>NC_087153.1:23229010-23494010 GCF_035594125.1 Scylla paramamosain | reverse complement strand
CAAAGTATGTGTGGACACAAGAGCTAGATACAGACTAGGAGACATAGAAACAGACTGGGTGAAGAGTGAGAGAGGAGTTAGGCAAGGCTGTATATTGTCACCATCCCTTTTTAGCCTGTATACAGAGGAGTTAGCAGCTAGAATGAGAAGAATGAATATAGGGGTAAGTGTGGGGAATGATAAAGTATGTGTGCTTCTTTATGCAGATGATGTAGTTGTTATGAGTGAATCGGCAGATGAGCTTCAAAGTTTGTTGGATGTTGTGGATGGGTATGGAAAAGAGTGAGGTTTAGCAGTGAGAAAAGCAAGGTAATGATTGTGAATAGATCAGAGGATGAAAGTAATGTGGTATGGAGACTTGGAGAGAATGAGTTGAAACAGGTGCAAGAATACAAGTACTTAGGGATGTGGATGAGTCCTAGTGGGTGTGCAAAGGCAAAGAATGAAAAGATAAGTATGGTAAACCAGTGGGTAGGTCGATTGGGAAGCGCTGCAAGGATGAGGGCAAGTAAGTATGTGTTGAAAGAAGTGTGGAAGAGTGTGGTTGTGCCAAGTATAATGTATGGTATGGATGTGATTGCATGGAATGAAAGTGAAATTGATAAGTTAGAAGTGGGCCAAAATAGAGTAGCAAGGATAGCACTGAGGGCACCAAGGTACACAGCAGTTGAATCCTTGAGAGGTGATTTGGGATGGAGCACCTTTAGGGAAAGACTCACAAAAGCCATACTTTGGTACAAGATTAGGCTTGAGAGAATGGATGATGCAAGAATAGCAAGGAAGTGGAATGTGGAATGAAAGTGGAAGCAAATGAAGGAAAAGGTGCATGAGAATGACAGATAGGATTACAAGTTGTGTGGGTGATGAGAATGGCTGACAGGAATCAAAGTGAGCGTGTATGGGTGGTAACAAGAGGAGGCAGAGTGGGAGCTGAATGGGATGTAAGAAAATTGAAGAATGAGATAGACAAAAAAGTGAAATGTGTGGGACTGAATGAATGGAAGAATGAGATGGAAAGAAAGAAGACCCTGGAATGGTATAAAGAGAAAGGGGCCCCGAGGTATGAAAGGTGGTATGATGGAAGCCTGGGTGGTGATCTTCTCTTCCGAGCAAGAGCACAGTGTATGGATGTGAACGCAAGGAGTTACAGATGGTCCGAGTCCCGCAGCAAAGTGTGCCAGATGTGTGACATGGGAGAAAATGAGATGGTGGAACATGCGGTGCTGGAATGTGTGAAGTATGCCAGAGACAGGAATGAGATGATGCAAGTGATACTGACTGAGTTAAGGCATGACAAAAAATGAAAGAGTGGAAAAGACAGGAAAGGAGTGGATGTGTTGTTGCTGGGACTGTGTAGAGAGGCGAATGAAAGGATGATTGAGGCGGTGAAAGAGTTTCTGGAGAGAATGTGGCGTGCCAGATGTAGGAATAATTAGTGTAGAGGATGCTGTTCGTTCCTCTTTTTTTTTTTTTATCCTTCTACAGGAGTTGCCGATCCAAAGGTCTGGCTTAGGAGTGATCCCGAGCCACCTGCACCATCAATCCCATCAATCAACGATTCCATATCGGCGAGCGTCCACAACAGGTGAGTTTATTTACAAAATTGCGTCGCAGGGACCGAGAGAGGCAGCCACAATTATCCCTCATCATCGGCAACACCATGGGTCCTGAGAAGGTAACATGGCCACCATTCTACACTCATATCATCTGGCTATCAATAAACACAAAAATGGTGGCGGGGTAGAGGTATAAATAGAAAAATTTGGCGGATATATGAGGGCGGGTGGCGGGGAAAGATCAAGGGTTGGGTGATGCCCCGGCCATTATTAATTACTCCTTTATTTAGTGATTTACAACACACACACCTACCCGCCATTAAGGAGCAGGTGTGAGCGGCCATTTTGAGCCCAAGGGGACGAGGGGACAAGGGGAAATAAGGGAAATATGCCTCATTTTATTTTTTTTTCCCGACCTTGAACGAATTTTTTTTTTTGTTGGTGGAATTGTTTGCGTGTGTGTGTGTGTGTGTGTGTGTGTGTGTGTGTGTGTGTGTGTGTGTGTGTGTGTGTGTGTGTGTGTGTGTGTGTGTGAGGGAGGGAGGACGGGGCTCGTGGGGGACGGGGAGGTGGGCGAGTCCGTGTGTTCGTTAAAGGAAAAAAATATATAAATTAGTTTTAATGTAAATTTTTTTTTTTTTTTTGTCTTTATTTTCTTGTGTGTTTGTTGTCTGCTTGTTTGCTTGTTCATTATATGTGTGTGTGTGTGTTTGTCAGAATATATCGATTTTTTTTTTATTTTCATTTTTTTATTTTTTTCAGTTTTATATTTGAATATTTGTTTGTTTGTTAGTTTGTTTATTTTTGTATATGCATGTATGTTTGTTTGTCCTCCTCTTCCTCTTCCTTCTCTTCCTTTCATCTAAACTTCTCCTTCTTCCTTCCCATCTCCTCCTCCTCCTTCTCCTCCTCCCAACCAAGCCTAACTCCCCTCTCTCTCCCCCCACCCACAGACAGACCCCGATAACAGCCTGGTGAGCGAGGAGGGGGGGACGGCAGCGAGGGGGGGGGGGCACGACCCCTACTTTGAACCAGTGGTGACCTTGCCGGAAGCCTTCTTGGTCAGTGATGATGACCAGGAGGAGGAAATGATAAGATTGTGAATTTCTAGGTCAGGTCAGATCAAGTTGGTATTGGTGTTTTTTTTGTGAGTTTTTTTTTTTTATTGTTTTATTATTTTATTGAGAAATGTTGTTGGTAGTTTTGCTGTTTCTTGTTGTTAGCTCAGGTCAGGTCAGGTCAAGTATTGCTGGGAATTTTGCTGTTTTATCATTGTCAGGTCAGGTCAGGTTTTCTTATTGCAGGTAAATAGTTATTATTATTATTATTATTATTATTATTATTATTATTATTATTATTATTATTATTATTATTGTTGTTGTTGTTGTTGTTGTTGTTGTTTTCTTCTCAATCTATGATTTCTTTCTTACCTCCTCTTCCTCCTCCTCCTCCTTATACTTTACATAACCCCTCTTCATTTTATTAACCTAACCTAACATGCAGACAGCGCCAACCTATCCTAACACCTTTGTGTGTTTGTGTGTGTCAAAGGGCTGATTTCACAGTCACTGGGTAACGTTCTCAAACAAGAGCCTTACCAAACTGTCAACAAGTATTACCAACACCTCTGTCCGATTTCACAGTCGTTTTCATAGTTTCGGCAACCCCCAACTTGGTAACGATCATAACAAAAGCAATACCTCTGATCTGGTAATGCTGGCAAGCTGGAGTCCTCTTACTAGACAAAACGAGGCTATTTATGACAAAAGAACTAACCAGACCCCCACTGAGAGAGAGAGAGAGAGAGAGAGAGAGAGAGAGAGAGAGAGAGAGAGAGAGAGAGAGAGAGAGAGAGAGAGAGAGAGAGAGAGAGAGAAATATTGAAATGCATCACTGGTGCCTCCAACAAGCCTTTTATCAACCAACTGCAAACATGATTACTTTTTTTTTTATTTAAATTGTTGCTTTTAATAGCTGTGTAGTATTCACCAAACTGTCTTTGTCCACCAGACTCGTAGTAAATGATCTGTGTCTCTTCCTCAGTGCTGTACACGCACGCACGCACGCACACACACACACACACACACACACACACACACACACACACACACACACACACACACACACACACACACACACACACACAAACAGACACACACACACACACACACACACACACACACACACACACACACACACACACACACTGCTATTATTATTATTATACTACGCACGCACACACACACACACACACACACACACACACACACACACACACACACACACACACACACACACACACAAACACACACACAAACAGACACACACACACACACACACACACACACACACACACACACACACACACACACACACACTGCTATTATTATTATTATTATTATTATTATTATTATATTATTAGATTTTTGTTGCCCTTGACTGGTGTCCCTCCTACAGAAAAAAATAAAATAAAATAAATAAATAGATAAAATATTAGTAGTATCATTATCATCTTTCTCTTTCATCTACTACTACTACTACTACTACTACTACTACTACTACTACCACCATGTGTGTGTGTGTGTGTGTGTGTGTGTGTGTGTGTGCCTTGTTGTAACGCTCCTTTTTATTATTTCTGTGTTTCTTTGAGTCTCCCCAATAATTGTTTTCTTTTGTAGCTTGCGGTGAAGAGGAGGATAATAGCGGTAATTAAAGGTTTAGTGATTATATAAAAAAGTATATTTATTTTCCTACAGAAAAAAATAAAATAAAATAAATAAATAGATAAAATATTAGTAGTATCATTATCATCTTTCTCTTTCATCTACTACTACTACTACTACTACTACTACTACTACTACTACTACTACTACTACTACCACCATGTGTGTGTGTGTGTGTGTGTGTGTGTGTGTGTGTGTGTGTGCCTTGTTGTAACGCTCCTTTTTTATTATTTCTGTGTTTCTTTGAGTCTCCCCAATAATTGTTTTCTTTTGTAGCTTGCGGTGAAGAAGAGGATAATAGCGGTAATTAAAGGTTTAGTGATTATATAAAAAAAGTATATTTATAAGGCGTGTATTCGTGGGAGTGATTTAGAAGTCTTGAAACATTTGTTATAAATAGTCTTTACTTATTTCAACTGTGGTTTTCTCTAATCAGTGGTAATACGAATAATAGGATTACATCATGTTGCATCAGCCTACCAGTAACTCATAAAGTGTCATTCCCTATCTTATAAAATATGTTAGTAATTTAGAATTCAATTATTAACTTCAACTAATGTCCAGCCTATATGCTCACCTTGCTAGCCAATTATTCCTGCATTTTTATTTAAACTCATGGTTCAGTAAAATTATTTGTGAAAGAAGAGAGAGAGAGAACTAGCTAAGGTTCCAATAACTTCAGAGGCCTGGGGGTGGGTGTTGAGGGGGAGAGCACAGAATGGCGTCTCCCTTCCTTCTGGCAACAGGTGGGTCTCGTAGTTCTGAAATATTTGATTTTTCTTTTATTTAGAAGTGAATATTACTGTGTTCATGTTTATTATTCATGTCTCTAGTGAAGATATAGTGACTGTACGTGTTGACAGAATGGCGTCTCCCTTCCCTCTGGCAACAGATAAAATAGCCGGTGTTGGTCCCACGTGGAGACAGGCCACAGAGTCTTGGGAAAGTGTTAGCCATGTAATGTTTCTTTAGTCAAATATAGTCTACTGTGAATGTGTTGTGAGCAATATTATTGCCGTAGAGAAGTGATGGATGAAGGCTGTGACGCTATTTAGGGATATAACGGTGCCCAGAATCAATGGTACTCTTGAGGAGTTATAAAAGTAATTATTTTCTTGTGTATTCGTAGTGTTAAGTAACGGAGTATAAGTGTATATGCCATACCAGAATTTCAAGTGCCTTTTTTTTTTTTTTTTTTCTAGATTAACCACTCGATAAAGTGTCATAGTGGGTCAGTCAACCCAAAGAATCCCATCAGTATTATTCATTTAATTATTTTTGCTATTTTTATATTTTTCGTTCCTCATAATAAAGCCACACTGTAGGTACTGTGTGATAATTAACCTCTCCCTACCCTCTGGCCATGACGATGAAGGTGAGAACCATTACCAATCAAAAATGTTTTTTTTTTCTTGTGTGTGTGCGTGCTTCACCTCTTCTCTCTTCCTCTTCTTTTTTTTTTCTTCGCCGTGAAGATCTTTGCCTCGTCTCATTAGAGCTCTGATCGGACCGGTGAGGAGGAGGGAGGAGGGGGGAAAAGGAGGGGGGGGGTGGCAAGACACTAGTGGCATAGCGGTGGGATTCGCTGTAGTCTTGGCCAGTCATATTGGGAGAGACAGAGTACTGACAGTTGGGTAATATTAGGTCAAATAATGTTCAAAGTGGCTGTTGTAGGTCATAGCCAGGTACCACGTAGGTTTGATGTGGAAGTGGAGAATTCAGAAGTAAGGATATATCGTGCAGGAGGAGCAAGAGCTAGGAATTTCTTTAATGACGAGAGATTGAATCACGTCTTGGCATGGAGACATGACCTCACTTTCCTCTGGTTAGGAAGCAACGACATCAATCCTAATACACAGCCTCGTGAATTAACAGATACAATACGAAATTGCGGTTCGAAGGTTATTTTGGTAGAAATAGAAAATAGACAGTATCCATCTAGCAGACCAGTAATTCCGAATGAACGCTATAAAAAGATAAAACGTGCAGTGAATGCCGCTTTGCTTAAAAGTAAACAGTTCTTGTGTATCAATTTTAACAGTTTTGTGTTTACCCTTGGAAGAGATGGAGTATATTTCGAAACCAGTGCCAAGGCTCAAATTCAACAAAAGTTGGCTATGAATATTAGCAAAGCCAAAGCTCGTCTATTTGGCCCTGTACACTAAAGTTCAACATGGATCGCATAGAGTCACTAATAGATATGGAGGAGAATGAAGAATACGGTGGAGTTAGATGGGAAAATCCAGAGCAGGGAGAATCAGAGGTCAATGCCAATCAGGTAATGATAGATACAATGAAGTTTATGGTGGCTAAACTTGAAAATATGTCAATGAGAATTGATGGATTGGAGGACTCGCTGAGTAGGGCAGTTCCCCAAGAGGGAGGAGGTACTCCAGCCGTTCTTTCAAACAGTCAGTTGCAAGTTCAAACCTCACTCCCTAGTCATTCCATGCCATTAGCCCCAGTCATGACAAGTACCCCTGCGAGGTCAACCTCAGAGGTTAGAGTCAAGCCGAGTGACATTAAGATCTTAGAGTTGGACGAATTGCAACGTTTAAACTCAGCGGCACGGTTACAGATGTTTTTCGAGTCGGTTGAGCGGTGCGCAAGTAATTCAGACGCTAGACTGGAAGTGGCTAAGTCGCGAGTTGATGGGGGACTTGGCGGTTATGATTCACACAGCGCAAAGACAAGGAGAAGTAAAGATATGGGAGGACTGTAAGACATACCTAACCAAAGAGTTTGGCGTGGACCTGAATTTTGATGAAGCTTGGAGACAGAGTGACTCTTTTCACTATGATTGGCTAGAAACCCCTCAATCCTTTGTTCACAAGTTCAAATGTCACTATGCAGCTATCCGAGGGACATTTCATGGTGAAATTCTACCTGATCGAGACAAGCTTCTCAAACGTAAGTTATTGCAGGGATTCCCCAAGAGCAGTAAAGATCTTCTTGAGACGTTCATGGATGACAATATTCCCTTGAACAAATTCCTTGGACATGTAGAAAATGAACGGATCTTGCTAATGCAAAAACATGCGTCAGTCAATTCAGTTCCTAATCATCCTGGGGAGGATACCTCTCGTTCCTGCTCTCGCAGTAACTCGCAGAGTTTAGCCAGCATCCAATCAGATATTTCCTCTCCCCAGTCTGAAAATAATTTGTCAAAAATTGCTGCTAAACTAGATCAGTTGCAACAACAAATAAGTAGGTCATGTGTCTCCAAAGCACCTTCGTCACCTCGCAAATTCTGTGCATTTTGCCAAACTGAAACTCATTCCCTGAGAGATTGTTGGAGGAAACCAGAAAGGGGACACTGTTTCTATTGTAGGAGGTACGGCTGCTGTCGGGGTAATCCCACATGCCCGGGAAAAACCCCACGGACACCTTCAGTTCCCCAGAAAAATGATGGGAGAACAAGTGCCCATCCCAAGAAATCCCAGTCAGTCTGTAACACACAATTGACAGAAGGGACACCCAACGTATCAGTCGGTGATTCTACTCAATGACTAGGCCGAGAAGATCTATCACCTGTAGTCAACCTCATAGTTAGTGGTAAACTCTGTTCTGCGTTACTCGACACAGGTAGTTGTGTAACCCTAATCCGGCGAAGTACGGTACGTAGGCTGAGTCTTGAAGTAGATAAATCCAGGTGTTTGCCATCATTAACAGTGGTAAATGGAGATCCGTTAAAAGTTCTTGGGATGGTTAAAAGTTCTTGGGATGGTTAAAAGTTCTTGGGATGGTTGAAATTCATGTGAGAGATCAAGAAGTGTGCAAACAGTGGATTTCAGTAGTGCCAGATTCATACCTCCAAAGAGATTTGTTGCTAGGTTGTGATGTTATTCAGTGGTCAAGCTTAACTTGGAATCCGCGGGAGAAGATGATGCTTTGGGGAGGAACCTCATATTCTGTTTCTCATGTCCGTAAGACTCGAGTTTGTGTAGGAAGGGTTTGCCAATCTCTTCCCATGAGCGTTCAATGTGAAGAGAAGAGCCGAGTTCAGCTCAAAGATATGGTTCATCTGAAGCCCCACCAGGGTAAAGTAATTCAAGTTGAGGTTGATGAACACTCGGGATCGAGTCTGTTGGTATATCCTCAATCTCGACATT
The DNA here is from genome assembly GCF_035594125.1 of Scylla paramamosain. Taxonomy (NCBI): domain Eukaryota; kingdom Metazoa; phylum Arthropoda; class Malacostraca; order Decapoda; family Portunidae; genus Scylla; species Scylla paramamosain. The sequence continues at coordinate 23,485,619 of NC_087153.1, read as the reverse complement.
CTTCTCAAACCTGCCCGTCGTTAGTAGAAGTCAGTGAAACCCAAACCATTCCCGTACTTGTAGACAATTTGTCCAAGGTACATAAGTTCCTAAAGACAGGTACAGTATTGGCCTATTATGAGAAATATTCTGGTCCAGTCGAGGATACATCCTCACAAGTGTGCCACACCCGTATTGAGGATGAGTTGGAACCTCAGAGTGATGTGGTAGAAGGAAATGGTACCCGAGCAGAACGTTTGCAGAGACTCATTAATCAACAGAATTGGGCTCACCTCGCGAATGATCAACAAAAACAATTGTCCAATGTAGTGTTATCACATGAGAAGCTGTTCATGTTAGAAAAGAGAGGACATAGGCACCATCTCGGGTGAACCTGCCCACATTGCCGTGTCCGACCCAAACCCTTGCCAATCTCCTATGTACCGTTATCCTGAACATGCTAAGATGTTAGTATCTCAAATGCTAGTAGAGATGGAGGAGAGAGGTGTGATTGAACCTTCGAGTGCAGCATGGCTGTCTCCAATTGTCCTCGTGAACAAACCTGATGGGGGTAAGAGAATGTGTTTGGATTTTAGACAGGTGAACGAACGGCTAGCTGCGGATCTTTACCCATTACCTCGGCTTGAGGATTTGGTCAATGTCGCGGCAGGTCACCAGTACTATGCCACACTAGATTTAAAGGATGCATACTTCCAGATAGTCTTGGATGAGGAAAGCCGAGATCTAACAACTTTCTCTGATGGAATATCACTGTATCGTTTCCGTCGGTTACCGTTCGGACTGAGTTGCGCACCCGCAATCTTTTCTCGCAAGATGGCCGAAATCTTGACGCCTTTGTTGCGTGAGCGATGGGTCAAAAACTATCTAGACGATATCATTCTATGGGCCGAGAACTTCGACCAGCTAATGGAAAGATTGGGTAGACTGTTCGCCTTGTTAGAGGAGAAAGGTATCAAGCTGAATCTGACTAAGTGCGACTTGGTGAAGCAGGAGGTGAAATTTCTAGGTCACCGAGTTTCTAAGGATGGAAGTACTCCTGATCAGAAAAATTTAGAAGCAATTAGAGAACAAGCTCCACCTAAAAATGTCAAGCAAGTTAGGAGATTTATTGGCATGTGTGGGTTTTATCGGAAATTTGTACCCAATTTTTCAAAGATAGCCATGCCTCTCACAAATCTCATGAAAGGGGATGTAAAGTTCAGTTGGACGGATGAATGTCAGGTTGCATTCGAGGCTCTCAAAACAAAACTTATGTCAACGCCCATTTTGGCTAGTTATCAACCTGAACTTCCTCTGGTCTTAGTCACAGATGCTAGCGATGAGTGCGTAGGAGCGGTACTGCACCAAGTTCAACCTGATAAAAGTGTCCGACCTCTAGGTTACTATTCTAAGAAGATCAGTAAGTGCGAGCAGAAGTATTCAGTCACCGACAAAGAAGCGTTAGCTGTCGTGTTAGCTTGCTGTCATTTCCACCATTACCTTTGGGGAACCAACTTTGAGATTCAAACCGACCACCAACCGCTCACTACTATCTTCCGAAGGCGGACTAAGTCGCCCAGAGTAACTAGGTGGATGCTGGAGATGCGCGAGTATCACTTTCGCGTAAAGTATGTAAAGGGAAAAGATAATGTAGTGGCTGATCAGTTGTCGCGTCCTGTTAGGCTTATCACACATCAACCCAACGTTACCTGGTTAGGCCTAACCCGAGAGGAATTCATTAAAGGACAGCGCGAAGATCCAACTTGGAATGAACTCTTAGACTACTTGAAGGGTGCCAGGGCGAAAGATTGCTAAGGCAACCCTTGATCAGTTTGAAGTTCTGGATGGTGTGTTGCACTATGTTAGAGAGACCAAAGATGGCAGTCTAAATTACACTGTAGTAATACCCCGACACCTAGTCAGAAAGGCACTAGAAGTTGGTCATGATCAATCAGGACATTTTGGGCAGTTCAAATCCATCAAGCAGGCAGAAGGGTTGTTTTATTGGCCTACTATTAAGTCGGATGTAATACAGTATCTTAAAGAGTGTCTAAACTGCCAAAAATTCAAACACAACCGAGGAATGTCACAGCCATACCGAGAGTTACCTATAGTGTCACAGCCATTGGAGAGGATTGCTATTGATCTCACTGAAATGACCAACGGACAGGAAGGTCAAAGGTATATCCTCACCATCATAGATCACTTCTCTAGGTATGTAAAATTTTATCCTCTAAAAACAAAACATCCTCAGGGTATAGTAGCTAAGCTTTCCCAATACATCTCTGACTTTGGCCGGCCACTCTCCATCCTGTGGGACAATACCTTGGAGTTCACAGGACGAGAACTAAGAACCTGGGCTGGTCTTCATGGGATAGAACTGCTCTACACCACTCCCTATCACCCCCAGTCAAACGGACTCATCGAGAGAATGCACCGGACCCTGAAGACCGTGCTGTCCCAAATGTGCAAGGGTTACCCTTTAAGGTGGCCCGCCCTTCTCAGTGAATGTCAGTCACACATGAATCTGGCAGTACATAGCAGCACGGGGGTCTCTCCATATGTAGCATTCTTCGCAAGACAGCCACCTCGTTTCGTCACGGCGCCTCTCCTGACGGTACAGTCTGAAGATAGTGACGTTCAGCAACTTAAGCTCATGATTAAAGACGCTAGTGTGACGTCACAGAGGAGGTACCGTGCAGTGGCGAACAGAAAACGACGTGATGAAAAGGTCTCAGTTGGGTCCTTGGTGTGGGTGAAATCAGAAACTCCGTTGCCTGGTACCTCTACCAAATTGAATGCTAAGTGGAAAGGACCATATCGAGTGAGTGAGGTAATCAGGGACGGTCAACTGTATGTAGTGGAGGACCCCTATTCTGGGAAGTTAGTACAAAGAGCAGCAGAAAAGGTGAAACCGTATGTGAGCCGGAGTGAAATTATTCCGGAGTTGGAGGAGAACTATTCAGACGGATGTGTTGAGGAGGAGGAGGAGGAGGATCAAGACCTCCCTCCCCGCCGCCGTCGACCTCCCAGACGTCTTATTGAGGAGTGCTAATGTGATGCACGAACTCAGGAGTGAGGAGAAGTGAACAGTGTTATAATGTATAGGATGTGAGGGTTAGGAATGTAGTGAGTTAAGAGCAGGAAATCCTCATCCGTCACAAGTGTTCGAAGGTCAGTGACACTGTCTCAGCCACAAATAGAGTGGGGCATTTCGGAAAAGTCGTCACCAAATTCTCGTCGTGTCAAAACAGTTCATACCAGATGGTAGCTTATGTGTTTCAGTTCGGGGAAGTGTACCCCATTCTTGTGGGCTTTAGTTCGAGAAGTGAGGTTTCCAGGGAACGTCGTACTTGGTTATTTCCTCCTCAAGTTACAGTCATCACCTCTAACGGGTCCTAAGTTTCCCTTGAGGACGTATTACCCCAGTCTTCGTTGTAGTAAGAGGAATGATTTGTGTGAATGTTGGCGAATGTGTCGAATGCTGCGAATGTAATAGATTATTCCTTTTCTATGAGACGGGGAATAAAGAGAGTGACGGAGTTAGTCAGGTGACTTCTCCATAGATTACCCGTAGAGCAGAGGGTGACTGGGGTCCAAGTTCTCTTTTCCTGTAAGTATTCTGTATGTGAAAGGTGTTGGTACAATTTCCTACGGGAAGAAATGTACGAGTCAGGTGACTCAAGGGTAAGTGGTTGAGTCAGTGTCAGCTGTTTAGTAGACCTTATGTATGGATAGGATAGGGAAAGTGTATAGGTAGGATTTTGCATGTATTCTTCACCGTGAGTTTAACTCTGGGAGAATGGGCGTGTGTAACGCTCCTTTTTATTATTTCTGTGTTTCTTTGAGTCTTCCCAATAATTGTTTTCTTTTGTAGCTTGCGGTGAAGAGGAGGATAATAGCGGTAATTAAAGGTTTAGTGATTATATGAAAAAGTATATTTATAAGGCGTGTATTCGTGGGAGTGATTTAGAAGTCTTGAAACATTTGTTATAAATAGTCTTTACTTATTTCAACTGTGGTTTTCTCTAATCAGTGGTAATACGAATAATAGGATTACATCATGTTGCGTCAGCCTACCAGTAACTCATAAGGTGTCATTCCCTAGCTTATAAAATATGTTAGTAATTTAGAATTCAATTATTAACTTCAACTAATGTCCAGCCTATATGCTCACCTTGCTAGCCAATTATTCCTGCATTTTTATTTAAACTCATGGTTCAGTAAAATTATTTGTGAAAGAAGAGAGAGAGAGAACTAGCTAAGGTTCCAATAACTTCAGAGGCCTGGGGGTGGGTGTTGAGGGGGAGAGCACAGAATGGCATCTCCCTTCCCTCTGGCAACAGGTGGGTCTCGTAGCTCTGAAATATTTTATTTTTCTTTTATTTAGAAGTGAATATTACTGTGTTCATGTTTATTATTCATGTCTCTAGTGAAGATATAGTGACTGTACGTGTTGACAGAATGGTGTCTCCCTTCCCTCTGGTAACAGATAAAATAGCCGGTGTTGGTCCCACGTGGAGACAGGCCACAGAGTCTTGGGAAAGTGTTAGCCATGTAATGTTTCTTTAGTCAAATATAGTCTACTGTGAATGTGTTGTGAGCAATATTATTGCTGTAGAGAAGTGATGGATGAAGGCTGTGACGCTATTTAGGGATATAACGGTGCCCAGAATCAATGGTACTCTTGAGGAGTTATAAAAGTAATTATTTTCTTGTGTATTCGTAGTGTTAAGTAACGGAGTATAAGTGTATATGCCATACCAGAATTTCAAGTGCCTTTTTTTTTTTTTTTTTTCTAGATTAACCACTCGATAAAGTGTCATAGTGGGTCAGTCAACCCAAAGAATCCCATCAGTATTATTCATTTAATTATTTTTGCTATTTTTATATTTTTCGTTCCTCATAATAAAGCCACACTGTAGGTACTGTGTGATAATTAACCTCTCCCTACCCTCTGGCCATGACGATGAAGGCGAGAACCATTACCAATCAAAAATTTTTTTTTTTCTTGTGTGTGTGCGTACTTCACCTCTTCTCTCTTCCTCTTCTTTTTTTCTTCTTCGCTGTGAAGATCTTTGCCTCGTCTCATTAGAGCTCTGATCGGACCGGTGAGGAGGAGGGAGGAGGGGGGAACCGGAGGGGGTGGCATTACATTGTCTGGGCTGTCTCATTTGGGATTACCAGCCTAATATGATGACAGACAGACAGATAGATTATTATTCCTATATTATTACCAGCCATTAATTCAAATAGATAGATTATTGTTATTATATTATCACCAACCATTAATTCTCTCCTTATTTTTCAGGTGGAGTTTGCTCAGCAGCAGATTTCATTCCAGTGGCTGGGTTCGATCCTCCAAGACACACAGACACATACACACAGCAGCCCCCTCCACCTTCTCACAGCCCCTGACACAGCCCTTGACAGCTTCTGACACAGCACCTGATACAACCCCTGGCACAGCCTCTGACACAGCCTCACAACCTTCAGACACAACCAAAACATCACCACAGCCTACCACAGGCCCTTCACAGACCACTGCAGACCTCTCACACACAACAGGAGCTTTACAAACGGGCCCACATACCATCACAGACACACTAGACCCCAAGCCCATTACCTCACCCACTTCCCACTGCTTCCTACAGCCCCACAGCTCCCAGAAATGAAGCCAAAGGAAGGGACTATGTTTTGCTTCACCTAGCCTCCCAGTAAAGCCTACAAGTTGGGGCTAGTCCCAGTGAAGTCACAAAATATAGTCTTGATTCTTCCTATAGTTTGAAGCTAATGATTGGACAGGTAGAAAGGTGGGTGGTGGTGGTGGTGGTGGTGGTGCTGCTTTCATTCTCTTTGTTTTACTAAATATTTTTTTTTATTTTTTTCTTCTTCTTCTTCTTCTTCTTCTTCTTCTTCTTCTTCTTCTTCTTCTTCTTCTTCTTCTTCTTCTTCTTCTTCTTCTTCTTCTTCTTCTTCTTCTTCTTCTCTCTCTCTCTCTCTCTCTCTCTCTCTCTCTCTCTCTCTCTCTCTCTCTCTCTCTCTCTCTCTCTCTCTCTCTCTCTCTCTCTCTCTCTCTCTCTAGTTGTTGTTGTTATTGTTGTTGTTGTTGTTGTTGTTCCTTTTAGTCTAATTCTAATTTTTTCTCTTCCCTCTTTTTATCAATTATTCTTTCATTATTCTTGATTTTTGTTCCTCTTTTATTCTTTTTTATTTTTAGTTTATTCTTTCTTCTCTTTCTTTTCTTTCTTTTTCTTTCTTTCTTTCTTTCCCTTTCATTACTCTCTCTCTCTCTCTCTCTCTCTCTCTCTCTCTCTCTCTCTCTCTCTCTCTCTCTCTCTCTCTCTCTCTCTCTCTCTCTCTCTCCCTCTCTCTCTCTCTCTCTCTCATCTCTTGTCTTCTCTTGTATGTCTCCTCCTCCTCCTCCTCCTCTTTCTCATTCTATCTCCTCCTCCTCCTCCTCCTCCTCCTCTTACTGTATTATTTTTTCTTTGTCTTCCTTCTCCTCTTGTTTCTCCTCTTCTCTCACCTCCTCCTCCTCCTCTTTCTTCTCTCCAATCTTGTCTTCCTCCTCACTAATTTTTCTTCCTCCTCCTGTTTCTTTTCACTGAGTCACATCTTCCTCTTCCTCTTCATCCTCCCTCAGTCTCCTCCTCCTCCTTTCCCTCCCTCCCTCTCTTCCTTCCTTCCTTCCTTCTGTTTATTACTGTGTCAGTCCTCTTCCTCTTCATTCACTCACTTCCTCCCTCCTTCCTCCCTCCTTCCTTTGGCTCCTCTTCCTTCTCCTCACTCACTCATCTCCTCCTCCTCCTCCTACTCCTCCTTTTCCTCCTCCTCCTTACTCATTAATTGTTTTTAATTCCAATAATAAACATGGATCTGAATAACTATTATATTTGTTTTATTAGATTTTTATGAAGTCATTTTTTATTATTGTTTTTAGAAAAATTCATTTTTTCAGTCTTAATTCACAATTAATTTTAATTACTTCTATTTATTTTATTTTATTTTATTTTAATCTTCTTTTATTCTGCATGTTTTAACATTTCTATATATATAAAATTAGTCTCTCTCTCTCTCTCTCTCTCTCTCTCTCTCTCTCTCTCTCTCTCTCTCTCTCTCTCTCTCTCTCTCTCTCTCTCTCTCTCTCTCTCTCTCTCTCTCTCTCTCTCTCTCTCTCTCTTCACTATTGTTAGGTTATAATTGTAGTAACAGTAGTAATTGTAGTTATTATCATTGTATATCTTTTTAGCGCTCCAGAACAGTGTAGCAGCAGTAGTAGTAGTAGCAGTAGTAGCAGTTGACAGGAATTATGTACAGTATTAAATGGATTCAGTTTTGCCACCACATTGCGACTAGTGGACAGGAACTAGACCCGTTTCGTTGACTCGTTAGTTTATTCAGTCACGGCCAATCCTGACAAGAACTTTTGGGATAGTAAGTACATATATTGGTCAATACACAGATTATAATTATAGCAACAATTACATTCCTTACGGTTCACAACGTATATAGTGTCTCATCATCGGAGCCTATAGAACAATGTTGTGTCTTCACTTACGTATTCGGGTTCTATCTAACATTCCTGGGTACTTTGCCGTCCGTTTTCCACACCGCTCTACCAGTGACGAGAGTACACGACTTCTCACAACAGCAGGTTTCCCTCTGCCTCTCGGCCTAACCAGAGGGATAAAGCGCTCTTCTACTCTGCCAGGTCATAGGGACAGAGGTCAACCTCGGAGGCCCCTTGAGCCAGCACAATTATTCATCTCCCCTATGTCTTATCTCCCCGTTAATGCTGTCTCGACACCTTCGGATGTAAGCATCGGGCCTCAGTACCATTCTACACCATCGCCTCGCTCTACTTCCCATCTTCACTACTACAATTAACTATTTCCTTCCTTTATATGTCCTTACTCCTTCTGTGATTACGCCTTCTGGCGGTAACATTCAGATTCAGATTGGTGTTGCAGGCCAGACAGCATAGTGGCAGAGCTGCAGGTGGCCTTCGTCAGCTTCCTGGTGTCACAGGTGGTGGGACGGCTGGGAGCAGTGGAGGTGCCTGGTGGGGCAGCTGTGCCGGGCAGAGGGGGTGCTGCTGGGGGAGCCAAAGTCGTATGTTAAGCTTCTCTCAATCCTACACTATCAGGTTAATTAGGTTGTTGTTGTTGTTGTTGTTGTTGTTGTTGTTGTTGTTGTTGTTGTTGTTGTTGTTGTTGTTGTTGTTGTTGTTGTTGTTGTTGTTGTTGTTGCTGCTGCTGCTGCTGTTGTTGTTGTTGTTGCTGATGTATTTTTTTTTTTTTCTCTATATATAAAATTGGTCTCTCTCTCTCTCTCTCTCTCTCTCTCTCTCTCTCTCTCTCTCTCTCTCTCTCTCTCTCTCTCTCTCTCTCTCTCTCTCTCTCTCTCTCTCTCTCTCTCTCTCTCTCTCTCTAAATTTGTGTGTTCGTGGTAACTGTGTTGCCTAATCTTGATCATGTTGACTTCAGAGTCTGTTGCTGTTTGAACTTCTTTTGTATTCCTTTGTATTCCTCTTCCTTCTCCTCCTCCTCCTCCTCCTCCTCCTCCACACTGAAAATATGGGTGTGACCCCCCACCCCCCACAGAGAGAGAGAGAGAGAGAGAGAGAGAGAGAGAGAGAGAGAGAGAGAGAGAGAGAGAGAGGTGGGGGGGTGAGGAAGAGGAAAAGGAGGAGGAAAATAAGAAGACATTCCCTAAGTCCATCATTTTTGTGAGTGACCTCTACCAGAGACAAGGGTGTGAAAAATTAGTTATCCATTTTGCCCTACCTAGCTTTAACATTTTTCCTGACTTCCAGACCATGTCCATACACCACTGATTAGAAATTGCATAATCTCCTTTAATTCTTTTCTTTTCTTGAATGTGCATATAAATGTTTTCTGCTGTGCCTTCCTTGCTGTGTTATGTTGCAGTGAAATGGTTAAATTCTGGACTAAGTTGTGAGTCAAATGTGTATCAAGCAGCAGGAGTATTGATGTGTGTGTTACCACACAGGTGGTGACATGGAGAACGTGGAAAAAACCTTGGGAGACTTCTGTGACTCAGGAACAAGCACACCTCATTGGGAGCCTTGTGACTGACTGGTGGTATCAAAAACTGGCAAGTTGTCATCCATGGCGACTCATGCTCTGAAGATGCGATGCTCAGTTTTTTAATCTTTGACTCTGTGTGCCGAGCACATAACAGGTGATAGTGTCTGGCATGGAGGCATACATCCCTCACTCTTATTCTCGACATAAACTTTCCAAACCTTGGTTTAACATAGCCTGCTCTCGTGCTATACGTGATAGAGAGGTGGCCCACATAAGGTACTTGAACCTTTCATCACCAAACTCTCATATACTTTATATTTCTGCCCGGAATCATGCCAGGTCTGTTCTCCAACTAGCCAAAAACTCCTTCATTAATAGAGTGTCATAATCTTTCAAGATCTAACTCCCCTCGTGACTTCATGCACCTAGCCAAAAACATCCCCAATAACTTTGCTTCTTCTTTCTCTCCTTTATTTCAACCACTGCTTTCACATCTGTCTCTAAAGCCAAACTCTTCGCTCAGACCTTTGCTAAAAACTCTACCTTGGACGATTCAGGGCTTGTTTCTCCCTCTCCTCCATCCTCTGACTACTACTACTACTACTACTACTACTACTACTACTACTATTACTACTGCTACTACTACTACTACTACTACTAGTAGTACTACTACTACTACTACTACTACTACTACTACTACTACTACTACTACTACTACTACTACTACTACTACTACTACATATTAAAATTCTTTACAATGATGTTTGACATACTCTCGCTGGCCTAAACCCTCGGAACGCTTATAGACCTGATGGGGTCCCTCCTATTGTTCTCCAAAACTGCGCCTCGGTGCCTGCACCTTGCCTAGTTAAACTCAGCTCTGTCAACATCTACCTTTCCTTCTTGCTGGAAGTTTGCCTACATTCAGCCTGTTCCTAGAATGGATGACCGTCCTAATCTCTCAAACTACCGTCCTATTGCTTTAATTTCCTGCCTATCTGAAGTTTTTGAAGCTATCCTCAAGAGGAAGATTCTTAAACATCTATCACTTCACAACCTTTTATCTGATCGCCAGTATGGCTTCCGTCAAGGCCGCTCTACTGGTGATCTTCTGGCTTTCTTTACTGAGTTTGGTCATCCTCTTTTAGAGATTTTGATGAAACTTGCTGTTGCCTTAGACATATAAAAATCTTTTGATACAGTCTGGCACAAAGCTTTGATTTCCAAACTACCCTCCTACAGCTTCTATCCTCTCTGTAACTTCATCTCAAGTTTCCTTTCTAACCTTTCTATTGCTGCTGTGGGAGACAGTCACTGTTCTTCTCTTAAATCAATTAACAGTGGTGCTCCTCAGGGTTGTGTCCTGTCACCCACTCTTCCTATTATTCATCAATGATCTTCTAAACCAAAATTCTTCTCCTATCCACTCCTATGCTGATGATACCACCCTGCACTTTTCCACATCTTTTCGTAGATGTCAAACAAGGTATGAAGTAAACAGTTCACGCAGGGAAGCCACAGAACGCCTGGCTTTTAAGATCGCTTTTTAAATGAAGCAAAATTCTTCTCCATAACTCTCATTGCCATCACCGCGCACTGCTTACTCTCACGCTGCAGGAAGTGACGTCACAACAATCACCAGTCTGAAGCACAATATCTGGGTCGTGGCGTCCCGTCACACTGGCCGAGGCGGCGCCACTTCCAATAATAACAATTACTACTACAGCTATTATTACTACTACTGATACTACTACTGCCAACACCACCACCAACATCACCACCACCACTACTATATCTACTACTACTACTACTACTACTACTACCACTAGTACTACTATCACCACCATTACCGCTACTACTACTACTACTACTACTACTACTACTACTACTACTACTATCACCACCACCACCACCACCACCATTACTACTAGTACTATAACTACAATAACTACTACCATCACAACCACTACCACCATCACATCAACAGCACAAGCACTAACACCACCACCACCACCAAAACCTACATCCACCATAACCATCTTTAAAAGTAAAGATCGACATGCCCCCCACCTCCCAACCTGCTGGCTGTCCCCCGCACATCACTTATCCCGCCCAGATCACATCAGGGGAACATCGCATTGAATTCCATACCTGAATTACTCTAAATTACTCCGGTAGGTGTGACAGGGGGTGATTGGGGCAGATGTGAAAGTGCTTGAATGGAAACAGGGAGAGCTGGGGAGAGATACAGAAGGGGGAAGCTTATGAGAGCATTAGACACCGAGACGCTAAAAAGCATGGAAAACTCCCAATATTGAAAAACAAAATAACAAATAACAAACATTGACTACTTTGACTACTTAACTTCCAAAGTGGAGCACATTCTGACCCTCTTCCCTTTTGCAGAGATCTCCATTCTTGGAGACTTCAATGTTCACCACCAGCTTTGGCTTTCCTCTCCCTTCACTGACCATCCTGGTGAACTAGCCTACAACTTTGCTATCCTCCATGACCTAGAGCAATTGGTGCAACACCCTACTCGTATTCCTGACCGTCTTGGAGATACGCCCAACATTCTTGACCTTTTCCTGACCTCTAATCCTTCTGCTTATGCTGTCACCCTTTCTTCTCCGTTGGGCTCCTCCGATCACAATCTCATATCTTTATCTTGTCCTATCACTCTAATCCCTCCTCAGGATCCCCCTAAGCGAAGGTGCCTCTGGTGTTTTGCCTCTGCTAGCTGGGGGGACCTGAGGAGGTATTTTGCTGATTTTCCTTGGAATGACTACTGCTTCCGTGTCAGAGACCCGTCTTTGTGTGCTGAGCGCATAACAGAGGTGATAGTGTCTGGCATAGAGGCGTACATTCCTCACTCTTTTTCTCGTCCTAAACCTTCTAAACCTTGGTTTAACACAGCTTGTTCTCGTGCTATACATGATAGAGAGGTGGCCCACAAAAGGTACTTAAGCCTTCCATCACCAGAATCTCATGCACTTTATATTTCTGCCCGGAACCATGCCAAGTCTGTTCTCCAACTAGCCAAAAACTCCTTCATTAACAGAAAATGTCAAAACCTTTCAAGATCTAACTCCCCTCGTGATTTCTGGCATCTAGCCAAAAATATCTCCAATAACTTTGCTTCTTCTTCTTTCCCTCCTCTACTTCAACCAGATGGCACCACTGCTATCACATCTATTTCTAAAGCTGAACTCTTTGCTCAAACCTTTGCTAAAAACTCTACCTTGGACGATTCTGGGCTTGTTCCTGCCTCTCCTCCACCCTCTGACTACTTCATGCCACGTATTAAAATTCTTCGTAATGATGTTTTCCATGCCCTCGCTGGTCTAAACCCTCGGAAGGCTTATGGACCTGATGGGGTCCCTCCTATTGTTCTCCGAAACTGTGCCTCCGTGCTTGCACCTTGCCTAGTCAAACTCTTTCAGCTCTGTCTGTCAACATCTACCTTTCCTTCTTGCTGGAAGTTTGCCTACATTCAACCTGTTCCTAAAAAGGGTGACCGCTCTAATCCCTCAAACTACCGTCCTATTGCTTTAATTTCCTGCTTATCTAAAGTTTTTGAATCTATCCTCAACAGGAAGATTCTTAAACATCTATCACTTCACAACCTTCTATCTGATCGCCAGTATGGGTTCCGTCAAGGCCGCTCTACTGGTGATCTTCTGGCTTTCCTTACTGAGTCTTGGTCATCCTCTTTTAGAGACTTTGGTGAAACTTTTGCTGTTGCCTTGGACATATCAAAAGCCTTTGATAGAGTCTGGCACAAAGCTTTGATTTCCAAACTACCCTCCTACGGTTTCTATCCTTCTCTCTGTAACTTCATCTCAAGTTTCCTTTCTGACCGTTCTATTGCTGCTGTGGTAGACGGTCACTGTTCTTCTCCTAAATCTATTAACAGTGGTGTTCCTCAGGGTTCTGTTCTGTCACCCACTCTCTTCTTATTATTCATTAATGATCTTCTAAACCAAACTTCTTGTCCTATCCACTCCTATGCTGATGATACCACCCTGCACTTTTCCACGTCTTTTCATAGACGTCCAACCCTTCAGGAGGTAAACATATCACACAGGGAAGCCACAGATCGCCTGACTTCTGATCTTTCTAAAATTTCTGATTGGGGCAGAGCAAACTTGGTATTGTTCAATGCCTCAAAAACTCAAATCCTCCATCTATCAACTCGACACAATCTTCCAGACAACTATCCCCTCTTCTTCAATGACACTCAACTGTCCCCCTCTTCTACACTGAATATCCTCGGTCTGTCCTTTACTTATAATCTGAACTGGAAACTTCACATCTCATCTCTAGCTAAAACAGCTTCCATGTATGGAGTATGCTTCACATGTCTGGGGGGGTTCCACTCATACTGCTCTTCTAGACAGGGTGGAATCAAAAGCTTTTCGTCTCATCAACTCCTCTCCTCTAACTGACTGTCTTCAGCCTCTCTCTCACCGACGCAATGTTGCATATCTAGCTGTCTTCTACCGCTATTTTCATGCTAACTGCTCTTCTGATCTTGCTAACTGCATGCCTCCCCTCCTTCCGCGGCCTCGCTGCACAAGGCTTTCTTCTTTCTCTCACCCCTATTCTGTCCACCTCTCTAACGCAAGAGTTAACCAGTATTCTCAATCATTCATCCCTTTCTCTGGTAAACTCTGGAACTCCCTGCCTGCTTCTGTATTTCCACCTTCCTATGACTTGAATTCCTTTAAGAGGGAGGTTTCAAGACACTTATCCACCAATTTTTGACCACTGCTTTGACCCTTTTATGGGACTGGCATTTCAGTGGGCATTTTTTTTTTATTAGATTTTTGTTGCCCTTGGCCAGTATCCTTCCTACATAAAAAAAAAAAAAAACATGTCTTTTGAGTGTTTTGAGTTACTTACGATCCAAAGGGGTAAAGCGCATGGAAAACACCCTTTATGGAGTTTATGAATAACATTACCAAAAAACAAGTATTTTGAGTGTTTTTGAGCTTGTTACGTACAAAAAAAAAACAAAAAAAAAACGCCGAAATGCATACAAAGTACCCTATATGGGAAAACTAAAAGACATTATGAGAAATGTGTATTATCAATGTTTATTATCTTTTTGGGTACCAGAACGCTAAAACGCATGAGTAAAGCCCTTTATATGGGGAAATACATACAATGCACCCTACATAAAAAAACAAAATGACATTTGCAAAAACGACTTTTGAGTATTTATGAGCGTGTTAGACAGCAAAGCGCTAAAAAGCACGGAAAACACTCTATATAGGAAAACAAAACAACACTATGAAAAGATTTTTTTTGAGTGTTGAGTGTTTTTGAGTGCTAAAAAAAAAAAAGATGCAAAACACTCTTTCTGGAGAAATATAAAAATACTGCAAAAAAAAGATTGTTACTTACAAAAACGTCAAAATGCAGTCAAAGTACCCCATATGTGGAAATAAAAAGACTGCGAAAAATGTGAGTTTTTTTTTAGCTTGTTAGGTACCAATACGCTAACACGAATGAATAGCACTCTACATGGAGTAACAGAACAACATTACTAAACATTACTATGAGTGCTTTTTTTTTTTAGTTTCTAACGTACCCCCCCAAAAAAAAGGGGAGAAAAAAAGTCTTTTGAGTGTTTTTTTCAGCTTCTTAAGTATCAAAAACGCTAAAATACGTTAATACCACTCTATAAGGAGAAACAGACCAACATTATCAAAAACTTGTATTATAACTTTTATTCCCCATGTACCAAAGCGACAAAATGTGAAGAAATAGAACAACATTACCAAAAATGTCCATTATAAGTGTTTTTGTGTTTGTTAGTTACCAAAAATTCTAAAGTGCATGGGAAGCACCCTATTATAGAAAGGCATACAACATTACCAAAAAACGTGTCATTTGACTGATTTCATCTACTAAAACGCTAAAACGCATTGAAAACTCCCTTTAATTAAAAAAAAAAAACAGTACAGCATTGCTAAAAAAAAAAAAAAAAGTGTATTTTGAGAGTTTTTGTGCTGGTTAGGTACCAAAACGCCAAAATGCATGCAAGTCATCCTACATCAGGTAACGGAACGACATTACCAGAAACGTGTCATTTGGGCGTTTTGAGCGTATTAGGCACCAAAACACAATAAGGCATGGAAAAGATTCTGTGAGGTAAAAGAAAACAGCATTATGAAAAACGTGTCTTTTGAGTTTATTTGAGCTTTTTATGTACCAAAAAGCTAAAACTCGTGTAAAAAAGCGTTTATAGAGAAACAGAACATTACTAAAAACGGGTGTTTTGAGTGTTTTTGAGATTATATACCAAAAAGGCCAAAATGCGTGCAAATCGCCCAATATGGGGAAAATAAATTATATTAATAGAAACCTATATTATGAGCGCTTTCAGCTTCTGAAATACTAAAACGCTAAAATACGTTAATAGCACTGTATATGAAGAAGCAGAACAACATTATCCCCCAAAAAAGTGTATTGTGTGTGTTTTTGAGCTTGTTAGACACCAAAACGCTAAAATGCATGGGAGAAGTAAAGAACATTATTAAAAACGTGTCTTTTCACTGTGTTCAGTTTCCTACATACCAGAACGCTAAAATACATCCAAAACACCCATTGTGGGTAAACAGAACAATATTGCCAAAAACGGCCATTTAAATGTATTTGATCATGTGAGGTACCAAAACGCCAAAATGAATGCAAACTGCAGAAACGTTTTATTTGGGGATTTTTGAGCATATTAGGCACCAAAACGTAAAAAAAAAAAACATTGAAAACACTGGAAAACAAAACAACATTATAAAAACATATCTTTTGAGTGGTTTTTACCTTCTTACGTATGAAAATGCTAAAATGCGTGCAAAGCACAATTTATGGAGGAAACATTATAAAATAAACAAAAACGGGTATTTTGAGTGTTTTTGAGTCTGTTACGTACCAAAACTCCAAAATGCATGCAAATCACCCGATATAGGCAAATGAAACGATATTATCTGAAACTTTCATTATGAGTGTTTTTTTTTTACCTTTTTATGTACCAATACGCTTCAACATGTGAATAACACTCAAAGTGGGGGAAAAAAAAATACCAAAAAGTTTTTTTTTTTTTTTTTTTCATGTTAGATATCAAAACGCCAAAATACATATAAACCGCCTTATATGACGAAATATTAAATGAAATGCATGCAAATCACCCTATAGAGGAAAAGCAAACACCATTACCAGAAACGTGTCTTTTGATTGTTTTTAGCTTTTTACGTATCAAGACGCTAAAATGCATGCAAAACACCCTTTATGGAGAAACAGAACAACAAGCGTTTTGAGTGTTTTCCAGCTTGTCAGGTACCAAAACGCTGAAATGCATGCAAAGCAACTTATTTGGGGAAACAAGACGACATTACCAGAAACGTGTCATTTCGGTGTTTTCGAGCATGTGAAGGAGAGATTATAAAGTCACGGATCCCATGTTAAATTGTTTATATTATAAACTTGTATCTCCTTCCTTATTTATTGAAGAAATTCTTTTTTTTCAAAAAGCATTTTAATCAGGAAGAATAAGAGAATAAATCCTACCCTTTAATTTTTTAAAACAATAGTAAATTTACTTTTTTTAATTCAATGAAAAAATTAAAAGAACTATGATTTTTAAATATTTCCCAAAAACCTAAATGAACTTCAAACAATAATTCAGGGGGTAGGAATTATTCTTCTGTCATACTTTCATAAGCTGCAGTAGCCCATATTTTTGTAACAGGAATAGCAATGAAAGAGTTAATTTTTTATATGGCAAAGTCCGCCATTTTGAGAAATCAAGACAAAAAGTTGAATGAGTTAGTGTACTTTACATATTGCAGCTAGACACTTGAAATTCACAGGATATATACTTCAGGACATATGGAAAAAGCAGACGCAGTTTCCTTTGCTTATTCCGATTGGTTTTGTACATAGGGCTAGAGCGATTCATGATTTCACACTTCAGTTAGTTTTTTTTTTTTTTTTTTTATGTAGGAAGGACACTGGCCAAGGGCAACAAAAATCTAATAAAAAATGCCCACTGAATAAAAAAATGCCCACTGAATAAAAAAAATGCCCACTGAATAAAAAAAATGCCCACTGGGGTGGGGGAACAAGAATTTTATTATATATTTCCATATTTATAAGTAAAAAACAGTGTTCCACTGTTTAAAAGGAATTAAATATTAAAAGAAAAGATATCTGATGAAGATACATTGATTAGTTGTGTGATTTTATGAAGATAAAATTATTTATTTATTTTTTTTAACATGATTTTAAGAAATCAAAGCTAAAATTCTTGCTCTCTCATGTTGTACGTTGAGAATGAGCCGTAAATATTTATAGAACACTAAAGAAGAAAAGATACGTCTGAAATATATGGTAAAAAAAAAAAAAAAAATCTTATCATACCTGTGTCGCTGCACGTAAAACAACAGAATTTCGCGACGATTGCATAACTTAAAAAAAAAAGTGTTACAACGTTGCATATAATAAAAAAAAGCGGAAAAAATGCAATATATATATATATATATATATATATATATATATATATATATATATATATATATATATATATATATATATATATATATATATATATATATATATATATATATATATATATATATATATATATATATATATATATATATATATATATATATATATATATATATAATCCCCTCTTATGCACCAAAACGCTTAAAAGCATGAAAATACTTTATATGTGAAAATAAAACAAATAAAAAAATTATCAAAAACGTGTATTATGAGTGTTTTTGAGCTTCTTACGTACCAAAACAATAAATCGCATGCAAACACCTTTTACAGAGAAACAAAACAACTTTACCAAAAAACGTGTGATTTGAGTGTTTTCCAAGTTTTAAAGCACCAGAACCCAAAAATGCATGCAAAGCATCCGGTATGGGGAAACGAAACGATATTAAGAGAAACGTGTATTATGAGCGTTTTTTTTTTTCAGTTTCTTAGGTAACAAAAAGCTAAAACAAGTGAACAGCAATTGAGAAATAGAACATTACCAAATCGTGATTTTTTATTTATTTATTTATTTTTTACTTTTTAGGCACCAAAACGTCAAAGTGCATGAAAGGCACCTTATATGGGAAAATAAAATAACATTACCAAAATAACAGGAGGCAGTAGGCACCTGCCGAAACGATAATTACTCCCAGTGAGGTCTAAAGCACTGGATCAAGGGGTTTTGTGAACCCATCATTTAACTCAGCTATGACCTCATTGAACATTTCCCTTTGTGTCTCACAACAGTCACAGTCTGTTCTCTAAAGGCAACACTTCCTTCACAGAAAACTGCAATCACCTAATTATACACACACCTTTCACTCAAAATTTAAAATTACCATGGCAACTCCTACACCAGTCTCGGAGTCCCCATCCCGGAAGGGGACCAAAAATGTCTCAAAGAGCACAAATGTAGTCTTCTGGTATCGACCTTAAGTGCTGACACCCACCTCAGCTTTTTCTTTATTAACTTCTGTAACATTCCTCCTCTTAGATCTAATTTTCAATATGTAGAACACTATCTCCTTTACTAAACTTTATCTTCTTTTCCTCACTAAAACACATGTATCTGAGGCAACTGATAGTACCCCGTTTTCTGTTCCTACTACTTTCTCTATCCTTATTTTCAATCCAAAGCTGGATGTTGCGTCTATGTACGCTACGACCTAACCTACTGTCGTGCCCATGCTCTTGAATCTTTCGAGTTTTCCATCATTTGGCTACGGCAACAGAGTTACTCTCAAACTAAATTTATCTGTGCTGTATTTCTTTCACCAAATTCCTCTGACTATAAGAAAATCTTTGACTACTTAACCTCCAAATTAGAGCATATTTCTATTCTCTACCCTTTTGCGGAGATCTCGATTCTTGGAGACCTGAACGTGCACCACCAGCTTTGGCTTTCCTCTCTCTTCACTGATCATCCTGGTGGACTAGTCTTTAACCTTGCTATCATCCACGACCTAGAGTAATTGGTGAAACACCCTACTCATATCCCTGACCATCTTAAAGATACCCTCAACATTCTTGACCTTTTCTTAACCTCTAATCCTTCTGCTTATGCCTCTCTGTTGGGCTCCTCCGATCACAGTCTCATATCTGTATTTTGTCCTATTGCTCCAATCCCTCCTCACGATTCCCCTAAGCAGACGTGCGTCTGGTGTTTTGTCTCTGCTAGTTGGGGGGACCTGAGGAGGTATTTTGCTGATTTTCCTTGGAATGACTACTGCGTCTGTGTCAATGACCCATCTCTGTGTGCCAAGTGCATAACAGGGGTGATAGTGTCTGGCATGGAGGCGTACATTGCTCACTCTTTTTTCTCGACCAAAATCTTCCTAATCTTGGTTTAACACAGCCAGTTCTCGTGGTATACCTGATAGAGAGGTGGCCCATAAAAGGTACTTGAATCTTCCATCACCAGAATCTCATGTACTTTATATTTCTGCCCTGAACCATGCCAGTTATGTTCTCCAACTGTCCAAAAACTCCTTCATCAATACAGTGTCAAAATCTTTCAAGATCTAACTCCCCTCTCTGATGGGAGAATGAGAGAGGTATGTGTTTTCAAAACTTCGTCCTTAATGATACCGACATGGTATCATGTCACGAGAGAGAGAGAGAGAGAGAGAGAGAGAGAGAGAGAGAGAGAGAGAGAGAGAGAGAGAGAGAGAGAGAGAGAGAGAGAGAGAGAGAGAGAGAGAGAGAGAGAGAGAGAGAGAGAGGGAGGGAGGGAGGGAGAGAGATACAAGATACAAGATATTTTATTGGCCCCTTAGAAAAACATTTATATACAAATATGTACAATTTTATAGCCTATGGTCCGATAAGCCGAAGCTTTACTACGGACCATCTACTATTTGTAAATTGAGCAGGTACATGTGATGTGGGTCATTGTCTATTAAAATAAAATAAATTGTAGAAAATAATAATAATAATAATAATAATAATAATAATAATAATAATAATGTATATAATAATAATAATAATAATAATAATAATAATAATAATAATAATAATAATAATAGTATAAATAATAATAATAATAATAATAATATAAATAATAATAATAATATAAATAATATTAATAATAATAATGATATAAATAATAATAATAATAATAATAATAATAATAATAATAATAATAATAATTATAATAATAATAATAATAATAATAATAATAATAATAATGATAATAATAATACCATAAAAGTAATATTAATAACAATAATAGTATTAACAATAATACTAACAACATACATTAATATATAGGGTAATAACAAATGAATAAGTGTAGCGCACTGAAATCACTAGACACAAGTTATAGCTGCCATTGCTAGGTGTTATGAAGAAGTGTTGTTTTCAGGTTTTTCTTAAAAATGTCCTGTTGGGTGATGCCTTTAATATCTTGTGGCAGTGTGTTCCAGAGCCTGCTGCCCCGCACCAGGACACTCTGCTGTGCATGGTCGGTGCGGCACAGCGGAATACGGAGGTTTTGTCTGTTTCTTGCTATTGGTTGGAAGCCACAGTGTACAGGGAAGGAATTTAGCGATGCATGTACAAATGAAATGGTCTGTAATGTTATGATGTCATGGAGCTTAAGTATTTTGTGTTCAGTGAAGAGAGAAGAAGTGTGATCATAACGGTGACGGTAGAACATAATACGAAGCATTTTCTTCTGTGTGAGAAAGAGACTGTTAATTAAAGTTTTAAATGCTCCACCCCACACAGCACAACAATACAACAAATGTGGATATACCGTTGATATGTAAATCAATTTTATAGATTCAATGGGCAGCTGATTCCTTATTCTATACAATAGACCTGTTATTTTACTAAGTTTGGTTTTCAAAGTATCAATATGAGAGTTCCATTTGAGGGTATTATCAATAGTAATTCCAAGGAATTTCACTTCGCTGAGCTGGCTTATAGGAATATTGTTAATTTTGATAGCTAATAAGGGTGGCTGAGACATCAGTGGTCGATTTATCATACAACTGGTCTTTTTAATATTTAGTGTGAGCTTATTACATTTTAACCAGTTTGCAACTTTGACCATCTCTTCATTTGTAATTTTCTCCAAATCCTTAATATTTTTATTTTAGAGTTGTATTGATGTGTCGTCAGCGAAAAGTAAAAATTGTAGTACTTCACTACAGCGTGGTAAATCATTAATGTATACCAAAAATAGTAAGGGTCCTAATATTGAGCCTTGAGGAACACCAGATTTAATTGCTTTATGGGAAGATGACTGATTATTATATATAGTGAACTGTTGTCTGTGACTAAGGTAACTATTAAACCAATTATTAGCTGTGCCTCTAATTCCATAGTTTTTAAGTTTTTGTAATAGTATTGGATGAGATATGGTATCAAAAGGTTTGGTTAAATCACAAAATACTGTAATACTGTAAGATTTTTCGTCCATTGCATCATAAATATATTGACATAACTGTTGCAAGGCCAATTCTGTACTATATTTAGGTCTAAATCCAAACTGTTGGTCTGTTAATATTGAATTCTGAGTGAGATAGTCCATGAGTCTTGAGGCCATTACCTTTTCAAATATTTTACTAAAAGTTGTTAAGATAGCTATGGGTCTATAATTTGTATGAAGTAGTTTATCACCTTTTTTAAACACTGGAACAATTTTGGCCACCTGGAGATGTTTAGGAAAAGTGCCTTCTTAAAAAGACTTATTAATTATGCAAGTTAAAAATGGGGATATTATATTACTGCACTTTTTTATTACTTTAATATCTATATCATCATGGCCGGGAGAAGCTATTTTCAAGTGTTTTATTATATTTTCAATTTCTTTTTGAACTGTTGGCTGAATAAAAATAGAAAATTGAGTCGGTTCCGGTAAGTACGAGTAGCGAGTGAATGGCACTGGTGGTGGAGGAATGTTTGTAACAAGGCTGTTTGCAACGCTACTGAAGTAATCATTAAAAGCTTCAGCCACCTCATTACTCTGAGAAATAGTTTTGCCATGAAATGTTATAGACTTAGGGTTTTCCCGAAGACTCTTACCCATAATACCATTGATCATCTCCCAGGTTTTCTTAGTATTTTCTGCATATTCTTTAAATTTAGACATAATAATTATCTTTGGCAATCCTGATTAAAGAGGTTAGTGTATTTCTATATTTTTTGAATATTGCACTGTAAGTTAATGGCCATTTTGCGTAAAGTTTCTGAAGTCTGTTTCTTTGTTTTATAGATTTCCGTAGGCCTTGAGTTATGTAAGGCTTATTACTATACTTATCTTTGATTATGAAGGTTTTAATTGGAAAATGTTTGTTATAGATGCTTGAAAATTTAGTAATGTATGCGTCTAAACAGTCACCTACGCAAGGGCTAGTCATGGCTGCTACCCAGTTATATTCTTGTAGCTCAGCTGTAAAATCATTTATATAATTGTCATTTATCATCCTTTTAGTTATGATTTTATCCGAATACTTGTGAAATGACGGTGCAGAAAACAAGCTAAACACTGGGAAATGATCACTAATTGATGAATAAATTATTCCACTAAAATTATAATTTACATCATTCGTCCATATATGATCTATTAATGTGGCTGACGACTTAGTAACTCTTGTTGGTTTAGTCGTCACTGGAAAATATGAGTACGAGTAAAATAAATCGGATAAGCTTTGTACACAGTCATGCTTAGCCAGTAAATTTATATTAAAATCACCTAAAATATAACATGGTAATTGTGCCCTACTTATAAGACCAATCAAGAGCTCTAATGATGACAAAAAGTCACTAATACTTGAATTTGGTGGTCTGTAAAGTAAACCTACTACAAACTTATATGGTTGTGTTACAGCAAGAAACAAAGATTCTAAGTATGGTAATTGCAAAGTATAGTTCTGCATGAGAGAGCCTTCGTATAATTTGTGCAGGTACAGAGCTATACCACCACCACTGGTGTTCTTGTTTTTAAAATATCCATTGTAATTCCTTATTTTACAATGACCACAGATTTCATCACTAAGGCGGGTCTCACACAAACCTATAATATGAAATTTCATATGAAATGAAGGTAGACATTGATCAAGTAAAATGTCAAGATGTAATGGTACACTACTAATATTGTGGAACAGGATATTTAAGGAAGTTCTACTTAAGTTAGAGGGTATAGAGTGTTCTGTATCGCTAAAATAATAACTACACTTAGGTTCGTTAAGGATATTATTTGAGAGTGAATCATCTATTGCATGAGCATCATTATCTTTGACAGGGTCGTATGTCATTGTTTCGATAACACTTAAGGGAAAGTTATGAGAGGAATCTTCATTTAAAATATTAATAAGATCACTGTTGTTTAAACTATGAAACGGAAAAATAGGATTGGTAGCCATAAGTTAGGTATGGAGTAGTCAATATAACATTAACAATCTGAACAGCTTATCTTCCTCCACGGGAGGATCTCGTTGTCCGTTGAGCCTCTGTCCTACTAGCTGTCCTGTTGTCCCTGGTCGTCGCGGCGTCCTTCTTCCTGTCAGCAGCGCTGGTCACACCACCAGTAGTCACGGCAGATGAGCCGTCAGCAGCAGGAGCCATCGTGGCGTCGGTGACAGTACTATCCTCATCGGGAAGTGTGTCCCGGCCTTTAACAACCACCACACTGCCGTCGCTGCCCACTGCGCTGCCGCTACTCGACACGTCATCAGGCCGGTCAGACGATCCATGAGTCGAGGCACTTATAGTAACGACCCTCCTCGATGAACCGCCACTGTTCGGTCGTTCCTTAATAATCAGTTTAGTGTGGCGGAAGTACGCCACTTTTCCCTCACTTTTAGCTTGTTTCATGGCTGGTATTTGAGCTTTTCCTATGTTCTGGGATGCAGGACACAGATCTTCGTTAATATAAATTCTTGTTCCTTTTAGCTTTGTTACGTTCCTCATGACAGCCTCTCGGTCTCCATACCTTGTAAAGCGGGCGACAATGGTGCGGTGCCGATGGGCGTCACGTTGTCCTACACGGTGTTCACGCTCCAGCTCGATGTTTGGTAGCTCCAACTTGTTGGTTAGGAGTTCCGAGACCTTAACAGCTGTCTGTTCCCATGTTTCTCCCTCTGGCGGCTTTTCAACACCAACAATTTGCAGGTTGTTTCGCCGGTTATAATCCTCCTGATAATTCGCTCTGTCTTCTAATTCCTTACATCTTTCATCACTCTTGTCTATTTTTTCCATTAAGGTGTTAATTACTTCACGGAAGGTTCTATTTTCTTCCTTACGTTGTTTCACTTCCTGCTTCAAATCCTCTACTTCTCGTTGAGTAAATTCCAGGCTAGAAATAAGGTCATTAATGCTAGTTTGCATTGCCCTCATATCGTCTTTTACATTCTTCAAGAAAGTTTCTAAAGCACTACGATAGGCTTGATCTTGTGTAGCCAAAAGAGTCTTCAAGCTCGAGGAATCCATTTTGACAGGGGTAGAGCCGGAATATGTCCAGTAGAGATTGGAGAGTAAATGTTCAGGAGCACCACAACACACGTCTGCTCGTTGTGAAAGCTGAGAGAGAGAGAGAGAGAGAGAGAGAGAGAGAGAGAGAGAGAGAGAGAGAGAGAGAGAGAGAGAGAGAGAGAGAGAGAGAGCAATTGGTGCAACACCCTACGAGTGTTCCTCACTGTCTTGGAGATATGGCCACCATTCTTGACCTTTTGCTAACCTCTAATCCTTCTGCTTATGATGTTACCCTCTCTTCTCCGTTGGGCTCCTCCGATCACAATCTTATATTTGTATCTTGTCCTATCGCTCCGATCCCTCCTCAAGATCCCCCTAAGCAGAGGTTCCTCTGGCGTTTTGCCTTTGCTACTTGCGGGTCCTGAGGAGATATTGTAACACAGTTCCCTGTGTTGTCGTAATTATGATAGTCATCTGTACGGCTGTCCAGTCATCTGTTGTGCTATTACGTTTTTTGTAATTATTTATTTGAAATTGTATGAGCTTCATATTTAAAGAAAATTTCTTTTATTTCTGTCTGTCTGCGGGCGGCTCAGCTGGCGCCAGTATTGGAACAACAGCCTGCCAGCAAGGTGGTATAAGTGCTGGTGTTGTGTTTTGTATACTGGAATTTCTGTTTCATACTGAGATCGATGTGCAGAGGTTATGAAGGTAAGAAAGGCTATGTATTGTGTTATAATGTCCGGCAAGTTGTCAATGTTGCCTAGTTATGTGATGTTGTGGTTTTGTACAGTGAAGAGTTAACAGCTGTTTTTTTTGTGACAGCTTATTTATATGATGCACATGTTATAATACATTTGAGTTGTTATTTTGAGGGATTATAAGTTATAATTAAGATGTTTGTATGTATATTTCTGTTTACGCATAATTTGGTAATTGCTAGATATATATTGGGGGTTATTGTTCTACAAAGAGTATACCTGGGTTGTGTGGCTGGATGACAAACTTTCCTCCGTGTGATTTTTTATTATATTCGCATTTGTGTAAGCCGTATATATTTACGCTGCTTTGTTAATTAGTTTGATGTTTGCAGAACCGGGTGCTAGTGAACAGTCCCCTGCCTTACTGCATTGATTGCTGAAATTCTACACTCCCATCAACTTGCTTTTGCTCTCAGCTCAGATGCCAATTACTTTTGTTCATCATCCAGGGCCTTGCATTGTTGTAACTGTACAGTTTGAGATGTTCACGTTGCAGTTCATGCTGCATTTTTGTGACCTTATTCGTATGGCTGATCGTGCTACATTTGTATTGGGTATTATTTACGTGACTTTCTACATCTTGAAATATTGCTGAATAAACTACATTGCAACATGCTGGCCTTAGTGACCCTGGATTGGTGATGCATTTCAACAACAGCTGGGAAGAGAGAGGCCTACACTGGCTCATCATGGCACCAGACGCTGATCTACTGAAGAGGCAACGGGCAACGACACGAGGTAAGTTCACCAGAAAACTGAATTAGTTCAAAAAAAGCTTTCCAGAACATAAATCATATAAAATCTTAAATATATATTGTTGTGAGATTGATAAGACATTTCAAGAGTTGGAAACAATACATGAAAGTTATGTTGAGGCACTGCTAATGGATATAAGTGAAAAGGAATATGACTCTAAAGTGCATGATGAAATCGCTTACTTAACTGGGTTAGAGGAACAACGATCAGAAGCCCATGAGACTTTATTGAAAGTCCAAAGGGAAGACACTAAATTAACAGAGAAATTTAAAATAAAAGTGAAGGCTATGGATGGTCCTAAGTCTTCAGGGAACATATGTCAATATGCAACATTCCTTAGTGATTATAATAGGATTATGATACCGGTGGTTGGCAGTGAAGCGTTTCACTTTAGGGGTAGTTTAGAAGGTGAAGCTGCTAAGGTAGTCATAGGAGTAGAAGATTATTTTTATGAAATGATGAAACGCTTATGTAATGCTTATGAAGACCCTGCAAAGTTAACTGACTGTATAATTTGGAAAATTAAAAGTTTGAAACCTATACCAGAATCAAATTATGAGAAATTCATAATTACAGTAAACAGAATAGAGGCTTGTTGGCTGGACATAAAAAAAAGACAGGTCTTGAAAAGGAAATGTCCAATATTTCTGTCCTAAGTATCAATGAAAGGTTACTGCCTAATGAACAAAAAAAGGAAGGGATTAAAATCTATCTTAAGTTAACATATAAAATTAATGCCTCTCAAGAGCTAATTACATATTTACTCACTGAAAAAAAAAATCTCGAGCATATGAATACTGCCATACGTCGCAAAACTTACAGCGAGAAAGGAGCTATTCACGTCAGTAATGTGGAAAATAACAACACAAGTGATGTTATGAATATGTTGCAGAATATCAAAGAAAAGCAGGAGAAACAGCAAGCTTATATTGACTGCATATTGAATCGGATGAGCACAGTGAGGATCCCTAGCTATAATCTTAGTAGCAATAGAAATTATCAATACCCTACAAACACTTACTGCTGGTTACATAATGCTGACAGCCATAACACAATGTAATATTTTCATGAATATGGACAAAACTAGTAAATTTGATGCCCTTAAAAGACAAGGGGCCTGTTTTAAATGCTTTCAAAGGGGACATACTATCCGGGTATTCAGAGAGAGGACTTGTAATGAAAAAAGCAAGCAATGGACAGATGTGTGGTAAACCACATCATCCTAACCTACATGATATTTTTGTCCAACCTGAATCATCTGACATATCAATGCATTGTAATGAGAGCAACTGTAAAAGAAATGGAGTCTTGTTAATGATAAGTCAAATAATAGGAAGGAAACGACCAATTACAGTATTGTATGACAGTGGAAGCAACATGGGTCTTATAACATATAATAGGGCACGGCAACTTGCGCTAAAGGGTATTGATAAGAACATAACTATTACAAAGGCTGGGAAAACCATCGAACACTTGACTAGCAAGCAATATGCAGTTCCTTTAATTGATGAGACGGGTCATGAATGGATTGTGTATGCATATGGAATGGAAGAAATTACCACTGAGACAAATATGGTGAACATAAGTGAACTAAAAAGAATCTTTGGGTTTGCACCAGAAATTGTTCTCATTCGTCTTCATGGAAATGTTGACATGCTTATTGGTCCTGACTGTTGTTGTATAATGCCACATGTTATAATGTCTAAGGATAACCTACAATTAATGAAGAGCCAGTTTGGAATCTGTGTCCGTGGATACCATCCAAATATAAGAGTTGAGGGTGTTGATTCATATACTGTTCGGGTAAATCATGTATCAGTAATGGCTGACATTAATGATGTGAATTTTGAACATATGAGAGGTATTAAGGAAGAAATAGATGATTATTTTCTGATCGATCACTTGGGTAAATTGCAAACCAAAGTGTGATAACTGCAAAGTCTGTAAGGAATGTAATAAAGAAAAAAAAAACAATGAATATAAAAAAAGAGAGAGAAATGAATATGATCTTGTCAGGATTAGTTTACAATGCAGATGATAAGAATTGGACTATAAATTTCCCATGGATTGACAACCCTGGTAAACTTCCCAATAATTTTGGAATATCAATGATGCGACTAAAAGGAACTGAAAGACGGTTAACAAACTTGGTTATGAATACTCAAAGGCTTACAATTATCAAATACATGACATGATTGAAAGAAAAGTTTCAAGAACATTGAGTAAGAGAGAAATTGAAGAATACAAGGGCCCAGTCTATTATATAAAGCATCATGAGAGACACAAACCTGGATCCACATCTACACCCATTCGCATTGTGTTGAACTCATCTGCCCCTTACAATGGACATATACTGAATGATTACTGGACAAATGGACCGAATATGTTGACTAACTTGTTTGGAATTTTGTTAAGATTTTGCATATGACGCATTGCATTTATTGGTGAAATTTTTAAGATTTCAACTCAGTCAAGCTATCTGAAATTGACCAACATGTTCATAGATTCCATTGTCGGAACATGTGTGATGATAAACCTGCAAACCAGTATATATTGACTGTGGTACCCTTTGGGGATAGGCCCAGTGGAGCTATAGCTATGTTAGCCATGAAGCAGACAGCAAACATGATGTGTGACATAAGTCCTGAAGTTGCTGATGTTATAATAAATGATAGTTATGTGGATGACATTTGCCATACTATGGATGAAACTGATAAAGCAATCCCGGTAATGACAGACATTGAAGGTTGTCTAGCGGAGGGTGGTTTCAAAATAAAGAACTGGATTATCTCTGGTAGTTAAGAAGTGGATGGAGACTTCAAGCTCCCAACTCAAATTATGAACAGGTTCTGGAATTAATCTGGAGACCAAAGGAAGATAAGCTTAAATTCAAAGCTAGAATTAACTTATCTGGACCAGACATACATTTCAATCTCTAGAACACCACCTCTCCTCTTCTAAACATCATCTTTTCCTTACTGAAACTCAGGTGTCTGAGGCAACTGACAGTAACCCCTTTTCTGTTCCCTCCTACATTCTCTATCCTTATTTCTAATCCAAAACTGGATGTTGCGTTTATGTGTGCAACGACTTAATCTGCTCTCATGCCCACGCTCTTGAATCTTCCGAGTTTTTCACCACCTGGCTATGACTACAGAGTCACTCTCAAACTAAATATATCTGTGCTGTATACCTCTCACCTAACTCCTCTGACTATAAGAAATTCTTTGACTGTTTAACTTCCAAAGTGGAGCACATTCTGACTCTCTTCCCTTTTTCCAGAGATCTCCATTCTTGGAGACTTCAATGTTCACCACCAGCTTTGGCTTTCCTCTCCCTTCACTAACCATCCTGGTGAACTAACCTACAACCCCACAACCTAGACCAATTGGTGCAACACCTACTCGTATTCCTAACTGTCTTGGAGATACACTCAACATTCTTGACCTTTTTCTTGACTTCTAATCATTATGCTTATGCTGTCACCCTCTCTTCTCCGCTGGGCTTCTCCGATCACAATCTCATATATGTATCTTGTCCTATCGCTCCAATCCCTCCTCAGGATCCCCTAAGAGAAGGTGCCTCTGGCGTTTTGCCTCTGCTAGCCGAGGGGACCTGAGGAGGTATTCTGCTGATTTTCCTTGGAATAACAACTGCTTTCATGTCAAAGACCCGTCTTTGTGTGCTGAGCGCATAACAGAGGTGATAGTGTCTGGCATGGAGGCATACATTCCTCACCCTTTTTCTCGATCTAAACCTTCCAAACCCTGGTGTAACACAGCTTGTTCTCGTGCTATACATGATAGAGAGGTGGCTCACAAGAGACACTTAAGCCTTCCATCACCAGAATCTCATGCACTTTATATTTTT
Organism: Scylla paramamosain; assembly: GCF_035594125.1. NCBI lineage: Eukaryota > Metazoa > Arthropoda > Malacostraca > Decapoda > Portunidae > Scylla > Scylla paramamosain. The sequence continues at coordinate 23,455,729 of NC_087153.1, read as the reverse complement.
GCCCATGTCAAGTCCGTTCTGCAACTAGCCAAAAACTCCTTCAATTAATATAAAGTGTCAAATTTTTTTTCAAGATCTAACTCCTCTCGTGACTTCTGGCATCTAGCCAAAAATATCTCCAAAAACCCTGCATCTTCTTTCTCTCCTTTATTTCAACCAGATGGCACCACTGCTATCACATCTATTTCTAAAGCTGAACTCTTTGCTCAAACCTATGCTAAAAACTCTACTTGAACGATTAAGGGCTTGTTCCTCCCTCTCCTCCACCCTCTGACTACTTCATGCTACCTATTAAAATTCTTCGCAATGATTTCCATGCCCTAGCTGGCCTAAACCCTCGGAAGGCTTATGGACCTCATGGGGTCCCTCCTATTGTTCTCCGAAACTGTGCCTCCTTGCTTGCACCTTGCCTAGTCAAACTCTTTCAACTCTGTCTGTCAACATCTACCTTTCCTTCTTGCTGGAAGTTTGCCTACATTCAGCCTATTCCTAAAAAGGTTGACCGTTCTAATCCCTCAAAATACCGTCCTATTGCTTTTAATATCCTGCCTTTCTAAAGTTTTTTTTTTTTAATCTATCCTCAATAGGAAGATTCTTAAACTTTTATCAATTCACTGCCTTCTATCTGATCGCCAGTATGGGTTCCATGAAGGCCGCTGTTCTGGTGATCTTCTGGCTTTTCTTACAGAGTCTTGGTCATCCTCTTTTAAAGATTTTGGTGAAACTTTTGCCGTTGACTTGGATATATCAAAAGCTTTTGAGAGAGTTTGGCAGAAAGCTTTGATTTCCAAACTACCCTCCTATGGCTTCTATCCTTCTCTCTGTAACTTCAACTCAAGTTTCCTTTCTGACCGTTCTATTGCTGCTGTGGTGTCTCTCTCATCGCCGCAATATTGCATCTCTAGCTGTCTTCTACCACTATTTTCATGCTAACTACTCTTCTTATCTTGATAACTGCATGCCTCCTCTCCTCCTGCAGCCTCGCTGCACAAGACTTTTTGCTTTCTCTCACCCCTATTCTGTCCACCTCTCTAACCAGTATTCTCAATCATTCATCCCTTTCTCTGGTAAACTGTGGAATTCCCTGCCAGCTTCTGTATTTTCACCTTCCTATGACTTGAATTCCTTCAAGAGGGAGGTTTCAAGACACTTAACCTTCATTTTTTGACCACCGCTTTTTTACCCTTTTATGGGACTGTTATCTCAGTGGGCTTTTTTTTATTGGATTTTTGTTGCACTTGGCCAGTGTCCCTCCTACATAAAAAAAAAAAAAAAAAAATACAGGAAGAAGAAATTATTGAAAGGATACCAGGAAACTTAACCAAAAGAGTAGCCTAAAGTCAAATATCAAGTATTTAGGATTAATTACTCCAGCTTTAATGAAAGGCAAATTGCTAATGCGTGAGTTGATCTCCTATGAAAATCCAGTTAAGGGAAAGCTAAGTTGGAATGAATACATGCCAAGTGAAATGAAAGAAGAATGGTGCAAGTTTTTTTCAGAAGATATTTGCCATACAAGATTTAGCATTTTCAAGAAGCTTAAAATTGGCCCCTAATCACTATACGTGTGAAAATCCATCCTTGGTAATATTTTCAGATGGTTCTATGCAAGCCTTTGGTGCTGCTGCATACATAAGATGCCATATAGGAGAGGATAAATATGAATTCCAATTAATGACAGCTAAAAGTCGTTTGGCTCCCACTAGGACAGACTATTCCCAGGCTTGAATTATGTGGCGCTCTCTTAGCTGCTAGATTACGTACAACGATTGGGAAGGAATCAAGAGTTACATTTAATAAAATTTACCATCTTACTGATTCTGAAAGAGGGAAGTCACAAATTAACAAGGAAAATTTGAAAGTTCGTACATATGTTGCAAACAGGGTCGGTAAAATAAGAGAAAACACTATCCCTTAAGAATGGATGTGGATCCCTACTGAAGTGAATATTGCAGACCATGTGACTAAACCTATGGGTCCTTCTGAGCTAGGACCCTCTTCTGAATGGCAGCTTGATCCCAGATTCTTAAGACTACCAGACGATAGGTGGCCAAGTAAAGAAACTGATTGCTTTATTGGTGACGGTGAAGAGGATGATGGAAATGTTTTATTTGGTAAAAATATTATGACAATACACCTGATGTGAATAATATCATTGATGTTCACAGGTATGGCTCAAAAGATAAACTGATTCGAGTTACTGCCAGAACCATGAATATTTATATGGACAAATCATTTAAGGGTGTACACAAAGTGAGTTTTATGAGGCAGAGAGAGCATGGATGAAAGTTGCACAAAAATCAATTCAAGAAAATTGGGAAAAGCGATTTAAACGATTAGGCTCAAGGCGGTATAATTTTTATTGGTATAATTTTTGTTGGTTCCAGAATTGCCAGTTGGATGAAACTGGATAATTGTAACAAGGAGGCATTCATCCTTCTTCCTCATGACTTTACAAAACTGTGTGTAAGGACTTTTCATGAAAAGGATCATGAAGGGGTAGAAAGTACTTTATGTAAGATACAATCTGACTATTGGGTACTTAGGGCAAGAAAGATGATCAAGGAAATAAAAGCAAAATGTGTTATGTGTAGAAAATTGAAAAAAAAAAAAAATGAGACAAAGAATGGGTCCACTTCCAGGAAATAGACAAAAACCTAGCCATCCATTTTATCATTCTGCATTGGATTTGTTTGGGCCATTCATGATAAAAGACACTGTAAAAACAAGAATTAAAAGAAAGGTCTATGGTGTAGTTATAAATTGTTTGGTGACCTGTGCTGTATATTTAGATTTGGTTGATGGATATGACGCAGATAGTTTTCTCACTTGTTTACGTAGGTTCACATCCATTAGGGGCTTCCCTAAAACGATGTATTCAGATTCTGGTTCTCAACTTGTGCTAGCTAATAAAGAACTCAGAAATATGGTCAATGAGTGGGATAAGTAAAAAAAAAGCCTTAGGTTTGGCATATCAGAGGGTATGTCATAGTCATTTTGTAAAGCAGCAGATGCTCCATAGGAAAATGGGTGCTCAGAGGCCATAGTAAAATTAGTTAAAAAGGGATAGTGTCAGATGTGTAGGTGAAATTATCTTGACTTTCAGTGAACTTCAGACTGCATTCTTTGAAATAGGAAATATGTTAAATGAGAGACCAATTGGGATGAAACCTGGTAATGACATTGACATGGGATGTTATTTATGTCCAAATGACATGCTTTTGGGGCGGTCTACTGTGAGAGCCCCTGCAGGTTCATACTCTACTGTGGCCAATTTTAAAGTTAGGCAAAATTTTATTAATCTTGTCACTGAATCATTTTGGAAAAGATGGACTCGAGATTATTTCCAAACACCAATTGTACAACAAAAATGGCATGTAGATAAGAGAGACTTATGTGTAGGAGACATTGTTTTCATACAAGATACTAATGTCTTGAAGAATTCTTGGAAACTAACCCAAGTATCAAACATCTTCATGATACACATGTACGTAACATCCAGCTTTGGATCGAAAATGAGGATAGAGAAAGTAGGAGGGAACAGAAAAGGGTCTACTGTCAGTTGCCTCAGACACCTGAGTTTCAGTGAGAAAAAGAAAATGAGGTTTAGAAGAGGAGAGGTGGTGGGTGTTCTACAGATTGAAAATTAGATCTTAAATCACGAATGTTGCAGAAGTTAATGAAGAAAAAGTTGATGGGGTGTCAAGACACTTAGGGTCGTCGTCAGAAGGGCAGTCCGACCTGGGGACATTTGTGGTCCCCTCCCCAGATGGGGACTCTGAGGCTGGTATAGGAGTCGCCATGGACTTTGAAATTTTGAGTGAAGAGTGTGTGTGTTATTAGGTGCTTGTAGTTTTGTGTAGAGGAAGAGAGTTGTCTTTAGAGGGCAGGCTGTGACTGTCTCCTTGTATTGTGAGACACAAAGGGAAATGTTCAGTGAGGTCACAGATGGGTTTAATGATAAGTCCACAGCACCCCCTGATCCAATGCATTAGACCTCACTGAGAGTAATTATCGTTTCGGCAGGTACTTACTGCCTCCTTCTCCAATATACGTTTCTATGTACCAATATGCTACAATATGTGAATAACACTCTATATGGAGAAACCCCCCAAAAAAAAACAAAATATGTAATGTTTTTTTTTTTTTTTCCATGTTAGGTCTCAAAACGCTAAAATACATATAAACTGCCCTATATGAAGAAAGAGGGCAATCTTACAAAATACGTTTAATAATAAGTGTTTTTTTTTTTTCCAAATTATTGGTTACCAAAACGCTAAAACGTATGCAAAGTACGCTATAGAAGAAAAACAAACACCATTACCAAGAAAAGTCTTTTGATTGTTTTCAGCTTTTTTACGTATCAAAACGCTAAAATGCATGCAAAACACCCTTTATGGAGAAACAGAACAACTTGTTAAGTACCAAAACGCAGAAATGGATAGAAAGCACCTTATTTGGGGTAAGGAGACTACATTACCAGAAACGTGTCATTTCGGTGTTTTTGAGCATATGATGGGGAGATTGTAAAGTCAAGAATCCCATGTTAAATTGTTGATACAATAAACTTGTAGCTCCTTCCTTATTTATTGACGAATTTCTTTTATTGAAAATTCATTTCAATCAGTAAAAATAGGAAAATAAATCTTACTCTCTATTTTTTTTTTTTTTTAACAAGAGTATTCTTTTTAATTCGATGAAAAAAATGTTTTTTTTTTAAATATTTGTCAAAAATCTAAATGAACTTCAAACAATAATTCATAGGGTAGGAATTATTTTCCTTTCATATTTTCATAAACTAAAGTAGCCCATATTTTTTGTAACAGGAATAGCAATGGAGGAGTTATTTTGAGAAATCAAAATGAAAAAAAAGTTGAATGAGTTAGTGGACTTTACCTATTGCAGCTAGACCCTTGAAATTCACAGTAAATATACTTCAGGACATATGGAAAAAGCAGACAGAGTTGCCTTTGGCTACTCCGATTGGTTTTGTACATAAGGCTAGAGCGATTCATGGTTTCACACTTCATTTGGTTGGAGGCGGGTACAAGAATTATATTATATTTTGCCTTATTTCTAAGTAAAAACCAGTGTTCTACTGTTTAAAATAAATGTAATATTAATTGATTATTTGTGTGAATTTACGAAGAAAAATAAATATTTTTATTTTCAATATACACAATTTTAAGAAATTATAGTTATACCTAAATTTCTTGCTGTCTCATGCTGTACGTAGAGAAAGAACCATAGATTTTTACAGACAACTAATGAAAAAGAGATACGCCAGAAATATATGGTAAAAAATGTAAAAAAAAAAAAAAAGAAACTGCAAAATTTTGCGATGATTGCATAATGTAAAAAAAATATAGGTGTTGCATATACAAAAAAAAAAAAAAAAAAACTGAAAAAATGCAGAAAAATAGAAAAAAAAAAAGAAAAAATTAAGGTTACCTTCCAGACAACTATCCCATCTTCAACTGCCCCCCTTTTCTACACTGAACATCCTCGGTCTGTCCTTTACATATAATCTAAACTGGAAACTTCACATCTTATCTAACTAAAACAGCTTCTCTGAAGGTAGGTGTTCTGAGACGTCTCCGCAAGTTTTTCTCACCCCCCTCCCCCATCTGTTAACTCTGTACAGGGGCCTTATCCGTCCATGTATAGAGTATACTTCACATGTCTGGGGAGTTCCACTCATATCGCTCTTCTAAACAGGGTAGAATCAAAAGTTTTTCGTCTCATCAACTCCTCTCCTCTAACTGACTCTTCAGCCTCTCTCTCATCGCCGTAATGTTGCATCTCTAGCTATCTTCTACCACTATTTTTATGCTAGCTGCTCTTCTGATATTGCTAACTGCATGCCTTCCCTCCTCCCGTGGCTTCGCTGCACAAAACTTTCTTCTTTCTCTCACCACTATTCTGTCCACCTCTTTAATGCAAAAGTTAACCAGCATTCTCAATCATTCATCCCTTTCTCTGGTAAACTCTGGAAGTCCCTGCCTGCTTATGTGTCTCCAGCTTCCTATGAATTGAATTCCTTCGAGAGGGAGGTTTCATGGCATTTATCCTTCAATATTTGACTACCGCTTTGGACTCTTTTCTGGGACTGACATCTCAGTGGGCTTTTTTTTTTTTTTTTATTGGATTTTTGCTGTCTTTTCTGGGACTGGCATCTCAGTGGGCTTTTTTTTTTTTTTTGAATTTTTGCTGTTCTTGGCCGGTGTCCCTCCTACATAAAAAAAAAAAAAAAATCCCGTCTTATGCACCAAAACGCTTAAACGTATAAACGCATTATAAAATAACGTGCATTATGAGTGTTTTTGAGTTTCTAAAGTACCAAATCAATAAATCGCGTGGAAAATACTTTTTTTTTTTTTTTTAGAAAAACAGAACAACTTTACCAAAAACGTGTGATTTGAGTGTTTTCCAGCTTCTTAAATATCAAAACCAAAAAATGCATGCAAAGCACCCGATATGAGGAAATGAAACGATATTAACAGAAACGTGTATTATGAGCGTTTTTCAGTTTCTTGGGTAACAAAACGCTAAAACACGTGAACAGCACTTCATATTGAGAAATAGAACATTACCAAAACGTGTATATTGTTTTTTTTTTTTTTTTTACTTGTTAGCCACCAAAGCGCCAAAGTGCTTGAAAGGCACCTTATCTTGGAAAAGAAAACAACATTACCAAAATGAAAGGAGGCAGTAGGCACCTGCCGAAATGATAATTGCTCCCATTAAGGTCTAAAACACTGGATCAAGGGGTTTTGTGAACTTATCGTTTAATTCAGCTATGACATCATTGAACGTTTCCCTTTGTGTCTCACAACACAAGGGGGACAGTCACAGCCTTTTCTCTAAAAGACAACACTCTTCCTTCACACAAAACTACTAGCACCTAATTACACACACACCATTCAATCAAAATTCAAAATTATCACGGCAACTCCTACACCAGCCTCGGAGTCCCCATCCTGGGAGGGGACCAAAAATGTATTAAAGAGCACAAATGTGCAGTTCTGGTATCAACCTTAAGTGTTGACACACCCCCTTCAACTTTTTCTTCATTAACTTCTGTAACATTTCTGGTCTTAGATCTAATTTTCAATATGTAGAACACTATCTCCTTTACTAAACTTTATCTTCTTTTCCTCACTAAAACACAGGTGTCTGAGGTAACTGATAGTAGCACCTTTTCTGTTCACTCCTACTTTCTCTTTCCTCATTTTCAATTCAAAGCTGGATGTTGCGTTTATGTGTGCAACGACTTAACCTACTCTCGTGCCCATGCTCTTGAATCTTTCAAGTTTTCCACCATCTGGCTACGACTACAGAGTCACTCTCTAACTAAATTTATCAGTGCTGTATATCTTTCATCTAACTCTCCTGATTATAAGAAGTTCTTTGACTACTTAACCTCCAAATTGGAGTACATCTTTATTCTCTACCCTTTTACGGAGATCTCCATTCATGGAGACTTTAATTTCACCACCAGCTTTGGTTTTCCTCTCTCTTCACTGACCATCCTGGTGAACTAGCCTTCAACTTTGCTATCATCCGCGACCTAGAGCAACTGGTAAAACACCCTACTCGTATTCCTAACCGTCTTGAAGATACGCCCAACATTCTTGACTCTTTTCCTAACATCTAAGCTGTTATCCTCTTTTCTCTGTTGGGCTCCTCCGATCACAATCTCATATCTGTATCTTGTCCTATCGCTCCAATCCCTCCTTAGGATCCCACTAATCTGAGGTGCCTCTGGCGTTTTGTCTCTGCTAGTTGGAGGACTTGGGGACGTATTTTGACGATTTTCCTTGGAATGACTACTGCGTCCATGTCAGAGACCCGTCTCTGTGTGCCGAGTGCATAACAGGGGAGATAGTGTCTGGCATGGAGGCGTACATTGCTCACTTTTTCTCGACCTAAACGTTCCAAATCTTGGTATAACATAGTCTGTTTTCGTACTATACATGATAGAGAGGTGGCCCAGAAGAGACACTTGAGCCTTCCATCACCAAAATCTCATGCACTTTATATTTTTGCCCGGAACCATGCCAATTATGTACTCCAACTGTCCAAAAACTCTTTCATCAATAGAAAGTGTCAAGATCTTTCAAGGTCTAACTCCCCTCGTGACTTCTGCTATATAGCGAAAAAATATCTCCAATCACTTTGCTTCTTCTTCTTTCCCTCCTCTACTTCAACCAGATGGCACCATTGTTTTCATATCTATATATAAAGCTGACCTCTTCACTCATACCTTTGCTAAAAAATTTTACCCTGGACGATTCAGGGCTTTTTGCTCCCTCACCGCCACCCTCTGACTACTTCATGCTACCTATTAAAATTCTTCCCAATGATGTTTTCCACGCCCTCGCTAGCCTAAACCCTCGGAAGGCTTATGGACCTGATGGGGTCTCTCCTATTTTTCTCTTAAATTGCGCTTCTGTGCTTGCACCTTGCCTAGACAAACTCGTTCAGCTCTGTCTGTCAACATCTTCCTTTCCTTCTTGTTGTAATTTGCCTACATTCACCATGTTCCTAAAAAGGGTGTCCATTCTAATTCTATTGCTTTAATTTCCTGTCTATCTTAAGTTTTTGAATCTATCCTCAACAGGATCGCCAGTGTTGGTTCCACCAAGGCCGCTTTACTGGTGATCTTCTGGCTTTCCTTACTGAGTCCTGGTCATCGTTTTTTAGAGATTTTGGTGAAACTTTTGCTGTTGCCTTGGATAAAGTCTGACACAAAACTTCCAAACTACCCTCCTACGGCTTCTGTCCTTGTCTCTGCAACTTCATCTCTGACAGTTCTATTCTTGCTGAAGTAGGCGGTCACTGTTCTTCTAAATCTATTATCAGGGTTCTGTCCTGCCACCCACTTTCTTCCTATTATTCACCAATGATCTTGTAAACCAAACTTCTTGTCCTATCCACTCGTATGTTGATGATACCACCCTGCACTTTTCACGTCTTTTCATAGACGTCCAACCCTTCAGAAAGTAAACTTTTCACGCAGAGAAGCCACAGAACGCCTGACTTCTGATCTCTTTAAAATTTCTGATTGGGGCAGAGCAAACTTGGTATTGCTCAATGCCTCAAAAACTCATTTCCTCCATCAACTTGATGGATCACAACCTTCCAGACCACTATCCCTTCTTCTTCATTAACACTAAGGTGTCTCCCACCTCTACATTGAACATCCTTGGTGTGTCCTTTTCTTATAATCTAAACTGAAAACTTCATATCGCCTCTCTAGGTAAAAATTTTCTATGAAGTTATGCGTTCTGAGTATGGTAGTCATTATATTAATATATGTATGTGGGATGTGGCAGTACTGTGTCCTTGTCACCCGTCATCTTGAGACCGACGTCCAGCGTTGCCGGATCTACCGAAATTTAATGAGATCTACTGAAATTCTGATAAATCTCAAGAAGTCTTACTGACTTTTGAGAGGTTCTCCAGAAAATATAAAGAAATTATGCTTCCCTGTAGTTGAAGAATCCATGAACACTAAATGAGAGAGAGAGAGAGAGAGAGAGAGAGAGAGAGAGAGAGAGAGAGAGAGAGAGAGAGAGAGAGAGAGAGAGAGAGAGAGAGAGATGAGCCACACAAGGCCTTACAGCTGCAGGGTTTGGTGAGGACTAGGAACTTGCTCTCAATGCCAAGACCCCCTTCCCACCACTACTGACATTTTGTATTCTGACCAATATCAAGAATATATCTGATGTATGTGTAATGAAGTACCAGCTGCCCACCAGCTAGCCTGGGCTCACCTTAACTTCACCACTGGAGTGAAAACAAAAAAAAAATCTCCTGCCAGGGTAAACAAACATAAAACATACAAATAACACTTTAATGGATATCAAAATAAATCAATACACAACTCGTGTAAACTCACAAGAAAAAGAAAAAAAGAAATAACTAAATGAAACTTATACACCTCGAAATTTCCAGTTGCAGGACACGACCGGTAACCCTCGTTCACACGAACGCTTCTGGTCCCCTGCTGAGTGATGACAGGCGTCTCCCTCTTGTCACCACAAACTGATAGGGCTCAGGATGGCCACACACTACACCACTCTTCCAGTAGCCAGGCACACACTGGTGAAGACGACTGCGGCTACGGTCCTTAAGCATCACCGTGAAACTCCTGCAACACACCCATGGTGCACTCTAATCATCCTCTCTTCCGCTCCTTACATTTCATTAACATCCAACGCTTTGCCCAACAATATCTTCACACTGAAATACACTATCACATACCTGCTATGCTGACAAAGCCACACAATCCAGACCTCTAAAACAACGCCTCAAGTATCTGTGTTCCGCGCCAAAATCTCTCTCGTTCCAAAGCAAACACTTCCCATCAAACCCCACGCTAAGCAGCTGAACATCACGATGCGTCTAGCTCCGCCTGACTCCTCACACTCAGCCCCTCAAACTTTGTGCGTGCCCTCGCGCACATCCATCGTACACAAGACACCTATTTCCATCTTTCCTTTCTTGCTCTGCAAGCCTAAGAGACCGCCTCAATCTCGCAGGTTCTCTTCTTTCTGACCCCACTACTTCCTTAGTCTCCTTTTTCTGACTTGCTTCCTCCCCAGCCTGTTCACACTCCGGCCTAATCACTTGATCCTCCTCCCTCTCCTGACCTGCTTCTTCTTCTATCTCCTCACACTCGGGTATTGTGGTCAAATCATTCCCGTTTTCCTCCACCTCTTCTACTTGCTTTCCCTCCTCATCTTCCTCTGAAATTTGCCTGTCCTCTACATGCTGAGGCCTCTTGTTCTGTTGTTGCTGTTCAGATGAACCCTCACAATACCCTGCTCTCAAGGGTCTCAGATTACTCCTATGTAGCACTTTCTCATAACCTTGTTCATCCTCTGGTCTCACCCGATATACCCCACTAACCTTATCCAGCACTTCTACAATTATCCAGACCTCTTCTGCAAATTTAGGATGGATCTTATTCCTCCCAACCACTGAATGCTAAGCAGCTGCTAAGCAGCTGAACATCACGATGCGTCTAGCTCCGCCTGACTCCTCACAATTACAAAGTCCCATGGGGCAACGGAGCCGCTGACTGTAGGTGTAGAAAAAGCAGTGATAGAACGGCTGTCAGTAGACAAGGGGATCTGCCAGAAACAACTCTTAAGGTCTAAAGTCGTGAAGACAGAATTGCCTTTGCCTATACATTCTAAAAGGTCTGACAAGACAGTAAGAGGGTAATGGTCTGGTTGAATGACAGCAATGACTCGTCGAAAGTCTACTACTGCACGATAAGATCCGTCCTTCTTTGGCAACATGAAAATTGGGGTTCCATGGAGGATATGACTCCTGAATAATACCTTCATTAAGCATTTCTTGGATTAAGTTATGTTCAACTTGTCGCTGGGAGTGAGGCAAACGATAAGAAGGTATATAAATAGGACATGTATTAGGTTCGAGATCGATGCGATGCTGCACACTATCAGTAACAAAGTTTACAAAGTTTATTTAGAAAAGATTGGTTACATAAGAGTGGGGGGGAGTGTACCTTGGCTGGCACACGGGAAGAAAAAGTGGGGAAATATAGAAATAAAGTAGGAGTAGAAAGTTGCCGGGCGGACCGGCCTGCTGCTGTACAGTGAAAGTTCACAGGGCAGTACATGTTGGGTCAATGGTGGAAACCTGTGTTCCTGGAGGAAAACCACCCGTACTGCTGTGGAAGAGTGAGAAGGTAGGGGGAGGATACATATGTAATATATTACAATACGTTTTACTACTGATATTTACACAAGGAAGTGAATTATACAATATATATTGTAACCACAGACAGCAGAGATGTCTTCTGGGTGGAAACTGGGAGCTCCTGGAGGAAAACCACCCGTGCTGCTGTGGATACGGAGATCACATCCTATAATAATATATAATATAACATAATATACAATATGACACACCATGGCACACAAGTGTCAGAAGGCTCTCGACGAGTGTCTGTCATAATCGGGGTTGTTCTGTGGTAGGTGAGTCCCGTCGCCTTGTGAGGGTGGCGGGTGGGGTGTAGTCAGAGGTGTTGAGGTGGTTCACAGGGGAGGCCTTCAGTAGTGCTGGCGCGCCATCAGACCCGGCACGTCCCCACCACTGTGCGTGCCCGAGGCTCAGCCCCACTGCCGGGAGCTGCGTAGCTTATCTGGAGGACGTGTACCCCTTGCTGAGATGACAGGAAAGCGTCCCAAAAACTCAGGGTGCGGGGCTTGAGGGGGGAAGGTCACACAGTAGGAACGCCACTGGGGGTTGCCGTCGGTGTCACCAGGGGTGTCATCAGGCCTGGCAAATCCCCGAAGTGGTGAGACAACACTGGGATGCTGCTTCATTGTTGTGGTTCCTCAGCTCTCAGGAGGGGAAGAGATAGATGCGCACGCTCAGCCATCAGCCATCATCATCAGTGTTCCACACGGAGATGGGGACAGCCATGGTGGAGACTGGAGGAGGAACAGGAGGGTATATGAGGATGGGCAGTATCAAGGTCTTTACAAGATGGAGCTTAAGACCAGTGTCCAAATCTCTGAAGCAGTACAGCCTGGTGAGGGCTGCTTTCGCTCGGGCCATGCGTTGGGTCACGTGAATGGTGTATCCCATGGATGAAACGGACAAACCCAAGAGTGAGCCTCTGGGCCTGAACCCGACATCATCTCCATCGACTAACAGTGGGGTGGGGGTCTTGGTAGCAAGGGGGATGACAGCGAACTTGGCCATGTTGGTCCTGATCCTCCATTCTCTCTCGAAGGCGTTGATATGGGCCAGTACGGGCGTTCAGCAACCTGCTGGAGCGGCCTGGGTGGAAAACAACCTGTGAAACATCATCAGCATAGAGTACATTGATACTGGCGTCAGAGACAGGGCAGTCGCTGGTGTAGATGCTGTACAGCGTCGGAGAGAGTACACTGCCCTGCGGAACTCCCGTGGCAAGAAGGAAGGCAGGGCCGAGGTGACTCCCGACTCTGACTCTGGCTGACCTGTCGTCCAAGAAGTCACAGAGCAGGCGCTCGACTGGAGCAGGCAGGCCAAGGTGAAGAATCTTGTACTTCAAGCCCAGGTGCCAGACACGATCAAACGCCTTACTCACGTCACGCAGGACCAGGTTACACCAGAATCCACACGCTTGGTGTATGGCCACGGTCTCGGTGTCCAGAGCAATGGCGTGTACAGTGCCTCTGCCACTACGGAAGCCGTACTGTGCTGGATGCAGGTGGTTACCGGCCTCCAGGTGGACGAGAAGGCGTGAGGTGACAATTGTCTCCAGTAGTTTCCCAGGTACCTCAAGCAGGGTTTCCCAGGTACCTCAGGGTTTGTGAGAGGCTTGCCGGCCTTGGGTATCATCCTCATCTCAGCATGCTTGAACCCATCGGGGAAGTAGCCAGCAGAGAGCACCGTGTTGAAAATTGCCCGAAGTCTGGAAAGAGCTGAATCTGGAAGATACGAGAGTATAGTTCTGTTGATCCTACTTCGCCCTGGGCAGGTTAGCCTCCCGCGTTTAACAGTGGTGACCAGCTCCTGGGAGGAAATAAGACAGTCCAGAGGATAGGTACCAGTGAGACGGGCAGGGTCAGCATTGTCATAAGGGTAGGTATTCTGCACGGCAGCGGCCATGAAATCCAGCACGAGGTCGTTATTATCAAAGTCGTTGTCATAGTCTTCCCTGTAAATACGGTCCCAGATAGATGTAAAAAGTCGTTCTTTGTCAGGGTTGGTGTATTTCTTGTCTCTTGTGACGTCAATTAAATAAGTGTCAGGTCCCGTTGTTTTCCCTGAGAGACGTTTAATCTCCTGCCAGAACTTCCTGGGATCATGGGAGCTGGCAGCCAGGCCAGCCAGCCTCCTTCCCCAGTGTTCCCTAGCCTCTGTCCGTCGTGAGTCCTGCAGTGCAACCTTTAGCTGGGACTACTGCCTGTAATCGTCAAAAGTCCAGCCTCTCAGCATCGCTCTGTCATGCATTGCTCGAAACTGTATTCTGAGCAGCTGCGTAGTCAGGGAAGGCCTTGGGGCAGACCTGAGTTTGAAAGAAGTCTGTGGTATATGTCGGTCGGTAGTTGTCTTTACCGTAGTCATCCAAGTCTCTAAGGCATCGTCAATTTCCTCCAAGATACCATGACTAACGTCAGGGAGCTCTGTCATCTGTAGGGCGTCGTCCTCTTTGAAAGCGTCCCAGTCGGTCCTATGAAAGGTAAATGTTTTGGTGCTGGGAATAAGAATGGGGGAGGTGGAGATGTTGAGGATGGCAGGAACATGGTCACTAGTCGTAAGAGGGCCAGGTGAAAGGAAATAGTGGAGAAAATTGGCTCTATTAGTCTGGGCAATGTCAGGCAGGGGAGGAAGAAGTTTGATGGTTGAAGAAGGTGGGGAAATGGAGTCCAATGTGACATGCGGTATGTCGGCGTAGGTAGTCTACGATGTCTGTCCCTACTTGGTTAGCGGTGGTGTACCCAAGATAGGGATGTCGAGCATTCAGATCGCCTAATAAGAAAACTGGTGTCTGTCGGCGAAGTAGGAAGAGATAGTCTGGGTGTGGTAAGTATGGTCGCCGTGGCGGAAGGTAACTAGTGGCAATTAGAATAGGTCCGTCAGGAGTGTCGGTCTCTAGTGCAATGGTTTCTGATAAAAAATCATCCTCAATTCTGTGTCGTATGTTGCCCTTGACTGCAATGGCAACCCTGTCATTTACCATATTGATAAAGTTCTGCTGGTAGACTCTAAAGCCTGGAATCTTAAGTCATGTCTCATCACCTAGTCCATGGCTGTTAATGAGGATGATGTCAGGGTCGTACTCTCTGTAAACGTTACTTAGGTCAAACTTACGGTTTTCCCAGGAGAGAACGTTGTGCTGGATTACTTGTATACGAGGCATTACTCACATGCTGAAGGGAGTCTACTGTGAAGCAGGTCTGCTATTACTTGGTGGGGAGCATTCCTGGCTATCTCAAAGTCCTCGTTCGAGAAGATAATCCATGACTGTAGGGAGGCCATGTTCTCTCGGACGTACTCGAGTATAACTTTCTTCACTTCTGGTGGGGTGGTGTGATACAGGATAAGGCTCCCATGCCACAGGCTCCAGTCGAGTTCATTGGGGGTGGTAAGTCTTACTGTTCTTGGCAATGAAAATGAACCGGATGTATTCATAGAGACTTTGTTCCTGGTCAGAGTCCTACTCTGATGCCTCCAAGGCCTCATTGCTGGAGGAGGAGTGGGCAGAAGAGGCCACAGAAGCACCATCGTCAGAGGCGGGTGGGGCATCGGTGGCTGAGTGAGAGGCTGCGGGTACTGTAGAGGCAGTGTGGGTAGCTCCCATGGAGAAAGTCCCAATGATCGCCTCTGGGGCTTGGAAGGGTGGCGGAGGGAGTAGCTTGACATCAGGCAGACCGTTCTCGGCCAGACTCGCCGAGAGGGTCTGCTGGAAGCAGCCCGGGGATGAGGCATTGGCCAGATGTGCATGGAAAAGGCACATCAGGCCAGCCAAGGTATTGGAGGGGTCTGTGGTAGTAAGTCCCGTGGGAGAAGGGGTCGCTTAGGCAGCCTGGGCGTAGGTGTTATTGTTCTGCATAGCCTGAGCCTGTTGTGCTGCGACTTCCTTCCTTTTGAGGGCCTCCTTGCGGTTGGGGCATCGCATAGCCCTAGCACTGTGCTCTTCTCCGCAGTTGAAGCACTTTTTTGTGGAGGCTTTGCAGTCCCTGTAAGAGTGTTCAACACTGCTGCATTCTGAACAGCGCACGTAGTCCGGTGGTTGGGGACAGCTCCTGGTGGGGTGATCCTCCACCGCGTTGCACCTGTTGCAGGTCAGGAGGTGAGTGTAAATCTCCTGCCTCATCTGGTGCCCCGGGACGTGGATCTGGAATTCCTTCCGAGATCGCCTTCCTGGCCATATCGCCGTCTTTAAAAGTTATCTTGATCGTGGTAGAGCGTGGGAATTTGAATACGCTCTCAGCCACGGCCCAGTTGTGCTGGGCTCCAACCTCGGCGACGATCTCCTCCGGTGAGTGTTCATATATCAGGTCGTCTAGGCCAGTACAAATTACAGTACGCTGGGCACGTAGTTCCGGTGGGACAACGGGAGTGAATCCCTTGGTGGCCAGGCGGGAGGGGATGCCATTCTGGAAGATGGCATCTGCGTCCTTGTCCGTGGGAGTGAGGACCATGACAGTATCGTTGGCCAGGATAAGTCTGGTGATCTTTACCGCAGGGGCCAAGATAGCCAGAAGCTGTCGTCGAACCCCTATGTCCCTGGGGCGAGGGTGCTTAATTCTGACTCATCCCATGGTGCCAGTCAGATCATGGCTACAGTGGGAGGGCAGCCGTGCATGAGAGCCAGAGATCCCGCGTCGTAAACACTGGTCCTGGGCACTTTGGGGTGTAGGTATAAATCACCGTTGGTTACCGTTGAGGGTTACCGTTGAGGGTTAAATCCTGGGCACTGTGGAGGGGTAGATCCTGGGCACTGTGGAGGGGTAGATCCTGGGCACTGTGGAGGGGTAGATCATGGACACTGTATGGGGTGAATCCTGGGAACTGGGTAAATCCTGGGCACTGTAGAAGAGTAGATCCTGGGCACTGTATGAGGTAAATCTTGGGCAAAGTGGGGGAAGAAACGCACTGGGGAAACACTGCTCCTGGGCACTGCACTACAATGTGGGAAAGAAACACAAAAGAAAAACACAAAAGGAAAACAACGCGGCACGTGGCAGCTCGGCGAACCTGCCGCTGTGGAACCTGGCTGCCGAGTGAGACCCTCGGGTCCAAGAGTGGGGCGGGGCAGCGGCCGCTGATAGTTCCTACCGCTGCGAAGTCTGGCTGCTGAGTGAGCCGCGCGGGGCTGAGAGTGGGGCGGGGCGGCTGGCCGCTGATTGGCTGAGAGCGACGCTCCCAGTAAAGGTGCCGAGCGGCTCGCCGATAGCCGAGAAATGTGTCCTCCTAAGGATGAGAACGGCTGAGCCTTAGAGCAGCTCAGGAGATCTTGACTCCGCAAGATCTGGCTGCCCAGTGAGCCGCGCGGGGCTGAGAGAGGGGCGGGGCGGCCGGCCGCTGATTGGCTGAGAGTGATGCTCTCAGCCGAGGGTGAGCAGCGAGATGATAGGCCGAGGAAATTGCTCTTGTCCTAAGCAGTGTTGCCAACCTTAGGGTAATTACCCTACGCGTAGGGTAATTTAGCCTCAAATCTGGTCTGTAGGGCGGTAGGGTAATTTTACAGAATCTGAGCAAAACGTAGGGTAATTAGAACTTTTTGATATGCGTGGTAGGTATTTTGCAGAAAAAGGTATATTATGTAAATGAATAGGAATTATACTAAGAAAATATACTTTTTTTTTTATTGTCTATTCCCATAGTTATGTAATGCCCGGGAGATATGTAATGCCCGGGAGCCTCTGAATTTGGATTATCTCCTCCCAGTATCTGAAGTCTTCCTGGGAATAAAGTGTGAAGATATACTCAAACAAGAAAACCTTAAAGTTGATCATGTAACTGATTTCAGAACCAGATGTTTGTCTTTTTATAAGTCAGCTCTAGAGGAGATAAAAAAAAGGTTGCCACTAGATGACCCTTTCTTTCATGAAGTAGAATTTGTTCAACCATCAGTAGCACTAGATTTGCAAAGTAGACGTAGGCTTCCCTCTCTTAGTCTCCTCAAACATAAATATAGTCATTTATTAGATCAAAATAATGATGTTGATGAAGAATGGAGAAAATTACCAGTTTTTTTTAATGAAGAAGAAATAACAGAGCTGAAGAAGAAAACAGATGCTGAGTTTTGGGTTTTCTTGTCTGGTGTGAAGGATGTAGATGAGGAATCAGTGTTTAAAAATTTGGTATGTTTGGCTAAGTTGATTCTAATCTTACCTCACTCTAATGCTGAGACTGAAAGAATTTTTTCAATACTCACTGACACTAAAACGAAGAAAATAAATAAAATGGGGCCAGAGCTACTGAATGTTATTCTAGTAATAAAATCAAGCATGGTAGCAAAGAATGAAGATTGCAGAAATAAGCCAATTAGTGCTGAACACTACAATCTACATAATGCATCGATGTATGCATTCAAAGATATGTAGATCTCAATAAAACCCTTTTGTTTTGCTAAGAAAAGGAATAAGTAGTTTCTTTGGTGTCTGGTATGGGTTAAAAACAGTCATTGAATCATTTTTATGTGTTGATTTCTATAACCTTAAGGAAATGTGAAAGTGGTTTCTTCTGTTTCTGGTATGAGTCAAAATTGGTCATGAAATTACTTTTGTCATAATTGTTATATACCATACGGTCATCATATAAATAAATACCTGCCAGTATTATGACAATTTGTTTTTTTCATCCTCAATCGTAGGGTAATGAAGGCAAATGTAGGGTAATTTCAGTACGTGTGTGGGGCGGAGACGTCTGTAGAGGTTGGCAACACTGGTGTGAAGTGTGTGCTATCAGTAATACCTAAGGATTAACCAGATAAAGCAATGGTTTGTCTGTGGGGTCACTAGCAAGTTGTTAAGATGAACTTTCACATTAGGGAAATCAATATCCTTAGTAAATGTCTCCAGCTGAGTGACCAGTTCAGCAGGTGAGCAGAGTGAAGCAGGCTGGGTTGAAACAGCTGCGATCAAAGGTGGAACGTCCTGGAAAGAGGCTTCATCAACGATAGTAGAAGACCCAAAGTGAACACCATCCTTAAGAGTAATAGAGAAACCTGTAAGATTAGTAAGTAAGGCATCCGTAACATGATCATCTCTTACAAAGGAAAGTGTGCTTCTAAGGCAAGACGATGGACTCGCATAGAGTCAGGGTGTGATAGAACACAGGATCCAACTGGGGCTTGACGTATATGAACAGGAACCCTCTGTGCAGAGGTCGAACCTATATACTGTTCTCCAAGAACAACAGCAACACACATGGAGACTGAACGTTTCGACTCCACTGAACAGGAGGAAGCCGAGTCACCCTGAGAAGGAGAACTCTCACTCTCTTTAGGTAAAAAGGGCTCCTCAAAATGTGCGCGTCGAGAAGTGACAGCGAGCACTAAAACTGTATTGTCCATAGCATAGTAGGTAATTCCATTATGGCAAAGTGCCTGGTATTTGGGATGAAGAGCAATATCATGCACGGATCTTATCGTGCAGTAGTAGACTTTCGACGAGTCAAGCCTAATAAAACATCACACTGAAGAACAAAATCAGGGAATATATAAGAGTTCATATAAAAAGTATGATCATGAGCATGAAAGGACACAGGTAAGGCAACAGAGACTATAACATTTAAGGAAGAACCTTGTATAGCGCTGAACGTCCGAGTCTCTGAAATAAAAGACAAATTATACATTTGTTTAAATTTTGAATAAGCACGTTCAGTCAGCAAGCTACAATCTACACCAGAGTCCATACAAACAGTAAAAGGAGTGTCATATATAACACTGAAAATCACAGCGCTGATAATTTTTAGCAATTAATAAAGGCACCTAGGAGGTAAGGCGAGGTACGGCGAACAGCCAGGAAACCTGTACAGGAAACAGAAGCTCTCTTGAAGTTCTTTAGCGCTAGGGTTGCAAGCGTGTTCATCGATGAGACACCACGGCGAGTAGAAGGGCAATATAAGCGAAGAGAGAGAGAGAGATGGTCAAAGCATGCGAAGGGCTAAGCAGGGCTGGTGACTGCAGCTCACATTGCAGTAGCGTCAAGGGAAGTCGCCCAGGTTCAACAGTGTGGCGAGGAGAGGGTTAGCTCTCTAGAGAGTGTAATGCTAGTGGTAGGTGAGTTGGTAGCGAGGTTGGTGAGGTTGTAGCGAGTTACTTCATAGCTTGGTAGCAGCACAAGAGGGGTTGGTGGTGGGGGTATGGTGTCGTTGCAGGCGTGGTGGCTCCTGAAGCAAAGCACGTCCCCTCACATCCTGTAGAGGCACTGGTCCACCCCTGCCACCATTTTTGTAATGGTTGAGTTGGAACTGAAGTAAATACCATGCAAGGTCAGCAGTATATTCTCCTCGAGCAGCGGAATCACAGAAGGTAGCCAGGTGCAGAAGCGAGAACGCAGACACCCCGCCAGCCCCTCTCAGAATGAGGAGGCGTCGGCAGTGTTGCCAGATGGTGCAGAGGAAATTTCAGTAGATAATTGCGAAAAAAAATTCAGTAGATATAGGTAAAAATCCGGTAGACGCACCCTATAATATATATATATATATATATATATATATATATATATATATATATATATATATATATATATATATATATATATATATATATATATATATATATATATATATATATATATATTACCCCTCCCGCCATACACACACACACACACACACACACACACACACACACATATACACGCACACACACACACACACACACACACACACACACACACACACACACACACACACATCCATACATACATACTTATTGTATTGTGTGAATCTGAGGACTTTCTGACAGCATTTGTAAATTGAGAGAATTAAAAATAGAGAGAATATAGTCTAAAAGCTAGAAATACAACTTTGTGAAAGGGTTGTTTAGCTTTTGAAATATGTTCTCACATGACAAGAGTCTCTAAAGTACATCTTGAGTGGTTCATATTGCTCAAGCAGCCTAGACACAACCATGTGTAACGATAACCACCGTATCTGGCTTGGATGAAGCAATTTATGTGGTTTCACATTGACAAAAGACTGGAATTCTTTCAGTATACCCATTAGTTTTGGACTGCACTGGAAGTATGAAAAAAACATCACGTGCTAGATCTTCAACATCTTTAGGCAAAGTTGTACATGCATATAAGGCACAAAGAGCAAAGGAGTGAAAAATGCACTTCATAACAAAAACTGTAGGTATGTCCTTCTTTAGCAAAGTGGAAAGCGAATTATGAGCTCCCAGCATAGAATTTGCTCCATCCGCACCAAAGCCAATTAATTTTTCTTTGTAAGGAATGTAGTTATCAGTAAAGAAAAGTTGTAACTGTATCATAAAGTGCACTTGCAGTTGCCTTTAATTACCGCTATTATCCTCCTCTTCAACGCAAGCTACAAAAGAAAACAATTATTGGGGAGACTCAAAGAAACACAGAAATAATAAAAAGGAGCGTTACATGAGCTTGTTAGCTAGCAAAACGCCAAAATGCATGCAAAGCACCCTCTTTGAGGTAACGGAACAATATTACCAGAAAATGGTTGTTTTTTAGCGTATTTGGCACCAAAACGCTAAAAAGGGAAAACACTCTATATAGGTAAAATAAATAATATTATCAAAAACGTGTCTTTTGAGTCTTTTTTTGAGCTTACGTACCAAAACGCTCAAATTCCTGGAAAAAAATCCTTTATGCAGAAACATGACAACATAACAAAAAACGTGTGATTTGAGTGTTTTCCGGATTGTTAGGTACTAAAATGCCAAAATGCATGCCAAGGACTTTATATGAAATGAAACGATATTAACATAAACGTATATTATGGGGAGATTATAAGTAGGCGACCTGAAAAAAAAAAAAAAAAACATATTTCTGCATTTTTTCCGCTATTTCTGGTATATGCAACATTGTGATGAAATTTATTTATTTATTTATTTTATTTTTTATTTATTTTTTTTTTTTGCGTTATACAATGAAGAAGTCCACTCCTTCTCCATACATGGAGAAGGAGTGGACATGTTGCACCAACTGATCAGAAAAATAATGGAGAAGGAAGTTATACCAGAAAAGTGGAGAGAAAGTACCCTGATACCTATATTTAAGGAGAAGGGAGACATCCAGAGCTGTGAGAACTATCGAGGGATAAAGCTAATGTCTCATACCCTTAAAGTATTTGAAAGGGTGTTGGACAGTAGACTGAGACAAGTGGTGCGTATCGGACGGCAACAGATAGGATTTATGAAGGGATTTGGGACAGTCGACGGAATTTTCGCACTTCGACAGAATATGGAAAAACATCGGGAAAAGCAGAAAGTACTACATATGGTTTTCATTGACTTAGAGAAAGCGTATGATAGGATCCCACGGCAAGAAGTATGGAGAGGCCTGAGAAAAAGAGGAGTGCCAGAAAAGTATGTCAGAATTGTCCAAGAATGCTACAGGAATGTTACAACTAGAGTTCGGAGTACAGTTGGCACAACGGATAGCTTTCAGGTGAAAGTCGGCTTACACCAAGGATCGGCACTAAGCCCACTATTATTCAACATAGTGTTCGATGTCATAACGGAAAATGTCAGAGAGGAACCACCCTGGTGTGTATTATATGCTGATGACATTGTCTTAGTGACCGAAAGGAGAGGACAGCTGGAAAGAAAATTAGAAGAATGGAGAGTTGCTTTGGAAAGCAGAGGAATGAGGATTAATAGGTCCAAAACTGAATATTTTACGACGGATACAAGGGGCGATCAACAGGCCACAATTAGACTGAATGGTGAAAAGTTGAAGAGAGTGAAAACATTTAAGTACTTGGGATCGATGGTAGACGAGACAGGGGAAATGGAAAAAGAAGTGAATTTTCGGATTCAGTGTGGCTGGAACAATTGGCGGCAAGTTTCGGGTGTGATATGCGATAGAAGGGTACCAGTAAGAGTGAAGGGCAAAGTCCACAAAGCAGTCGTTAGACCTGCTTTGATGTATGGGCTAGAAGCAGCACCTTTGAAGAAGATTGAAGAGAGGAAGATGGATGTAGCGGAGATGAAGATGTTGAGATGGATGGTGGGAGTCAACAGAACAGACCAAATTAGGAATAAGTACATAAGAGGAACGGTGAAAGTAGTTGAAGTCTCCAAGAAGATCCAGGAGTCAAGGTTGAGGTGGTATGGACACTTGAGAAGAAGAGTTAGCGAAGACCACGTAGGAAGGGAGATCATGGAAATGGAGGTGGAGGGAGTTAGAAGAAGAGGACGGCCCAAAAGAAGATGGATTGACTGCATAAACGGAGATCTTGGGGAGAAGAATATAAATCCAGAGATGGCAAACAATAGAAATACGTGGAGAAGGCTCATTCACAACGGCGACCCCGAATAGGGAAAAGCTGGGAAGAAGAAGAAGAAGAATGAAGCGCACCGTCATGAATTTCCGCGGTTTTACGTTCCGCGATACAGGTATGATAATTTGATTTTTTCTTTTTTCTTTTCTTTTTTTTTTTTTTTACTTTATTCACATTTTTTTTTCTGATTTATCCTTTATTTCTTTAAATAAATGTAAGTCTCTCATTCTCTCTATACGTAAAACATCAGATAACGGGAATTTAAAGCGATAACTAATATTTCTTGAGTTTATATACTACAAATATATATATATATATATATATATATATATATATATATATATATATATATATATATATATATATATATATATATATATATATATATATATATATATACATTTTCGATCCAAAGCTGGATGCTGCGTTGACTTAACCTGCTCTCGTGCCCACGCTCTTGAATCTTCCGAGTTTTCCACCATCTGGCTACGACTACAGAGTCATTCTCATACTAAATTTATCTGTGCTATATACCTCTCTCCTAATTCCTCTGACTATAAGAAATTCTTTGACTACTTAACTTCCAAAGTGGAGCACATTCTGACCCTCTTCCCTTTTGCAGAGATCTCCATTCTTGGAGACTTCAATGTTCACCACCAGCTTTGGCTTTCCTCTCCCTTCACTGACCATCCTGGTGAACTAGCCTACAACTTTGCTATCCTCCATGACCTAGAGCAATTGGTGCAACACCCTACTCGTATTCCTGACCGTCTTGGAGATACGCCCAACATTCTTGACCTTTTCCTGACCTCTAATCCTTCTGCTTATGCTGTCACCCTTTCTTCTCCGTTGGGCTCCTCCGATCACAATCTCATATCTTTATCTTGTCCTAACACTCCAATCCCTCCTCAGGATCCCCCTAAGCGAAGGTGCCTCTGGCGTTTTGCCTCTGCTAGTTGGGGGGACCTGAGGAGGTATTTTGCTGATTTTCCTTGGAATGACTACTGCTTCCGTGTCAGAGACCCGTCTTTGTGTGCTGAGCGCATAACAGAGGTGATAGTGTCTGGCATGGAGGCGTACATTCCTCACTCTTTTTCTCGTCCTAAACCTTCTAAACCTTGGTTTAACACAGCTTGTTCTCGTGCTATACATGATAGAGAGGTGGCCCACAAAAGGTACTTAAGCCTTCCTTCACCAGAATCTCATGCACTTTATATTTCTGCCCGGAACTATGCCAAGTCTGTTCTCCAACTAGCCAAAAACTCCTTCATTAACAGAAAATGTCAAAACCTTTCAAGATCTAACTCCCCTCGTGATTTCTGGCATCTAGCCAAAAATATCTCCAATAACTTTGCTTCTTCTTCTTTCCCTCCTCTACTTCAACCAGATGGCACCACTGCTATCACATCTATTTCTAAAGCTGAACTCTTTGCTCAAACCTTTGCTAAAAACCCTACCTTGGACGATTCTGGGCTTGTTCCTCCCTCTCCTCCACCCTCTGACTACTTGATGCCACGTATTAAAATTCTTCGTAATGATATTTTCCATGCCCTCGCTGGCCTAAACCCTCGGAAGGCTTATGGACCTGATGGGGTCCCTCCTATTGTTCTCCGAAACTGTGCCTCCGTGCTTGCACCTTGCCTAGTCAAACTCTTTCAGCTCTGTCTGTCAACATCTACCTTTCCTTCTTGCTGGAAGTTTGCCTACATTCAACCTGTTCCTAAAAAGGGTGACCGCTCTAATCCCTCAAACTACCGTCCTATTGCTTTAATTTCCTGCTTATCTAAAGTTTTTGAATCTATCCTCAACAGGAAGATTCTTAAACATCTATCACTTCACAACCTTCTATCTGATCGCCAGTATGGGTTCCGTCAAGGCCGCTCTACTGGTGATCTTCTGGCTTTCCTTACTGAGTCTTGGTCATCCTCTTTTAGAGACTTTGGTGAAACTTTTGCTGTTGCCTTGGACATATCAAAAGCCTTTGATAGAGTCTGGCACAAAGCTTTGATTTCCAAACTACCCTCTTACGGTTTCTATCCTTCTCTCTGTAACTTCATCTCAAGTTTCCTTTCTGACCGTTCTATTGCTGCTGTGGTAGACGGTCACTGTTTTTCTCCTAAATCTATTAACAGTGGTGTTCCTCAGGGTTCTGTCCTGTCACCCACTCTCTTCTTATTATTCATTAATGATCTTCTAAACCAAACTTCTTGTCCTATCCACTCCTATGCTGATGATACCACCCTGCACTTTTCCACGTCTTTTCATAGACGTCCAACCCTTCAGGAGGTAAACATATCACGCAGGGAAGCCACAGAACGCCTGACTTCTGATCTTTCTAAAATTTCTGATTGGGGCAGAGCAAACTTGGTATTGTTCAATGCCTCAAAAACTCAATTCCTCCATCTATCAACTCGACACAATCTTCCAGACAACTATCCCCTCTCCTTCAATGACACTCAACTGTCCCCCTCTTCTACACTGAACATCCTCGGTCTGTCCTTTACTTATAATCTGAACTGGAAACTTCACATCTCATCTCTAGCTAAAACAGCTTCTATGAAGTTAGGTGTTCTGAGACGTCTCCGCCAGTTTTTCTCACCCCCCCAGCTGCTAACTCTGTACAAGGGCCTTATCCGTCCATGTATGGAGTATGCTTCACATGTCTGGGGGGGTTCCACTCATACTGCTGTTCTAGACAGGGTGGAATCAAAAGCTTTTCGTCTCATCAACTCCTCTCCTCTAACTGTCTTCAGCCCCTCTCTCACCGCCGCAATGTTGCATATCTAGCTGTCTTCTACCGTTATTTTCATGCCAACTGCTCTTCTGATCTTGCTAACTGCATGCCTCCCCTCCTCCCGCGGCCTCGCTGCACAAGACTTTCTTCTTTCTCTCACTCCTATTCTGTCCACCTCTCTAACGCAAGAGTTAACCAGTATTCTCAATCATTCATCCCTTTCTCTGGTAAACTCTGGAACTCCTTGCCTGCTTCTGTATTTCCACCTTCCTATGACTTGAATTCCTTCAAGAGGGAGGTTTCAAGACACTTATCCACCAATTTTTGACCACTGCTTTGATCCTTTTAAGGGACTGGCATTTCAGTGGGCATTTTTTCCAGTATCCTTCCTACATAAAAAAATATATATATATATATATATATATATATATATATATATATATATATATATATATATATATATATATATATATATATATATATATATATATATAAAATATAAATATGAATAAATATTATTTCTCGAGTTTATACTATAAATAATAATATTCTACTTTTTTTTGTTGTAAATGATACAAATGATCAATGTATATGGATAAGATGTCTTTTCTGTTAACATTTTATACATTTTAAATGGATGATATCTGGTTTTTACTTTATCAAAATCATGTTCGTTGAGTGTTTTTTGAGCTTCTTACGTACCAAAACACCCTTTCTAGAGAAAAAGAAAAAGATTACCAAAAATGGGTGTTTTGAGTGTTTCTAATCTTGTTAGGTACCAAAAAGCTAAAATGCATGTAAATTACCCGATATTAGGAAAAGAAACGATATTAACAGAAATGTGTGTTAAGAGTGTTTTTTTTTTTTTCACCTTATGTACCAACACGCTAAAACATGTGAAAACACTCTGTATGAGGTAACGGGACGACATTACTAGAAAAGTATAATTTGGGTGTTTTGAGATTATTATCCATCAAAACGAAATAAAGCATGGAAAACAATATATATTGAAAATAAAATAACATTATCAAAAACGTCTCGTTTGAGTGTATTTGAGCTTCTTACGCACCAGAACGCTAAGACGACTGGAAAATATCATTTATGGAGAAAGAGATCAACATTACCAAAAACGGGTGTTTTTTTTATTGTTTCTGAGCTTGTTAGATACCAAAACACTAAAAGGCATGCGAAACACCTTTTACAAAGAAACAGAACAACATTAACAAAAGCTTGTGATTTGAGCGTTTTCCAGCTTCTTAGTTACCAAAACGCCAAAATGCACGCAAAGGAACCGATATGGGGAGACGAAACGATATTAACATAAACGTTTATTGGGAGTGTTTTACATCTTATTTACCAAAACGCTAAAACACGTGAATAGTAATCTATATGGATAAACAGAACAGCATTACCAAAATCATGTATTATGAGTGTTTTTCCATGTTAAGTACCAAAACGCCAAAATGCATACATAGCAAGCATCCTATATGAAGAAACAGAACATTACCAAAAATTTATATTATGAGTGTTTTTGAGCTTTTCAGATGACTAAACGCTAATGTGCATGGAAAGCACCCTATATGAGAAAAGCACTATCAAAAAAGGTGTCTTCAGACAAATTTGTTGTTTCTTACGTACGAAAGCGCTAAAACGTATTAAAAACACGCTTTATTGAGAAACAGTAAAAAAAATAAAATGTATTTTAAGTGTTTCTGGGCTTATTACGTACCACAACGCGAAAATGCATGGAAATCACCTTCTATGTGATAAAGGAACATTAAGAGAAATTTGCCATTCGACTGTTTTGATTGTATTAGCCATCACAACATAATAAAGCATGGAAAACAATTTATATGGGAAATGAAAACAACTTTTGTCAAAAACGTGTCTTTTGAGTGTATTTGAGCTTCTTACGTACCAAAACTCTAAAACGCGTCCAAAACACCCTTTCATGGAGAAACAACAAATTTTGCAAAAAAGTGTACCTTGAGTTTTCTTGAGCTCCTTAGGAAAACGTCAAAATGCATGCAAAGTACCGGATATGGGGAAACGAAATGATATTAAGAGAAGTATGTGTAGTATGAGCGATTTTCAATTTCATATATGCCAAAACGCTAAAACACTTCAATGCCACTCTATATGGAGGAACAGAAGAACATTACCAAAAACGTGCATTATGAGTGTTTTTCCCTGTGATATGGTACCAAAACGCCAATATCCACACAAAACACCCTACGTGAAGAAACAAAGTAACATTTCTGAAAAACGAGTGTTTTTGAGCTTGTTAGGTACAAACACATTAAAGTGCTTGGAAAACACCTTATATGAATAAATAAATAAATAAATAAATATATATATATATATATATATATATATATATATATATATATATATATATATATATATATATATATATATATATATATATATATATATATATATATATATATATATATATATATATATATATATATATATATATATATATATATATATATAATAAAAACGTGTCTTTTCAGTGTATTTTTTTTTTCAGCTAAACACATGCAAAACACCCTTTACAGAGAAAAGAACATTATCAAGAAAGTATATTTTGAGAGATTTTGAGCTTATTAGGTACCAAGACGCCAAAATCTATGCAAAACACCCTCAGTGGGGTAACAGAATAATATAACCAGAAACGTATCATTTACGTGTTTTTGAGAGTATTTGGCACCAAAACGCTACAAAGTATGGAAAGCACTTCATATGGAAAAAGAAAATGGGTCTTTTGAGTGTTTTGAGCTTTTTACGCTCCAAAACACTAAAACGCGTACAAAACACC
Source organism: Scylla paramamosain (assembly GCF_035594125.1). Lineage (NCBI taxonomy): Eukaryota > Metazoa > Arthropoda > Malacostraca > Decapoda > Portunidae > Scylla > Scylla paramamosain. The sequence continues at coordinate 23,427,203 of NC_087153.1, read as the reverse complement.
CTTCATGAAGAAACAGAACAACATTAGCAAAAAACGTGTTTTGAGTGTTTTTGAACTTGTTAGGTAAGAAAACGTAAAAATGCATGCAATGTTCCCAATATTGTGAAACAAAGCAATCTTAACAGAAACGTGAATTATGAGTATTCTTTGGCTTCATAGTTACCAAAACGCTAAAACACGTGAATACTACTTGATATGGAGAAACAGAACGATATTACGAAAAAGGTGTATTATGAATGTTTTCTTTTATTTTTTCCCATGTTAAGTACCAAAACGCAAAAAAAAAAAAAAATAAATAAATAAATAAATAAATTGCATAAAAAGCACTCTGCATGAGTACATCTGCAAAAGATGCACATCTGCAAAAGAGTACATCACCAAAATCCAGTATTATGAGTTTTTTTTTTTTTTCAGTTCGTTAGGTACCAAAACGCTATAGTGGATACAAATCACCCTACATGGGAAAAACAAACATTACCAAAAACGTGTCTTTTGACTTTTTTTTCGGGTTCTTACGCATCACAACGCTGAAACACATTCAAAACACCCTTCATGGAAGAAAACAGAACAACATAGCCAAAAACGTGTATTCTAAGTGTTTTTGAGCTTTTTAGATACCAAAATGCCAAAATGCATGGAAGGCATATTAATAAATTAATAATAATAAACAAAACAACATTACCAAAAAACGTATATTATGATTATTTTTTATACAAAAAAAAAGAACTATATGGGAAGAGAAAAGAACATTACCAAAAGCGTGTCTTTTTAGTGTTTTTTTTTTTTTCATCTGTCATTTTGGGTAAAGAATCGACATAACAAAAAATGTGTTATTTCGTTTTTTTTTTTTTTTTTTTGACACCAAAACGCATGGAGGCGCAAAAAGCATGAAAAACAGTTTATAAGAGAAAACAAAACGTTGTCAAAAACGTTTCTTGTCAGTGTTTTTTGAGCTTCTTAAATATTAATATGCTAAAATACATGACGAATACAATAACGAAACGTCATTACTCAAAGCCTGTCATTTATCTGTTTTCAGAATATTAGGCCCTAAAACTAAAAAAAAAAATAAATAAATAAAAAAAAACGGAAAAACACTCGGATAAAAAAAAAAAACGTGCCTTTTTTTAATGTTTTTGAGCTTCTTACGAACCAAAACGCTAAAATCCATGCAAAACACCCCTTACGTAGAAACACAGCGTAAAAAAAAAAAAAAAAACGTGACGAGTTTTCCAGTGTTTTTTTTTTTTACTTGCTAGATACCATAACGCCAAAGAGCATGAAAGGCACCTTATATTAGAAAAGAAAACAACATTACCAAAAACACATCTTATGAGTGTTTTTGAGTTTCTTACGTACGAAATCCCCAAAGTACATGATATGCTTCCTATATGAGAAAAAAAATAAAAATAAATAAAAATGAGTATTTTGAGTGATTTTCACCTTCATACGTAGCAAAACGCATACGCATGCAAAACACCTTTTACGGAGAAAAATACCAAAAACAAGTATTTCCAGTGTTTTGAGCTTATTTTGTACCAAAACGCGAAAATGTATGCAAAGCATACAATAAGGGGTAAGGAAACACCATTATTAATAGAAACGTGTCATATATGAGTTTTGATCGTATTACGCACCAAAACGTTATACAACATGGAAAACCTCTTATACCTGAAAACAAAACAACATAATGAAAACATGTCTTTTGAGTGTGCTTGAGCCTGCTGGGTATCAAATGCTGAAGTGCATACAAAGTACCATATATGAGGAAAAAAACAAACAGCATTACCAAAAACGTGTCTCTTGAGTGTTTTTGAGCTTCTTACGTACTAAAACGCTAAAACGCGTGCAAACAACCTTTCTGAAGAAACAGAATAACATTACCGAAAACGGGTGTTTTGAGTGTTTATGAGTATGTTAGGTACGAAATCTCCAAATTGCATGCAAAGTACCTGTTATTGGGAAACATAACGATATTAACAGATGAGTGTAGTATTATTATTATTGATTTTTTTTTTTTTTCAGATTCTCCAAAACGTACCAAAACGCCAAAGTGCATATAATAAATAAACAAATAAATAAATAAATATATATATATATATATATATATATATATATATATATATATATATATATATATATATATATATATATATATATATATATATATATATAAGCAAAACAACATTATCAAAAAACAAAAAAAACGTATATTATGAGTGTTTCTGAGCTTGTTAGGTTCCAAAACGTGAAATTCCATGTAAAGCACTTAATATGGGAAAAGAAATTAACATTACGAAAAACGTGTCTTTTGAGTGTTTTCAGCTTCTTATGTACCAAAACGCAAATGGCATGCAAAACTCCCTTTCTGAAGAAACATAACATTACCCAAAACGTGTGTTTTGAGAGTTTTCCAGCTTATTAGGTATCAAACAGCTAAATGCATGCAAAGCATCTTATTAAGAAAAAAAAAAAAAAAATCGATATCAGAAACATGTCATTTGGGTTTTTTGGCCATAATAGGCACCGTAAAACGGTAAAAATCATGAAAAACACTTTATAAGAGAAAACAGAACATTATCAAAAACGTTTTTTTGTGTGTGTGTGTTTCTCACACGTTAAACTACATGTAAATCACCCTATATGGGAAAACCAAACAACATTACGCAAAACGTGTCTTTTGAATGTTTTTAGCTTCTTACGTGCCAAAATGCTAAAATGTGTGGAAAACACCCTTCACTTTTGTATATATATATATATATATATATATATATATATATATATATATATATATATATATATATATATATATATATATATATATATATATATTTTTTTTTTTTTTTTTTTTTTTTCATGAATATTAGCGTTTTGGTACCTAAGAACACTAAACAAAAAAAAAAAAAACACTAAAAATACATGGTAATGTTGTTTGGTTTCTCCATGAAGGGTCTTTTGGATGCGTTTTAGCGTTTTGGTACGTACGAAGCTGAAAAAAAAAAAAAAATCTCCTTGGGGCTGCTGTGCTTTGCATGGACCTTAGCGTTTGGGACCTAACAGATCAAAAACAAAAAACAATTCACGTGTTTGGTAATATTGTTCTATTTCCTCATATAGGGTGTTTTCAATTAATTTATACGTTTTGATACCTAACATGGGAAAAAAATATACACAGTATATGTTTTTGATAATGTTGTTCTGTTTATCCATATAGATTGCTTTTCAAGTTTTGGTATATATGAAGAAGAAAAACACTCATATTTCACGTTTCTCTTAATATCGTTTCGTTTTCTTTTTATTGTGTATTTTGCATGTATTTTGGTGTTTTGTTACTTAACAAACTAAAAGCAATGAAAACACTCGTTTTTTACTAATGTTATTCTGTTTCTCCATAAAGGGTGTTTTGGACGCGTTTTAGCGTTTTGGTATGTTAGAAATACGCGTTTTTTTTATAATGTTATTTTGTTTTCCATGCACTTTTGTTTTTCATGCACTTTATCGTTTTGGTGCCCAATATCCTCAAAAACAGCCAAATGACACGTTTCTGGAAGTATCTTTTCGTGATCCGAAATAGGATGCTTTGCATGTATTTTGGCATTTTGGAACCTAAAAGAGATAAAAAAGAGTAAAAGACTTTTTTTTTCTGTATATGCTTTGCATACACTTTAGAGATTTGATACAAAACAATTTAAAAACACCTAATATACACATTTGGGTAATGTTGTTTTTGCTTCTTCACATAGAGTACTATTCACGAGTTTTATCGTTTCGTTAGCTAAGAAACTAAATTACACCCATAATACACGTTTCTGTTATTATCATTTCATTTCCACCTACTGAGTTCTTTGCATGCTTTTTTTTTTGTTGTGTGTGTGTGTGTTTTGCTACCTGGTAAGGTGTAAAACACTGAATTCACACGTTATTGGTAATGTTGTTCTGTTTCTCCATAAAGTGTGTTTTGCACACGTTCTAGAGTTTTGTTACGTAAGAAACAAACAAAAAAAAAGACACTAAAAAGCCACACACACACATATATATATATATATATATATATATATATATATATATATATATATATATATATATATATATATATATATATATATATATATATATATATATATATATATATATATATATATATATATATATATATATATATATATATATATATATATATATATAGACACCTGCCGAAACGATAATTACTCCCAGTTAGGTCTAAAGCACTGTTCAGGGGGTGCTGTGAACTTATCATTAAACCCAGCTGTGACTTCACTGAACGTTTCCCTTTGTGTCTCACAACACAAGGAGGCAGTCACACCCTGCCCTCTAAAGACAACTCTCTTCCTCCACACAAAACTACAAGCACCTAATAACACACACACTCTTCGCTCAAAAATTTCAAAATTATCATGGCGACTCCTACACCAGCCTCGGAGTCCCCATCTGGGGAGGGGACCATAAATGTCCCCAAGTCAGACTGCCTTTCTGTCGACAACCCTAAGTGTCATGACACCCCGCTCAATTTTTTCTTCATTAACTTCTGCAACATTCGCGGTCTAAGATCTAATTTTCAATCTGTAGAACACCACCTCTCCTCTTCCAAACCTCATCTTTTCCTCACCGAAACTCAGGTGTCTGAGGCAACTGAAAGTAGCCCCTTTTCTGTTCCCTCCTACTTTCTCTATCCTCATTTTCGATCCAAAGCTGGATGTTGTGTTTATGTGCGCAATGACTTAACCTGCTCTCGTTCCCACGCTCTTGAATCTTCCGAATTTTCCACCATCTGGCTACGACTACAGAGTCACTCTCAAACTAAATTTATCTGTGCTGTATACATCTCACCTAACTCCTCTGACTATAAGAAATTCTTTGACTACTTAACTTCTAAAGTGGAGCACATTCTAACCCTCTTCCCTTTTGCAGAGATCTCCATTCTTGGAGACTTCAATGTTCACCACCAGCTTTGGCTTCCCTCTCCCTTCACTGACCATCCTGGTGAACTAGCCTTCAACTTTGCTATCCTCCACGACCTAGAGCAATTGGTGCAACACCCTACTCGTATTCCTGACCGTCTTGCAGATACGCCCAACATTCTTGACCTTTTCCTGACCTCTAATCCTTCTGCTTATGCTGTCACCCTTTCTTCTCCGTTGGGCTCCTCCGATCACAATCTCATATCTTCATCTTCTCCTATCGCTCTAATCCCTCCTCAGGATCCCCCTAAGCGAAGGTGTCTCTGGCGTTTTGCCTCTGCTAGTTGGGGGGACCTGAGGAGGTATTTTGCTGCTTTTCCTTGGAATGACTACTGCTTCCGTGTCAGGGAGCATGTCTTTGTGTGCTGGGTATAACAGAGGTGATAGTGTCCGGCATGGAGGCGTACATTCCTCACCCTTTTTCTCGACCTAAACCTTCCAAACCTTGGTTTAACACAGCTTGTTCTCGTGTAATACATGACAGAGAGGTGGCCCACAAAAGGTACTTAAGCCTTCCATCACCAGAATCTCATGTACTTTATATTTCTGCCCGGAACCATGCCAAATCTGTTCTCCAACTAGCCAAAAACTCCTTCCTTAACAGAATGTGTCAAAAATCTTTCAAGATCTAACTCCCCTCGTGACTTCTGGCATCTAGCCAAAAATATCTCCAATAACTTTGCTTCTTCTTCTTTCCCTCCTTTATTTCAACCAGATGGCACCATTGCTATCACATCTATTTCTAAAGCTGAACTCTTCGCTCAAATCTTTGCTAAAAACTCTACCTTGGACGATTCAGGCCTTGTTCCTCTCTCTCCTCCCCCCTCTGACTACTTCATGCTACCTATTAAAATTCTTCGCAATGATGTTTTCCATGCCCTTGCTGGCCTAAATCCTCAGAAGGCTTATGGACCTGATGGGGTCCCTCCTATTGTTCTCCGAAACTGTGCCTCCGTGTTTGCACCTGGCCTAATCAAACTCTTTCAGCTCTGCCTGTCAACATCTACCTTTCCCTCTTGCTGGAAGTGTGCCTACATTCAGCCTGTTCCTAAAAAGGGTGACCGTTCTAATCCCTCAAACTACCGTCGTATTGCATTAATTTCCTGCCTATCTAAAGTTTTTTAATCTCCTCAACAGGAAGATTCTTAAACATCTATTGCTTCACAGTTCGCCAGTATGGGTTCCGTCAAGGCCGCTCTACTGGTGGATCTTCTGGATGCTGTTCCCTTGGACATATCAAAAGCCTTTGATAGAGTCCGGCACAAAGCTTTGATTTCCAAACTACCCTCCTATGGCTTCTATCCTTCACTCTATAACTTCATCTCAAGTTTTCTTTCTGACCGTTCTCTTGCTGCTGTGGTAGACGGTCACTGTTCTTCTCCTAAATCTATTAACAGTGGTGTTCCTCAGGGTTCTGTCCTGTCACCCACTCTCTTCTTATTATTCATTAATGATCTTCTAAACCAAACTTCTTATTCTATCCACTCCTACGCTGATGATACCACCCTGCACTTTTCCACGCCTTTTCATAGACGTCCAACCCTTCAGGAAGTAAACATTTCATGCAGGGAAGCCACAGAACGGTTGACTTCTGATTTTTCTAAAATTTCTGATTGGGGCAGAGCAAACTTGGTATTGTTCAATGCCTCAAAAACTCAATTCCTCCATCTATCAACTCGACACAACATTCCAGACAACTATCCCCTCTTCTTCAATGACACTCAACTGTCCCTCTCTTCTACACTGAACATCGTCGGTATGTCCTTTACTTATAATCTGAACTGGAAACTTCACATCTTATCTCTAACTAAAACAGCTTCTATGAAGTTAGGCGTTCTGAGACGTCTCCGTCAGTTTTTCTCACCCCCCCAGCTGCTAACTCTGTACAAGGGCCTTATCCGTCCATGTATGGAGAATGCTTCACATGTCTGGGGAGGTTCCACTGATACTGCTCTTCTAGACAGGGTGGAATCAAAAGCTTTTCGTCTCATCAACTCCTCTCCTCTAACTGACTGTCTTGAGCCTCTCTTTCATCGCCGCAATGTTGCATCTCTAGCTGCCTTCTACCGCTATTTTCATGCTAACTCCTCTTCTGATCTTGCTAGCTGCATGCCTTCCCTCCTCCCGCCGCCTCGTTGCACAAGACTTTCTTCTTTCTCTTACCCCTATTCTGTCCACCTCTCTAATGGAAGAGTATTCTGAATCATTCATCCCTTTCTCTGGTAAATTCTAGAACTCCCTGCCTGCTTCTGTTTCTCCACCTTCCTATGACTTGAATTCCTTCAAGAGGGAGGTTTCAAGACACTTATCCTTCAATTTTTGACTACCGCTTTGGACCCTTTCAGTGGGCATTTTTTTTATTGGATTTTTTTTTGCCCTTGCCCCCCCCTCCCAAAAAAAAAAAAAAAAAAAATATATATATATATATATATATATATATATATATATATATATATATATATATATATATATATATATATATATATATATATATAAGATGAAAAACACTCATAATACACATTTTTGTTAATATCGTTTCGTTTCCCAATGTCTGGTACTTTGAATGCCTTTTGGCGTTTTGGTACCTAACAAACTTGAAAATACTCAAATGGCATTTTTTTTTTTTTTGGGGTAATGTTTTGTTTCTTCGTAAAGAAGAAACGAGTTTTAGCGTTTTGCTACGTAAAAAAAAAAGAAGTTTTTTGATAATGTTTTGTTATATATATATATATATATATATATATATATATATATATATATATATATATATATATATATATATATATATATATATATATATATAAAGTGTTTTCCATGCTTGTTAGTGTTGTCATGCCTAATATGCTCAAACACTCAAATGACATGTTTCCGGTAATGTTTCGTTACCACAAATAGGGATGATGTGCATGCATTTTGGCTTTTTTGTACGTAACAAGCTGAAAAACACTCACATCAAAGTTTTTGGTAATGTTGTTCTGTTTCTCCATAAATGGTGTTTTGCATGCGTTTTAGTGTTTTGAAAATATTGTTTGCTCTTCCCATATATGGTGATTTGCATGTAGTTTAGCGTATTGGTACCTAACAAGCTCAAAAAACACACATAATTCATTGTTTTTGGTAATATTGTTCAGTTGTTTTTTGTTTTTTATGTATTATGGCGTTTTGATACCAAACATGGGAAAGGCACTCATAATATTCGTTTTTGGTAATGTACTTCTGTTTCTCAATATAGAGTGCTATTATCGTGTTTTAGCGAGAAACTGAAAAAGAAAAAGACTCATAAAACACGTTTCTCTTAATATTGTTCCGTTTCCCATATTAGAAAATTTGCATATATTTTGGAACAAGAACATTATCAAAAACATCTGTTTTTTGAAGTTTTTTTTTTTGCACGCGTTTTAATTTTTTCGTACGTAAGAAAATGAAACAGACTTAAAAGGCACATTCTAGATAACGAGGTTTTTTTTTTCCATGTCAAGTGTTTTCCATTGTTTTTAGTATTTTGGTGTATATAATGCTCAGAGAACACACAAATTATACGTTTCTGATAATGTTATTTTGTTACCCCAAAAAGAATGCTTTGCATGTTTTTTTGGCGTTTTGGTACCTAACAAGCTGGAAGACACTCAAAACACACGTTTTTTTTTCGTAAAGTTGTTATGTTTCTTCCTAAAGGGTATTTTGCATGCGTTTTAGCGTGCCAAAAGACACGTTTTTGGTAATGCTCTCAATGCACTTTGGCGTTATAGCACCTAACAATCTCAAAAACCCTCATAATACATGTTTTTTTTTTTGTGATTTATGTTTCTTCATGTACGGTTCTTTGTAAGCATTTTTGGCATTTCGGTAATATTGTTCTGTTTCTCCATGTAGATTGCTATTCACGTGTTTCAGCGTTTTGTTACAGAAAAAGCTGAAAAACACTCAAAATATAGGTTTCTGTTAATATCGTTTAGTTTCTCCATATTGGGTTCTGGTACCTAACAACCTAAAAAACAAAAAAGCGTTTTAGGGTTTTATTTCGTAAGAAGCTCAAAACATAAAAAAAAAAAAAAAGAGCAGCACGTTTTTTTATATTTGTTTTCTCATGTAGAGTGTTTCCCATAATTTTCAACGTTTGGGGACTCTTCCGCTCAAAACACTCAGGTGACACATTTCTGGTAATGTCATTCCTTTACCCGATAAATTTGTTTCAAATTTCAAGTTCAAAGTCATTCAAAATGCACGTTTATGGCAAGTTGTTCTGTTTCTCCATAATGGGTGTTTTGAATGGGTTTTAGTGTTTTGGTATGTAAGAAGCTGAAAAAAAGAGTCAAAAGACTCGGTTTTTGGTAATGGTGTTTGCTTTACCCATATAAGGTGCTTTGCATGGACTTTGCCCTTTTGGCTCAACAATACTCATAATACACGTTTTTGGTAATGTTATGTTTCTTCATGTAGGGTGCTTTGTATGCATTTTAGGGAACTGTATCTAACATGAGAAAAAAAAATCTGATTATGTTGTTGTACGAGTATTTCTCCATAAAGCGTGTTTTTCATGTATTATAGCGTTTTGGTACAAAAAATGTTGAAAAACACTTATAATACATGTTTCTGTTAATCTTTTTTCGTTTCCTTGGAATCGGGTACTTTACATGCATTTTGGCGTTTTGTTACCTAACAAACTCGAAAACACTGAAAACACACGTTTTTGCCAATGTTATTCTGTTACTCCACAAAGGTTGTTTTGGACGCTTTTTAGTGTTTTGGTAAGAAGCTCAAAATACTCATTTTTTTACTAAATAAATAAATAAATAAATAAATAAATAAATATGCATATATATATATATATATATATATATATATATATATATATATATATATATATATATATATATATATATATATATATATATATATATATATATATATATATATATATATATATATATATATATATATATATATATATATATATATATAATATATATATTTCAAGGAAGAGGCAGTAGGCACCTGCCGAAATGATAATTACTCCCAGTGAGATCTAAGGCACTGGATAGGGGAGTGCTGTGAACTTATCATTAAACCCTGCTGTGACATCACTGAACGTTTCCCGTTGTGTCTCACAACACAAGGGGGCAGTCACAGCCTGCTCTCTAAAGACAACTCTCTTCCTCCACACAAAATTACAAACACCTAATAACATACACACCTTTCACTCAAAATTTCAAAACTATCATGGCGACTACTGCACCAACCTCGGAGTCCTCATATGGGGGAGGGGACCACAAATGTCCCCAGGTCGGACTGCCCTTCTGAAAACGACCCTAAGAGTTTTGACACTCCCCTCAACTTTTCTTCATTAATTGGACTGGCATCTCAGTGGGCTTTTCTTTGTTTATTGGATTTTTGTTGCCCTTGGCCAGTGTCCCTCCTACATAAAAAGAAAAAAAATTTGAAAGAAAGTCAGGCGTTCTGTGGCTTCCGTGCGTGAAATGTTTACTCCCTGAAGGGTTGGACGTCTATGAAAAGACGTAGAAAAGTGCAGGGTGGTATCATCAGCGTAGGAGTGCATAAGACAAGAAGTTTACTTTAGAAGGTCATAGATGAATAATAAGAAGAGAGTGGGTGATAGGACAGAACCCTGAGGAACACCACTGTTAATAGATTTAGGAAAAGAACAGTGATCGTCTACCATAGCAGCAATAAAACGGTCAGAAAGGAAACTTGAGATGAAGTTACAGAGAGAAGGATAGAAGCTGTAGGAGGGTACATTGGAAATCAAAGCTTTGTGCCAGACTCTATCGAAAGCTTTTGATATGTCCAAGGCAACAGCAAAAGTTTCACCAAAATCTCTAAAAGAGGATGACCAAGACTCAGTAGACCGGCCTTGATGAAACCCATACTGGCGATCAGATAGGTTGTGAAGTGATAGATGTTTAAGAATCTTCCTGTTGAGGAAAGATTAGAAAAGTTTAGATAGGCAGGAAATATAAGCAAAAGAACGGTAGTTTGAGGGATTAGAACGGTCACCCTTTTTAGGAACAGGCTGAATGTAGGCATATTTCCAGCAAGAAGGAAGGGTAGATGTTGACAGACAGAGATGAAAAGTTTGAATAGGCCAGGTGCAAACACGGAGGCACAGTTTCGGAGAATAATAGGAGGGACTCCATCAAGTCCATAAGCCTTCAGAGGGTTTAGGCCAGCGAGGGAATGGAAAACATCATTACGAAGAATTTTAATAGGTGGCATGAAGTAGTCAGAGGGTGGAGGAGAGGGTGGAACGGGCCCAGAATCGTCCAAGGTAGAGTTTTTAGCAAAGGTTTGAGTGAAGAGTTCAGCTTTAGAAATAGATGTGATAGCAGTGGTATCATCTGGTTGAAATAAAGGAGGGAAAGAAGAAAAAGGAAAGTTATTGGAGATATTTTTGACTAGATGCCAGAAGTCTCGAGGGGAGTTGAATCTTGAAAGATTTTGACACTTTGTTAATGAAGGAGTTTTTGGCTAGTTGGAGAACAGACTTGGCATGGTTCCGGGCACAAATATAAAGTGCATGAGATTCTGGTGATGGAAGGCTTAAGTACCTCTTGTGGGCCATCTCTCTGTCATGTATTACACGAGAACAAGCTGTTTTGAACGAAGGTTTGGAAGGTTTAGATCGAGAAAAAGAGTGAGGAATGTGCGCTTCCATGCCAGACACTATCACCTCTGTTATGCGCTCAGCACACAAAGATGGGTCTCTGACACGAAAGCAGTAGTCATTCCAAGGAAAATCAGCAAAAAACATCCCAGGTCCCCCCAGCTAGCAGAGGCAAAACGCCAGAGGCACCTTCGCTTAGGGGGATCCTGAGGAGAAATTGAAGCGATAGGACAAGACACAGATATGAGATTGTAGTGGGAGCCCAACGGAGAAGAGAGGGTGACAGCATAAGCAGAAGGATTAGAGGTCAGGGAAAGGTCAAGAATGTTGGCCGTATGTTCGAGACGGTCAGGAATAGCAGTAGGATGCTGCACCAGTTCCTCTAGGTCATGGAGGATAGCAAAGTTGAAGGCTAGTTCACCAGGATGGTCAGTGAAGGGAGAGGAAAGCTAAAGCTAGTGGTGAACATTGAAGTCTCCAAGAATGGAGATCTCTGCAAAAGGGAAAAGAGTCAGAATGTGCTCCACTTTGGAAGTTAAGTAGTCAAAGAATTTCTTATAGTCAGAGGAGGTAGGTGAGAGATATACAACACGGTTAAATTTAGTTTGAGAGTGACTATGTAGTCATAGCCAGATGGTGGAAAACTCGGAAGATTCAAGAGCGTGGGCACGAGAGCAGGTTAAATTGTTGCGCACACAAACGCAACATCCAGCTTTGGATCGAAAATGAGAATAAAGAAAGTAGGAGGAGGCAGTAGACACCTTCCAAAACGATAATTACTCCCAGTGAGGTCTAAAGCACTGTTCAGGGGGTGCTGTGAACTTATCATTAAACCCAGCTGTGACCTCACTGAACGTTTCCCTTTGTGTCTCACAACACAAGGGGGCAGTCACAGCCTGCCCTCTAAAGACAACTCTCTTCCTCCACACAAAACTACAAGCACCTAATAACACACACACCCTTCACTCAAAAAATTTTAAAATCATGGCGACTCCTACACCAGCCTCGGAGTCCCCATCTGGGGAGGGTACCATAAATGTCCCCAGGTCGGACTGCCTTTCCGTCGACGACCCTAAGTGTCTTGACACCCCCCTCAACTTTTTCTTCATTAACTTCTGCAACATTCGCGGTCTAAGATCTAATTTTCAATCTGTAGAACACCACCTCTCCTCTTCTAAACCTCATCTTCTTTTCCTCACTGAAACTCAGGTGTCTGAGGCAACTGACAGTAGCCCCTTTTCTGTTCCCTCCTACTTTCTCTATCCTCATTTTCGATCCAAAGCTGGATGCTGCGTTTATGTGCGCAATGACTTAACCTGCTCTCGTGCCCACGCTCTTGAATCTTCCGAGTTTTCCCCAAATGGCTACGACTACAGAGTCATTCTCATACTAAATTTATCTGTGCTGTATACCTCTCTCCTAACTCCTCTGACTATAAGAAATTCTTTGACTACTTAACTTCCAAAGTGGAGCACATTCTGACCCTCTTCCCTTTTGCAGAGATCTCCATTCTTGGAGACTTCAATGTTCACCACCAGCTTTGGCTTTCCTCTCCCTTCACTGACCATCCTGGTGAACTAGCCTACAACTTTGCTATCCTCCATGACCTAGAGCAATTGGTGCAACACCCTACTCGTATTCCTGACCGTCTTGGAGATACGCCCAACATTCTTGACCTTTTCCTGATCTCTAATCCTTCTGCTTATGCTGTCACCCTTTCTTCTCCGTTGGGCTCCTCCGATCACAATCTCATATCTTTATCTTGTCCTATCACTCCAATCCCTCCTCAGGATCCCCCTAAGCGAAGGTGCCTCTGGCGTTTTGCCTCTGCTAGTTGGGGGGACCTGAGGAGGTATTTTGCTGATTTTCCTTGGAATGACTACTGCTTCCGTGTCAGAGACCCGTCTTTGTGTGCTGAGCGCATAACAGAGGTGATAGTGTCTGGCATGGAGGCGTACATTCCTCACTCTTTTTCTCGTCCTAAACCTTCTAAACCTTGGTTTAACACAGCTTGTTCTCGTGCTATACATGATAGAGAGGTGGCCCACAAAAGGTACTTAAGCCTTCCTTCACCAGAATCTCATGCACTTTATATTTCTGCCCGGAACCATGCCAAGTCTGTTCTCCAACTAGCCAAAAACTCCTTCATTAACAGAAAATGTCAAAACCTTTCAAGATCTAACTCCCCTCGTGATTTCTGGCATCTAGCCAAAAATATCTCCAATAACTTTGCTTCTTCTTCTTCTTTCTCTCCTCTACTTCAACCAGATGGCATCACTGCTATCACATCTATTTCTAAAGCTGAACTCTTTGCTCAAACCTTTGCTAAAAACTCTACCTTGGACGATTCTGGGCTTGTTCCTCCCTCTCCTCCACCCTCTGACTACTTGATGCCACGTATTAAAATTCTTCGTAATGATGTTTTCCATGCCCTCGCTGGCCTAAACCCTCGGAAGGCTTATGGACCTATCCTCAACAGGAAGATTCTTAAACATCTATCACTTCACAACCTTCTATCTGATCGCCAGTATGGGTTCCGTCAAGGCCGCTCTACTGGTGATCTTCTGGCTTTCCTTACTGAGTCTTGGTCATCCTCTTTTAGAGACTTTGGTGAAACTTTTGCTGTTGCCTTGGACATATCAAAAGCCTTTGATAGAGTCTGGCACAAAGCTTTGATTTCCAAACTACCCTCCTACGGTTTCTATCCTTCTCTCTGTAACTTCATCTCAAGTTTCCTTTCTGACCGTTCTATTGCTGCTGTGGTAGACGGTCACTGTTCTTCTCCTAAATCTATTAACAGTGGTGTTCCTCAGGGTTCTGTCCTGTCACCCACTCTCTTCTTATTATTCATTAATGATCTTCTAAACCAAACTTCTTGTCCTATCCACTCCTATGCTGATGATACCACCCTGCACTTTTCCACGTCTTTTCATAGACGTCCAACCCTTCAGGAGGTAAACATATAACGCAGGGAAGCCACAGAACGCCTGACTTCTGATCTTTCTAAAATTTCTGATTGGGGCAGAGCAAACTTGGTATTGTTCAATGCCTCAAAAACTCAATTCCTCCATCTATCAACTCGACACAATCTTCCAGACAACTATCCCCTCTTCTTCAATGACACTCAACTGTCCCCCTCTTCTACACTGAACATCCTCGGTCTGTCCTTTACTTATAATCTGAACTGGAAACTTCACATCTCATCTCTAGCTAAAACAGCTTCTATGAAGTTAGGTGTTCTGAGACGTCTCCGCCAGTTTTTCTCACCCCACCAGCTGCTAACTCTGTACAAGGGCCTTATCCGTCCATGTATGGAGTATGCTTCACATGTCTGGGGGGGTTCCACTCATACTGCTGTTCTAGACAGGGTGGAATCAAAAGCTTTTCGTCTCATCAACTCCTCTCCTCTAACTGACTGTCTTCAGCCCCTCTCTCACCGCTGCAATGTTGCATATCTAGCTGTCTTCTACCGCTATTTTCATGCCAACTGCTCTTCTGATCTTGCTAACTGCATGCCTCCCCTCCTCCCGCGGCCTCGCTGCGCAAGACTTTCTTCTTTCTCTCACTCCTATTCTGTCCACCTCTCTAACGCAAGAGTTAACCAGTATTCTCAATCATTCATCCCTTTCTCTGGTAAACTCTGGAACTCCTTGCCTGCTTCTGTATTTCCACCTTCCTATGACTTGAATTCCTTCAAGAGGGAGGTTTCAAGACACTTATCCACCAATTTTTGACCACTGCTTTGACCCTTTTAAGGGACTGGCATTTCAGTGGGCATTTTTTTTTATTAGATTTTTGTTGCCCTTGGCCAGTATCCTTCCTACATAAAAAAAAAAAAAAAAAAAAGGAGGGAACAGAAAAGGGGCTACTGTCAGTTGCCTCAGACACCAGAGTTTCAGTGAGGAAAAGAAGATGAGGTTTAGAAGAGGAGAGGTGGTGTTCTACAGATTGAAAGTTAGATCTTAGACCGCGAATGTTGCAGAAGTTAATGAAGAAAAAGTTGAGGGGGGGGTGTCAAGACACTTAGCGTCGTCGTTAGAAGAGCAGTCCGACCTGAGGACATTTGTGGTCCCCTCCCCAGATGGTCCTCCTACACCAGTCCCCCGAGACTGGTGTAGGAGTCGCCATGAATTTTGAAATTTTGAGTGAAGGGTGTGTATGTTATTCGGTGCTTGTAGTTTTGTGTGGAGGAAGAGAGTTATCTTTAGAGGGCAGGGTGTGACTGCCCCCTTGTGTTGTGGGACACAAAGGGAAACGTTCAGTGAGGTCATAGCTGGGTTTAATGATAAGTTCACAGCACCCCCTGAACAGTGCTTTAGACCTCACTGGAAGTTATTATCTTTTCGGCAGGTGCCTAGTGCCGAGCAAACTTGGTACTGTTCAATGCCTCGAAAACTCAATACCTCCATCTATCATCTCAACACTACCTTCCAGACAACTATCCCCTATTCTTCAATGACACTCAACTGTAGCCCTCTTGTACACTGAACATCCTCGGTCTGTCCTTTACTTATAATCTGAATTGGAAACTTCACATCTCATCTCTAGCTAAAACAGCTTCTAAGAAGTTAGGTGTTCTGAGACGTCTCCGCCAGTTTTTCTCACCCCCCAAGCTGCTAACTCTGTACAAGGGCCTTATCTGTCCATGTATGGAGTAAGATTCACATGTCTTGGGGGTTCCACTCATACCGCTCTTCTAGACTGGGTGGAATGAAAAGCTTTTCGTCTCATCAGCTCCTCTCCTCTGACTGTCTTCAGTCTCTCTGTCATCGCCGCAATGTTGCATCTCTTGCTGTCTTGTACCGCTATTTTCATGCTAACTGCTCTTCTGATCTTACTAACTGCATGTCTCCCCTCCTCTCAAGGCATCGCTGCACAAGACTTTCTCTCACCTCTATTTAGTCCACCTCTCTATTGTAAGAGTTAACCATTATTCTCAATCATTCATTGCTTTCTCTGGTAAACTTTGGAACTCCCTGCCTGCTTCCGTATTTCCACTTTCCTATGACTTCAAGTCCTTGAAGAGGGAGGATTCAAGACACTTATCCTTTAATTTTTGACTACCGCTTTGGACCCTTTTCTGGGATTGGCATCTCAGTGGACTTTTTGTTTTGTTTTATTGGATTTTTGTTGCCCTTCTAAATAAAAAGATAAAAAATTATATATATATATATATATATATATATATATATATATATATATATATATATATATATATATATATATATATATATATATATATATGGTGTTTTTCTTTCTTCTTAGCGTTTTGGTACCTGATACTGTTAAAAAACACTTTGTGGCCCGTTTCTGGTAATGCCGTTTCGTTACCTCATATAGAGTGCTTTGCAGTTATTTTGATGTTTTATACCTAATAAGATCAAAACTCTTAAAATGCATGTTTTTTTTTTAGGGATTGTTGTTCTTTTTTTTTCCATTAAATCTGATTTCCATGCGTTTAGCGTTTTGGCACGTAAGAAGCTGAAAAAAAAAAAAACTGTTTTGAATGCGTTTCAGCGCTATGGATGGGACTGGCATCTTAGTGGACTTTTTGTTTTGTGTTATTGGATTTTTGTTGCCCTTGGCCAGTGTCCCTTCTAAATAAAAAGATAAAAAATAATATATATATATATATATATATATATATATATATATATATATATATATATATATATATATATATATATATATATATATATATATATGTGGTGTTTTTCTTTCTTAGCGTTTTGATACCTGATACGGTCAAAAAACACTATGTGACCCGTTTCTGGTAATGCCGTTTCGTTACCTCATGTAAGGTGCTTTGCAGTTATTTTGATGTTTTATACCTGATAAGATCAAAACTCTCAAAATGCACGTTTTATTGGGGACTGTTGTTCTTTTTTTTTTTTCATTAAATTTGATTTCCATGCGTTTAGCGTTTTGGCACGTAAGAAGCTGAAAAAAAAAAAAAAACACGGATGTTTTGAATGCGTTTCAGCGCTCTGGATGTTTCTGCATGCGTTTCAGAACTATGGTACGTAAGAAACTGAACAATATTCAAAAGACAAGTTTATAATAATGTTTCCTTTTCCCATAGTGGGTGCTTTGCATGGACTTTGGTGAATTGGTACCTAACTGTAATGCCCCCCCCCCCCCGTCACTCGAAAGCCAGGTTATTATTATTTTTTTTTTCTCTCTAATTAGTTGGTAAGGAAATATCTACACTCGCTGATTTATGGTCTTTATTTTTCCTTCACTTGTGGTAGCGTTAATACTAATTCACACGTCATTCATATTACATCAGGTAGCATCAAGTATCCTTTTAGTAGCGTTGAAGATTTCATTACAGTAGTGTAAATATTGGCCGAACTAATCATTTGACACACCTCACACATTCACCAATAACAATAATGGGCATTAGTGTTTGGGTATTACATGAGTATACAGTCTCATTCACCTGACGAGGGTGGTATTATTCACGCACTTGACTCGAAAAATAATTAACTGGTGTTTACATAAGAATAAACAATCTCCTTACTACATTTTCCTATAACCCTGGTATAACACAGCCTAATCAGCCTTCCGAGGACCGAACCAGGTGGTTACGTCCCCGTATGATAACGAGAAATACTGCACAACCTTAATAATCCGTGAACTAAACACTCCGTTCTCACACTATTAAGTATACCTAACCAAACACAAACAAGAGAGACGCACAGACTTTTCCTTTACCTCCACTGGCTTCCCTGTAGTGTAAGCAAGCCAAGACCTCTCTGAGCGCGAGTCAGGCCGGCGTCTCCCCACGCCACGAACATCCTCCCCCTCTGTAGTTTTCAGATTCTTCCTCATGGTAATTTGCAAATGATTGGTTTCAACCGTATAATAAACATTTACATTACTTCACTCATATCATGGCCTGGTGTATTTGTTCCTCTGAGTAGCAAGGTGAAAAATTCTAGCCACAAGCTAATATCTTGTATAAAAATAATGCTTTTATTCATAAAGAAAATCGATCACCCATTTCCCGAGGACGCCAACATGTTGTCTGTCTGTCTGTATGTCTCGGGGATGTATGCATGATGTAATAACGACTAAATCTTACCAATAATTCTTATACTAACTTAATTCTACTTATATTAACGTAATATTACTTATATTAGCTTAATATTACGTCCCGGCACTACATAACAAACTCAAAACAGTCAAGACAGGTTTTTGGTAATGTTGTTTTCGTTTCCCATAGCATGTGCTTTTCATATACTTTGTTGTTTTCGTACCTGACAAGTAAAAAAAAAAAAATCAATATACATGTTTTTGGTAATGTTGTTCTGTTTCTCTATATAAAGAAAATATTCACGTGTTTTAGCATTTTGTTACCTAAGCTAAACAACACTCGTAATACACGTTTCAGGCGATATCGTTTCATTTCCCCATATCGGGTCCTTCGTATATTTTTTTTTTTCGGCGTTTTGGTATCTAAGACGCTGGGAAACACTCAAATCACTCCTTTTTGTGTTATGGACGCGTTAAAAAGCTCAAAAACATTGAAAATGCATTTTTTTGTTGTTGTTGTTTCATATTTTGTATGCATTTTGGCGTTTTCGCACCTAACATGGGGGAAAACACTCATTATACACAGCGTTGTGGTACATAAGAAGTTGAAAACAATTATAATAAACTTTTCTGTTAATATCGTTTCGTTTCCCAATATCGGCAAATTTGTCATTTTTGTACCTGACAAGATAATATATATATATATATATATATATATATATATATATATATATATATATATATATATATATATATATATATATATATATATATATATATATATATATATATATATATATATATATATATATATATATATATATAAGATAAATAAATAAATAAATAAATAAAAATAAATAAAATAAACTTTTTTGCTAATGTTATTCTGCGTCTCCATAAACGGTGTTTTGCACGCGTTTTAGCGTTTTTGTACGTAAGAACATCAAAAACACTGAAAAGAAACTTTTTAGATTTTTTTTTCCATATAAGGTGTTTTGATATTTTGTAGCGTTTTGGTGCTAATACGCTTAAAAATATCTAAATGACACTCTTTTATTAATGTCGCTTCGTTACCCTTTATAAGGTGCTTTGCATGCCTTTTTGCATTTTGGTTCCTAATAAGCTCAAAACTCTGAAAATACACGTTTTTGAAAATGTTGATCTTTTCTCCATTAAATCAGGAGATACGTTTTTAATATATATGGTACCTTTTAATATACCGTAATTTGCATGCACTTTAGCGATTTGGTACCTAACAAGCTCGAAAACACTAGGGAACAAAACACTAAAAAGCATGGAAATCACCCTACATGGGAATCCAAAACAACATTACCAAAAACGTGTCTTTTAAGTATTTTTGAACTATTTAAATACCAAAACTTTAAAACGCATGGAAAACACCTTTTATGATCAAACAGAATAACATTACGAGTGTTTTTCGTCTTCTTACGTACACAAATGCCAAATTGCATGCAAACTACCCTATATGGGTATACAAACGGAGATTTCGAGAAACGTGTATCTAAGTGTTTTTGAGCTTCTTAAGTCCCAAACCGCTAAAACATATGATTAGCATTCTATATAGGGAAAGAGAACATTATCAAAAACGTGTATTTCGATTGTTTTTTTCACATTGTTAAGTAACAACACAATAAAATGCATGCAAATCCCTTTTATAAAAAAAAGAGAAAAAAAAAGAAACGAGAATACCAGAAACGTGTCTTTTAAATGTGTTTTTTAGTGTGTTAGGCACCAAAACGATGAAAAAAAACATGGAAATCACCCTATATAGGAATACAAAACAACATTACTAAAAACGTGTTTTTTTGAGTGTTTTTGAGCTTTTTATATACTAAAACGCTAAACCACATGAATAGCACTCTCAATGGAGAAGCAAAAAAAATAAATAAATAAATAAAAAATAAAAAAAAACGTGTATTTTGAGTTCATTTCAAATTCTTAGGTACCAAAACGCCAAAAGCCATGCAAAGCGCACTATGTGTAGAAAGGAAACGACATTACCAGAAACGTGTATCGTGAGTGTTTTTTTTAGAGTTTTATGCACCAAACTGCTAAAAAGCATTGAAGGCACCCACATTAAGAATAAAAACAGAAGAAAAAAAACTAAAAATGCATCTTTTAAATGTTTTGAGCTTCTTACGTACCAAAACGCTAAAACGCATGCAAATTACCTTCTAAATGGAAAAAATAATATAACATTACCAAAGACGTGTATTTTGAGTAAAACACATGCAAATTACCTTTTAAGTAGAAACAATATAACATTACCAAAAACGTGTATTTTGAGTGTTCTTCATATTGTTACACACCAACACGCCAAAATGCATGCAAAACATCATATATGGGGAAACGAAAGGTTACGAGAAACGCACCAAAACGCGAAAACGCATTAATAGCACTCTATAAGGAGAAACAGAAAAAAAAAAACATTACCAAAAATGTGCATTTTGAGTGCTTTTTCACATTGTTAGATACCAAAGCGCCAAAATGCATGCATGCAATATGAGGAAACGATACGACTTTACAAGAAACGTATCTTTTGAGTATTTTTGTGTATGTTAGGCATGAAAACGCTGAAAAGCATTGAGTTTACCTTATATGGGAATAGAGAATAACCTTACTAAACACGTGTCTTTTAATTGTTTTCCATCTCCTTACGTACCAAAACACCACAGCGCAAGGAAAACACCCTTTATAAATAAACAGAATAACATTAATATGTGATTATATTTTTCGTAAATCCAGCAAATAATCAATGTATCTGCATCAGATATCTTTTGCATTAATATTTTAATTAGTTTAAACTATGAACCATTAATACTTAGAAATATGGCAAATACTTAGAAATATACTTAGAAAATACTTAGAAATATGGCAAAAAAAAAGAGAGAAAAATATATATACATATATATATATATATATATATATATATATATATATATATATATATATATATATATATATATATATATATATATATATATATATATATATATATATATATATATATATATATATTTTTTTTTTTTTTCTCTCTTTTTTTGCCATATTTCTAAGTATTTTCTAAGTATATTTCTAAGTATCTGCCATATTTCTAAGTATTAATGGCTCATAGTTTAAACTAATTAAAATATTAATGCAAAAGATATCTGATGCAGATATATATATATATATATATATATATATATATATATATATATATATATATATATATATATATATATATATATATATATATATATATATATATATATATATATATATATATATATATATATATATATATATATATATATATATATATATATATATATATATATATATATATATATATATATATATATATATATATATATATATATATATATATATATATATATATTTATTTATTTATTTATTTATTTATTTATTTATTTATTTATACCTTCTTCCTTCCCCCTGCCATGAAATTAAGCGTGAAATCATGAATCGCTTTAGGCCTATGTACAAAACCAGTCGGAGTAACTAAATGAAACTATATTTGCTTTTTCAACATATTCTAATGTATACATCATGTGAGTTTCAAGTCCCTAGCTCCAATAAGTAAATTGTAGTAACCCTTAAATTTTATTTTGTAATCTCAAAATTGCTTTTTTTTTTTCATATAAAAATGATCTACTCCTTTGTTGTTCCTGTTACCCATATATGGGCTATTGCAGCTTATGAAATTATGAGAGGCGAACAAAGTCTCAAATTTTTCCTTTGGAGTTCATTTTGATTTTGACAAATATTTTGAGTCTTTTTTTTTTTTTTTTTACTTCTCCTTCTCCTATCCTTCCTGAATAAAATGCTTTTTGAATGAGAAAAAATGGTCTATAAGTAAGGGAGGGGATACGAGTTGAACATAGGCAATTTAACATGGGATTAGCGATTCTACAACCCTCCCCCTTTAGGCGCCAAAAAGCATGGAAAGCAGCCTACATGGGAAAACACCATTAACAAAAACGTGTCATTAAGTATTTTTCAGCTACATGCCAAAACGCTCAAACGCATGCTAAACATCCTCTATGGAAAAGAAGAATAAATTTACCCAAAACGTGTTTTTGAGCTTGCTACCTACAGAAACTCCAAAACTCATGCAAAGTATCCTAAATAAGGAAAAGAAACGATATTAACATAAATATGTATTATGAGTGTTCATAAGCTTCATAGATACCAAAACGCTAAAACGCGTGATTAGCACTTTCATATAGAAAAACGTTTATTTTGAATGTTTTTCAGCATGTAAGGCACCAAAACTTTAAAAAAAAAAAAAAAAACATGCAAAACACTCTACATGGATAAGCAGTAGAACTTTACCAAAAACAAGTATTTTGAGCGTTTTAAAGTTTATTACCTACAAATACGCCAAAATGCATGCAAAGTACCCTAAATGAGGGAACTAAAGGACATTACGAGAGATGTGAATTATGAGTGTTTTTGAGCTTAGTTACCAAAACGCTGAAACGAATGAATAGGACTGTATATGTAGAAACAGAGAGAAAAAAAAAACCGCGTATTTTGAGTGTATTTCAAATGGTTAGGTAGCAAAACGCAAAAACGAAAAAAAAAAAAACGCAAAAACGAAAAGAATCATATATATATATATATATATATATATATATATATATATATATATATATATATATATATATATATATATATATATATATATATATATATATATATATATATATATAGCAAAACGCGTCTTTAAAGTATTTTCGAGCTGCTGACGTATATAATCGCTAAAACATATGCAAAACACCGTTCATGGAGAAACAGTGTATTTTGAGTGTTTTTGACTCTGTTACGGAAAAAAAAAAACTAAAATGCATGCAAATCCCCATAGCAAAACGCAAAAATGCATGTAAAAAAAAAAAAACGTGTCTTTTGAGTATTTTTGAGCTACTTACGTATATAACGCTAAAACGTATGCAAAACACCGTTAATGGAGAAACAGAATAACATTACCAAAAACGTGTGTTTTGGGTGTTTTCGACTTTGTTACGTAGAAAAAAAAAAAAAAATAAATAAATAAGATGCATGCAAATCCCCATATAGTGGAAAACGAAAAGACTTTACGTGTCTTATGAGTGTTTTCAGCATGTTAGGCAAGAAAACGATAAAAAAACAATGAAATCACTCTTTATGGGAATGCAATACAACGTTACCAAACGTTGCAGAACACACTATATGGAAAATCTGAATAACATTATAAAAAAAAAAAAAACGTGCATTTCGAGTGTTTTTGTTACGTATAAAAACGCCAAAATGCATGCAAAGTATCCTATATGTGGAAACAAAACAACATAATGAGAAACGTGTATTATGAGTATTTTTCAGCTTCTTAGGGACCAAAACACTAAAACGCATGGGGGTCCCTGCTATTGTTCTCCGAAACTGTGCCTCCGTGCTTGCACCTTGCCTGGCCACAAACTCTTTCAGCTCTGTCTATCAATATCTACTTTCCTTCTTGCTGGAAGTTTGCCTTTATTTAGCCTGTTCCTAAAAAGAGTGACCGTTCTAATCCCTCAAACTACCGTCCTATTGCTTTAATTTCTTGCCTATCAAGTTTTTAATCTATCCTCAACAGGAAGATTCTTAAACATCCATCACTTCACAACCTTCTATATGATCGCCAGTATGGGTTCCGTCAAGGTCGCTCTACTGGTGATCTGACTTTCCTTAATGAGTCTTGGTCATTCTCTTTTAGAGATTTTGGTGAAACTTTTGATATTGCCTAGGATGTATCAAAAGCTTTTGATAGAGTCTGGCTTCTATCCTTCTCTCTGTAACTTCATCTCAAGTTTCTTTTCTGACCGTTCTATTGCTGCTGTGGTAGACGGTCACTGTTCTTCTAAATCTATTAACAGTGGTGTTCCTCAGGGTTCTGTCCTGTCACCCACTCTCTTCCTATTATTCATCAGTGACCTTCTAAACCTTCTTATCCTATCCACTCCTATGCTGATGATACCACCCTGCACTTTTCCACGTCTTTTCAGAGACGTCCAACCCTTCAAGAAGTAAACATTTCACACAGGGAAGCCACAGAACACCTGACTTCTGATCTTTCTAAAGTTTCTGATTGGGGCAGAGCTATTGTTCATTGCCTCAAAAACTCAATTCCTCCATCTATCAACTCGACACAACATTCCAGACAACTATCCCCTCTTCTTCTGTGACACTCAATTGTTTCCCTCTCCTACACTGAACATCCTCGGTCTGTCCTTTACTTATAATCTGAACTGGAAACTTCACGTCTTATCTCTAGCTAAAGCAGCTTCTATGAAGTTAGGTGTTCTGAGACGTCTGCCAGTTTTCTCTCACCCCCAGCTGCCAACTCTTTACAAGGGCCTTATCCGTCCATGTATAGTATGCTATATATAGGCTGTATAGTATGCTTCACATGTCTGGGGGGGGGGTTCCACTCAAACTGCTCTTCTAGACAGGGTGGAATCAAAAGCTTTTCGTCTCATCAACTCCTCTCCTCTAACTGGCTGTCTTCAGCCTCTCTGTCATCGCCGCAATGTTGCATCTCTAGCTGTCTTCTACCGCTATTTTCATGCTAACTGCTCTTCTGATCTTGCTAATCTGATCTTGCTGATCTTGCCTTCATGCACAAGACTTTCTTCTTTTTCTTACCATTATTCTGTCCACCTGTCTAATGCAAGAGTTAACCAGTATTCTGAATCATTCATCCTTTTTCTGGTAAACACTGAAACTCTCTGCCTGCTTCTGTATTTCCACTTTCCTATGACTTGAATTTCTTGAAGAGGTAGGTTTCAAGACACTTATTTTTCAATCTTTTACTTCCCCTTTGAACCCTTTTATGGGGCTGGAATCTCAGTGCGCTTTTTTTTATTTTTTTTAATTGGATTTTTGTTGACTGGCCAGTGTCCCTCCTACATAAAAAAAAAAAAAAAAACATGTATTTTGAGTGTTTTTCTTCAGATTTTTTGTTACCAAAACGCCAAAATGCATGCAAAATCCCCTATATGGGCAAACAAAGTCACATAACAAGAAACATCTTTTGTGCGTTTTCTGCATGTTAGGTACGAAAACGCTAAAAAAAAAAAAAAAAAATGGGAAGCATAATATATGGAAATACAAAACATTACCAAAAAGTTGTCTTTTGAGTGTTTTCGACCTTCCTATGTATCAAGACGCTAAAACGCATGTAAAACACCCGTTATGGAAACCCAGAATAACATTACCCAAAATGTGTACTTTGAGTGTTTTTTTTTTTTTAAGCATCTTACGTTAATAAAAAAAAAAAAAGGCAGAGTGCAAAGTATCTTATATAGGGAATAGAAACAATATTACCAGAAACGTGTATTATGAGTGTTTATGAGGTTTTTAGGTATCAACATGCTAAAATGTTTGAATAGAACTCTATATAGAGAACAACATTATCAAAAACGTGTATTTTGAGTGTTTTTCATATTGTTTATCAAAACCGCAAAATGCATGCAAAGAACCGTATATATGGAAAGGAAACGTGGCTTTTGAGAGTTTATGAGCGTGTTAGCACCAAAACGATATAAAAAAAAAAAGCATAGAAAGTACTCTGTAGAAAAAAAAAAAAAACATTACCAAATACGTGCCAGTTGAGTGTTTTTGACCTAATTACGTACCAAAACACGAAAAAAAGAAGTATTTTGAGTGTTTTTGAGCTTGTTACGTAGAAAAGGGCAAAATGCATTAAAAAAGCCCTTTAAGGGGAATCGAAAAAAACATTAAGAGAAACGTATATTATGAGTGTTTTTGATCATGTAAGTCCTAAGATACCAAAACACCTAAACTTATTAATTGCACTTTATACGGAGAAACAGAACAACATTACCAAAAACGTGTATTTTGAATGTTTTCCATAATGCTAGGTACCAGAACGCTTAAAATGCATGCAAAGCACCATACATGGCAACACAAAGCGACGTTACCAGAAACGTGTCTTTTGCGAGCTAAAAAGTATGGAAAGCATCCTATATCGGAACTCTAAACAACATTACCAAAAAAAAAAAAGTATCTCTTGATTGTTTTTTCAGGTTCTTACGTACCAAAACGCTAAAACGCATTAAAAAAAAAAACATCTTTTATGGAGAAACAAAGTAACAATACCAAACAAAGACATGCTTCTTTGAGTGTTTTTTTTTCACATTCTTATGTATCAAAAGCCCCAAAAGGCATGGAAAACGATAGGACATTACGAGAAACGTGTCTTATGATTGTTTTTGAGCGTTTTTAGGTACTAAACGTGAAATTACGTTAATAGCAATCTAAATGGAAAAACAACTACATTACCATAATTTTGTATTTTGATTATTTTTTTTTCACATTGTTAGGTACCAAAACGCCAAAATGCATACAGAGCCTTCAATATGGGAAACCTAACGACATTACAATAAACGTATCTTTTGAGTGTTTTTATGTATGTTACGCACCAGAACGCTAAAAAAGCATAGAAAGCACCATATATATGCATAGAAAACAACATTACTAAAATTGTGTCTTTTGAGTGATTTTTATCTACTTGCGTACAAAAACGCTAAAATGCATGCAAAGTACTCAATATGGTGAAACGAAAGAACATTATGAGAAAAGTATATTATGAGTTGTTTTTTTTGTTTTTTTGAGCTTCTAAGTTACCAAACGTCAAATCGCATATTACCAAAACGTGTATTTTGAGTGTTTTTTTTCCACATCGGTATGTATGAAAACGCCAAAATGCATGCAAAAACATGTCTTTGGAGTGTTTTTCAGCATGTTAAGCAACAAAACGTTGGAAAATCATGGAAATCAAACAATATAGGAATGGAATACAATACCAAAGACGTTTCTTTTGAGTGTTTTTGAGCTTTTTACGTAGCAAAACGTTTGCATACAAAACACTCTTTATGGAGAAACAGTAAAATTACCAAAAACGTTTATTTTGTGTGTTTTTGGGCTTGTTACGTAAAAAAATCGCGAAAATGCATGCAAAGCATTCTTTTTTTGGGAAAGGAAAGGACATTGCTAGAAACTAGTATTATGAGTTTTTTTTTAGTTTACTAGCAGAACGCTGAAACGAGTGAATATCTTTATGGAGAATGAGAAGAACATTTCCAAAAACGTGTATTTTGAATTTTTTTTTCACATTTGTAGATACCAAAAGGCCAAAATTTTCAAAACACCTAATACGTGGAAATGAAACGACAATAATAAACAAAAAAAAATTTTTTGAGCGTCTTATGAGTATGTACAAAAACGGTAAAAAAAAAAAGAAAAGAAATGGAAAGCCCCCAAAATAAGGGAATAGAAAAGAGCATTACTAACAACGTTTCTTTTAAGTGTTTTTGAGCTCTTTACGCACGAAAAGGCTAAAACGCATGCAAATCACCCTCAATGTAGAAAAAAATAAAATTACTAGAAATGTGTATATATATATATATTTTTTTTTTCTACGTTGTTAGGTACCAAAACGCAAAAATGCATGGAAAAACATCGTATATGGAGGTGCGTAACGACATTTCTAGAAAAGTCTTTTGAGTGTTTATGAGAGTGTGATGCACAAAAACACCCTCTTTGAGAAAATAAAACATTACAAAAAAAAAAAAAAAAAACTAGTATTTTTTTTTTTTTTTTTTTTTTTTTTTTTATGTACATGAAAATATACGAACATAAGAAATAAGGGAAGCTGCTAGAAGCCATTAGGTCTACACGTGGCAGCCCCTGTATGGATTATGCCAACATGTTTCCACCTATCATCTCCATCCATAATTCTGTCTGATCTTCACTAATGACTTAACACTAATAACTCGATTATTGAGTCCATTCAATTCATCTATCACTCTATTTGAGAACCAATTCCTTCCTATATCTTTATAAACCTAAATTTTTCAAGCTTGAACCCGTTATTTCTTGTTCTGTCCTGGTTACTGATCCTAAGAATTTTGCTCACGTTCCCCTTGTCCCCCCCTACTACCATTTAAAGACTTCTACCAGGTCTCCTAAAATACGTCTCTATAAAGAATGTAAATTTAGTAGTTTCAGTCTCGCTTCGTAATGAATACTCCTCATCCCCTATATCCTTTTAGTCATTCTCCTTTTGTACTGATTCTAATTGAACTACATCCTTCCTGTAATATGGGGACTAGAACTGCACAGAGTAGTCTAGATGAAGTCTGACCAGCGCCAAATATAACTTCAATATTACTTCGGGTCTTCTACCTTCAACACTCCTAAAAATTAATCTTAATACCTTATTTGTCTTGTTTCTGTCCTCTATGCATTGCTTTCGTAGACGGACTTCAGAGCAAACTATTATTTCTATATCTTTTTCATACCCTAAACCTACCAAAGCTTCGTTGTTTATTGTGTACCTACGCTAAACACGTTGCATTTATTGACATTAAATTGCATTTGCCATCTGTCTGTCCATTCGTTCATCCTGCTCTGACCTAATTAGTCTACCTATCTTCGTGTCATCCGCAAATTTACTAACTTCACTACTAATTCCATTATCCAAGTCATTTGAAAAACAAGAAAAGAAAAGGAAAGTCATCCGAGCATTTGAAACAGGCCTCATGTCTTCTAAGGGCATCAAATTTGTTAGTTTTGTTCACATTCATGAAAGTATTACACTGTGTTATATTATGGTTGTCAGCATTATGTAACCAGCAGTAAGTGTTTGTAGGGTATTGATCATTTCTATTACTACTAAGATTATAGCTAGGGATCCTCACTGTGCTTATCTGATTCAATATGTAGCTAATATTAGCTTGCTGTTTCTCCTGCTTTTCTTTAATATCCTGCAACATATTCAAAACATCACTTATGTTCTTAGTTTCCACATTACTGACGTGAATAGCTCCCTTCTCGCTGTAAGTTTTGCGACGTATGGCAGTATTCATACGCTCAATAATTTGTTTTTCAGTGAGTAAATATATAATTAGCTCTTGAAAGGCATTAGTTTTATCTGTTAACTTATGATAGATTTTAATCCATTCCTTTTTTTGTTCAGCAGGCAGTAACCTTTCATTGATACTTAGGACAGAAATACTGGACATTTCCTTTTCAAGACCTGTCTTTTTTTTTCATGTCCAGCCAACAAGCCTCTATTTTCTTTACTGTAATTATGTATTTTTCATAATCCGATTCTGGTATAGGTTTCAGACTTTTAATTTCCCCTATTATACAGTCAGCTTTGCAGGGTCTCCATAAGCATTACCTAAGCGTTTTATCATATCATCAAAATCATCTTCCACTCCTATGACTACCTTAGCACCTTCACCTTCTGAACTCTAAAGTGAAACGCTTCACTGCCACCCACTGGTATCATAATTCTCTTATAATTACTAAGCAATGTTGCGTATTAAAGTATGTTCCCAGAAAACTTAGGGCCATCCACTCAAAACCCCCGAAATATATCTAGAAAATTATGCGTAAGTTGGAATATAGATACAAACATCTTAATTATAACTTATAATCCCTCAAAATGACACAACTCAAATGCATTATAACATGTGCATCATATAAATAAGCTTTCACAAAAAAAAAAAAAACACCTCTTAACTCTTCACTGCACAAAACCACATCACATAACTAGGCAACATTGACAACTTGCCGGACATTATAACACAATACATAGCCTTTCTTATCTTCATAACCACTGCACATCAATCTCAGTATCAAACAGAAACTCCAGGATAGAAAACACAACACCGGCATTTATACCACCTTGCTGGCAGGCTGTTGTTCCAATATTGGCGCCAGCTGAGCCGCCTGACCGTGAAATCAACTCACAAGGAACATCTTATAAATTCAAATGAAGAAATAATAATAATAAAAAAAAAAGAAATATGCAAACAGAAATGAAATAAATTATTTTCACAAAATCATAGATTATGTAATAAATATGAAGTTCATACAATTTCAAATAAATAATTACAAAAAACGTAATAGCACAACTGATGACTGAACATCCGTAGAGGTGACTATTATAATTACAAGAACACAGGGAATTGTCTTACAATACCTCCTCAGGACACCAAAGTTGCAGAGGCAAAACGCCAGAGGCACCTCTGCTTAGGGGGATCCTGAGGAGGGATTAGAGCGATAGGACAAGATACAGATATGAGACTGTGATCGGAGAAACCCGACGGAGAAGAGAAGGTAACATCATAAGCAGAATAATTAGAGATTAGGAAAAGGTCAAGAATGTTGGGCATATCTGCAAGACAGTTAGGAACACTAGGAGGGTGTTGCACTAATTCCTCTCTCTCTCTCTCTCTCTCTCTCTCTCTCTCTCTCTCTCTCTCTCTCTCTCTCTCTCTCTCTCTCTCTCTCTCTCTCTCTCTCTCTCTCTCTCTCTCTCTCTATATATATATATATATATATATATATATATATACATTATTATTATTATTATTATTATTATTACTGCCCTCGTACCCGTCTCCCATACCACTAATCTCTCCAATTAACCATTGGCTTTGAATACCGTCTCGACCACGCCGTGTTGGTATCATTAAGAACGAAGTTTTGAAAACACGTCTGGAGATATTTTTGGCTAGATACCAGAAGTCACGAGGGGAGTTAGATCTTGAAAGATTTTTAGACAGTTGAAGAACATAATTGTAATGGTTCAGAAATATAAAGTGCATGAGATTTTGGCGATGGAAGGCTCAAATACATTTTATGGGCCACCTCTCTATCATGTATAGCACGAAAACAGGCTGTGTTAAACCAAGATTTGGAAGGTTTAGCTTGAGAAAAGAGTGAGCAATATACGCCTCCATGCCAGAAAATATCATGCCTGTTATGTACTCGGCACAGGGAGACACGGGCGACACGTCACTGACACGGGCGCAGTAGTCATTCCAAGGAAAATCAGAAAAATACCTCCTCAGGTACCCCCAACTAGCAGAGGCAAAACGCCAGAGGCACGTCCGCTTAGGGGAATCCTGAGGAGGAATTGGAGCGATAGCACATGATATAGATATGAGACTGTGATCGGAGGAGCCCAACAGAGAGGAGAGGGTAATAGCATAAGCAAAAGGATTAGAGATTAGGAAAAGGTTAAGAATGTTGAGCTTATCTTTAAGATGGTCAGGAATACGAGTAGGGTGTTTTACCAAGTACTCAAGGTCGCGGATGATAGCAAAGTTGAAGACTAGTCCACCAGGATGGTCAGTGGAGAGAGAGGAAAGCCAAAGCTGGTGGTGCACATTGAAGTCTCCAAGAATGGAGACCTCCGCAAAAGGGTAGAG
Source organism: Scylla paramamosain (assembly GCF_035594125.1). Taxonomy (NCBI): domain Eukaryota; kingdom Metazoa; phylum Arthropoda; class Malacostraca; order Decapoda; family Portunidae; genus Scylla; species Scylla paramamosain. The sequence continues at coordinate 23,395,275 of NC_087153.1, read as the reverse complement.
GATAGAAATATGCTCTAATTTGGAGGTTAAGTAGTCAAAGATTTTTTTATAGCCAGAAAAATTTGGTGAAAGAAATACAGCACAGATGAATTTAGTTGAGTGTGACTCTGTAGTCGTAGCCAGATGGTGGAAAACTTAAAAATTTCAAGAGAGTAGGCACGAGAATAGGTTAGGTCGTTGCGCACATAGACGCAACATCCAGCTTTGGGTGTAAAATAAAGTAGGAGGGAACAGAAAAGGGGCTACTATCAGTTACCTGAGACACCTGTGTTTTAGTGAGGAAAAGAAGATAAAGTTTAGTAAAGGAGAGAGTGTTCTACATATTGAAAATTAGATCTAAGAGTAGGAATGTTTCAGACGTTAATGAAGAAAAGTTGAGGTGGGTGTCAAGACACTTAAGGGCGATACCAGAAGGGCACATTTTTGCTCTTTGAGACATTTTTGGTCCCCTTCCAGAATGGGGACTCCGAGACTGGTGATAATTTTAAATTTTGAGTGAAAGGTGTGTGTGTAATTAGGTGCTTGTAGTTTTGTGTGAAGGAAGAGTGTTGTCTTTAGAGAACAGGCCGAGACTGTCCCCCTTGTATTGTGAGACACAAAGGAAAACGTTCAATGAGGTCATAGCTGAGTTAAATGATAAGTTCACAAAACCCCTTGATCCAGTGCTTTAGACCTCACTGGCGGTGTTTATCGTTTTGGCAGGTACCTACTGCCGCCTCCCATTTTGGTAATGTTATGTTATTTTCCAATATAAGGTGCCTTTCATGCACTTTGGCGCTTTGATGCCTAACAAGTTAAAAAAGAAGAAAAAAAAACATTCAATATACACGATTTGGTAATGTTGCTCTATTTCTCAAGATAGAGTGCTATTCACGTGTTTTAGCGTTTTGTTACCTAAGAAAATGAAGAAAAAAAAACCCCGCTCATAATACACGTTCCTGTTAATATCGTTTCGTTTCCCCATACCTTTGCATGCATTTTTGGTTTTTGGTACTTAAGATGCTGGAAAAAACTCAAATCACACGTTTTTGGTAAAGTTTTTCTGTTTCTCTGTAAAAGTTGATATATATTATATATATTATTATATATATTATATATATATTATATATATGATATATATTTTTTTCTTTTTTTACATTTTTTACCAAACATTTCCGACGTATCTTTTCTTCTTCAGTGTTCTATAAATATTTACGGCTCTCAACGTACAACATGAGAGAGCAAAAACCTTAGCTATAACTATGATTTCTTAGAATAATGTAAGTAAAAAATAAATAAATATTTTCTTCATAAAATCACACAAATAATCAATGTATCTGCATCAGCTGTCTCTTCATTAATATTTAATTTATTTTAAACATTGGAACACTGGTTTTTACTTAGAAATATGGATATATATATAATACAATTCTTGTTCCCCCACCCAATTAATTGAAGTGTGAAGTCATGAATCGCTCTAGCCCTAAGTACAAAGCCAATCGGAGTAAATAAAGGAAACTGCGTCTGCCTTTTCCATATGTCCTGAAGTATATATCCTGTGAATTTCAAGTGTCTAGTCGCAATATGTAATGTACACTAACTCATTCAACTTTTTGTCTTGATTTCTCAAAATGGCGGACTTTGCCATACAAAAATTAACTCCTTCTTTGCTCTTCCTGTTACAAAAATATGGGTTACTGCAGCTTATGAAAGTAAGAAAGAAGAGTAATTCCTACCCTCTGAATTATTGTTTGAAGTTCATTTTGATTTTTGGCAAAAGTTTAAAAATGAAAGTTTGTTGGGTCCGAAACATAATGATACGTTGGTGGGTTTATTCGGGGTTCAATTGAGTTACTCAGATGTTCGGGGTTTTGGGGTTTCACACTGTGTATTTTTAATCTGTGTCGAAGCCAATGAAATAAATAGCAGGTGTGGTACAAGTTAGTTCTGCTCCAGCTGTCTTAGGACTCACACGTTTTATTCCCTGTCCTACTCGCATAATACACATTGCTAGCAAGGATGGCTCAGAGTTTAACAGGTTATGGGCCCAGGAACAGACTGTATTTTGACGGTGATGAGCGCAAGTACGAGTTATAGGAAGTGAAGTTTTTGGGCTACATGCGGTTACAGAAATTGCATAATGTGATTGATCCTCCTGCATCAAGTACGACTGCTGCAGACGTTACCAAAAATGCCGAGGCATTTGCGGAGTTGATTCAGTTCCTGGATGACCGTAGTCTATCCCTTGTGATGCGTGATGCGAAGGACGATGGACGTGAGGCACTGAGGATTTTACGGGAACACTACTTATCGAAAGGTAAACCCAAGGTCATATCACTGTACACGGAGCTCACAACGTTGCTTAAGGGAGAAAACGAGAGTGTTACAGACTATGTGATTCGAGCCGAGACGGCGGCAACTGCACTTAAAACGTCTGGTGAAACTATTAGTGACAGCTTGTTGGTGGCAATGGTGCTTAAGGGTTTACCTACGGAATTCAAGCCATTTATGACTGTAATTACACAAAGAGAAAAGGCATTGACATTTGCTGAGTTCAAGGTGTCTCTCAGAAGTTTCGAGGAGACAGAGAAGTCGTGCGGCGACAAAAGTGACAGTGACAGAGTGATGAGGATAGAGTCTCGTAAATTCAGTGGTACGTGTTTCAAGTGCGGTCTTCAGGGTCACAAATCGGTCGACTGCCGTGTCTCTAGACCGAACCAGACTTTAAGAAGATGGTGTGAGAACTGCAGGAATAACTCCCACGATACGAAGTTTTGTTGGAAGAGTTCGGGGGGTAACAGTGGTAAAGACTCTGCCAGGAACGTAAAAGATTATAGTGATGATTATGACAGTCAGAGCCACAGTTTTGTGTTTAAAGTGGGGCTTCGGAGATCAGAGACTGAATCATGTGTTGTGGTTAACAAGTTAATGGTGGACTGTGGTGCAACTACTCATATAATCAATGATGACTCCAAATTTGTGTGTTTTGACAAGCAATTTGATCCTGAGAGACATTTTATTGAACTAGCTGATGGTAGTAGAACAAATAATCTGGTTAAAAAGAAAGGTGATGCCTGTGTTACCCTTGTAGACTCTTGTGGTAATGTTCATACAACAATTCTGGAAAATGCTCTCTATGTACCTTCCTTCAAGCAAGATATTTTCTCGGTTCAAGCTGCCACTGAGAAGGGTGCATCAATCGAGTTTAAACCAAATTCTGCAGAGTTAACATCTACAAACGGTACAAAGTTTGACATAGTTAAGCATGGTAGACTGTATTTCTTAAACAATACTGTGTGTTCAAATAGGGCGTCCTATACATTGAGACAGTGGCATGAAATTCTCGGTCATTGTAATGTGAGTGATATTTTGAAACTTGAAGGTGTAGTGAACGGGATGAAAATTAGTGACAAAAAGGACTTTGATTGTGGCATTTGTGTTAAAGGGAAAATGACTCAGTTTAGAAACAGACAAGCTGATGAGCGTTCAAAAGCTAAACTAGATATGGTACACTGTGACCTAGCTGGTCCCATTGATCCTGTTGCCAAGGACGGTTTTAAGTATGCACTCAGTTTTGTTGATGGTTACTCCGGTCTTATCATGATATACTTCCTCAAATATAAGTGTGACACCTTACAGGCAACTAAGCATTTCATAGCAGACATTTCTCCCTATGGCTCAGTGAAATGTCTCAGAAGTGATGAAGGTACGGAATTTACTTCTAATGCATTCGCAGATTTACTCGTGGAAAATAAAATCAAGCATGAAATGTCTTCTCCCTACTCACCTCACCAAAATGGTACCGCTGAAAGAGGCTGGCGTACTCTTTTTGAAATGGCCAGATGTTTACTAATAGAGTCTGGTCTGCCAAAGTTTCTGTGGACGTATGCCGTTATGGCCTCTGCTTACATTAGAAACAGATGTTATAACCTTAGGATTAAGAAGACTCCATTCGAGGCTTTTGCAGGTAAAAAGCCAAATATTAGTAATATGCACATTTTTGGTTCTGTATGTTATGCCTATGTACAACAGAAGAAAAAACTTGATGCCAGAAGTGAGGATGGAATTTTTGTAGGCTATGATAAGTCTAGTCCAGCATACCTTGTATATTTTCCAAAGACTGGTACAGTAAGGGAAGTTGGATGTGTCAAATTTACCAGGCCTAGCGTAGATGTAAGTTCAGATGTAGCATGGGGTAGTGAATGTGACTGGACTACAACACGTAGTACTGACACTGAAGCTAGCCCAGAAGTTGGTAACCAAACAGAGGACAGTGTGTGTTTAAGGCGGTCAGAAAGAGTAAAACGTAAACCCATATATTTTGGTGACTGTATTGTTGGTGATGAAATGGATGAGGCTTTGGATAGTATTGTGAATTGTACTGTTGACTATTGCTATAAACTAGCCAGTGTACCTTATACATATCAAGATGCTATTGCATCTCCTGATTCTGATAAATGGCGAGAAGCTATGGAATTGGAAATGAAAGCTCTAAAGGATAATGAGACTTTTGAGCTTACTACTTTGCCTGAAGGTAGAAAAGCTGTGGGAAGTAGGTGGGTATATGACCTGAAGTTTAACCCTAACAATGAGACAAGGTACAAGGCTCGTTTTGTTGCTAAGGGTTACTCTCAGGAGGCAGGTATAGATTATCACGAAACATTTTCCCCAACTACTAGGATCACATCTGTAAGAACTTTAATGCAGTTGGCTGTACAACATGACCTGGTTGTTCATCAAATGGATGTAAAACCTGCCTACTTAAATGCACCTATTGATTGTGAAATTTATGTTGAACAACCCAAGGGTTTCTGTGTGGAGGGTAATGGTGGCGAGAAGTTGGTGTACAAATTAAAGAAATCCTTGTATGGTCTCAAACAAAGTGGTAGAAATTGGAGTTCACTGTTGCACTCATATTTGGTTGACCTAAGTTTAACTCAGTCATTTGCTGACCCATGTCTTTATACCAGAATTACTGATGATGAGGTAACCAATGTATTAGTTTGGGTTGATGACATAATAATTGCGGCCAGCAGTGATGCAAAATTGAAGAACATGAAGGAAAGTCTGGGTGATAAATTTAGGATGAAAGATCTAGGCAAAATTTCCTGGTATCTAGGTATACAGTTTGTGTGTGATGATAATGTAATTAAAATGAATCAAACTAAATATGTGGAAAAGATCCTTGAGAAATTTGGTATGCAACATTGTAAACCTGCCTATACTCCTTGTAACATGGATGTGAACAAAGTATGTATTAGTTCTAGTGAATCAAAACTGGCTGATATCAATATGTATAGAGGATTAGTTGGAAGTCTGATCTATGTAATGACATGTACTAGACCTGATTTGTGCTTTATTGTAACTAAATTGTCTCAGAATATGACTAATCCAACTACTTCTCATCTCACTATGGCCAAGCATGTATTAAGATATTTGAAAGGTACCATTGATCAATGTTTGACTTTTAAAAAGTCAGATGAGTCACTGAATTTGATTGGGTATTGTGATGCTGACTGGGCTAATGCACAAGATCGCAGAAGTATTACCGGGTATAGCTTCCAACTTTCCAGTGGGGGTCCATTAATCTCTTGGAAGACTAGAAAACAGAGAACAGTTGCTCTGTCTACTTGTGAAGCTGAGTATATGGCCTTGTCTGCCGCTACTCAAGAGGCAAAGTTTTTATTGCAATTACTGGAAGATATGACAGGAAGTACTTCGATAAACAGCTGTACTATACACTGTGATAACCAAGGTGCCATAAAATTAGTTGAAAACCCTGTCCAGCATCAGAGATCAAAGCACATAGATATTAGATACCATTTTATTAGGATAGAGGTTCAGAGAGGTGTAGTGCAACTTAACTATGTACCATCTGATCAAAATATTGCTGATATGTTCACTAAACCTGTACCTAAAGTAAAGCTTTGTGATTTCAGTAAAATTATTATGGGTGTGTAGATAGTTAAAACAGGAGTGTGTATTGATTTAATGTGTGTTGTATTGTATATACCCATCATTAGTTTCAGTGGGGGTGTTGGGTCCGAAACATAATGATACGTTGGTGGGTTTATTCGGGGTTCAATTGAGTTACTCAGATGTTCGGGGGTTTTGGGGTTTCACACTGTGTATTTTTAATCTGTGTCGAAGCCAATGAAATAAATAGCAGGTGTGGTACAAGGTAGTTCTGCTCCAGCTGTCTTAGGACTCACACGTTTTATTCCCTGTCCTACTCGCCTAATACACATTGCTAGCAAGGATGGCTCAGAGTTTAACAAAGTTCATTTAATTTTTCATTGAATTAAAAAAGGAAAGTTTACTATTGTTTAAAAAATAGAGGGAAGGATTTATTCTCTTATTCTTCCTGATTAAAATGCTTTTTGAATAAAAGAAATTTGTCAAAAAATAAGGAAGCAGGTACAAGTTTGTTATATAAACAATTTAACATGGGATTCGTGACTTTACAATCACATGCTCAAAAACACCAAAATGACACGTTTCTGGTAATGTCGTCTCGTTTCCCCAAATAAGCTGTTTTGCATGCATTTCAGCGTTTTGGTACCTGATAAGATGGAAAACACTCATAACGCTTGTTGTTCTGTTTCTCCTTAAAGGGTGTTTTGCATGCATTTTAGCGTTTTGGTACGTAAAAAGCTGAAAACAATCAAAAGACACGTTTCTTGGTAATGGTGTTTTCTTTTCCTCTATAGGGTGCTTTGCACGCATTTTAGCGTTTTGGTACCTAACTATCTGAAATAAATAAACACTATTATTATAAGTATTTCGTTTAATATTTCTTTATATTGGGTGGTTTATATGTATTTTGGCGTTTTGGTATCTAAAATGAAAAAAAAAAAAAAAAAGCATATATTACATGTTTTTGGTAATGTTTTCCTGTTTCTCCACATAGTGTTATTCACATGTAGCGTATTGGTACATAAGAAGCTCAAAAACACTCATAATAAAAGTTTTTGTTAATATCGTTTCGTTTGCGAATATCGGGGGATTTTATACTGTTTCCTTCATAAATTATGCTTTGCACGCATTTTAACAATTTCGTACCTAAGAAGCTAAAAACCACACAAAAGATAGGTTTTTGGTAAAGTTGTTTTTCTTTTCCCATAGAGATTTTTTTTCCATGATTTTTTAACGTTTTGGTGCCTAATATATTAAAAAAAAAAAGACACGTTTCAGGTAATGTCGTTTCGTTATTCCAAATACGGTGCTTTGCATGCATTTTGGCGTTTTGGTACCTCACATGATCAAAAACATTTAAATGCACGTTTTTGGCAATATTGTTCTTTTTGTCCACAAAGGGTGTTATGAATGCGTTTTAGCGTTTTCGTACGTAAGAAGCTGAAAACCGTGAAAAGACACGTTTTTAATAATGTTCTTTACTTCTCCCAATAAGGTGCTTTGCATGCATTTTACCGTTTTGGTGCCTAACAAACTCAAAAGCACTCACAATACACGTTTTTGGCAATGTTATTCTGCTTCTCCATATTGTGTGCTATTAACGTGTTTTAGCGTTTTAGTATGTCAGAAGCTAAAAACACACATAATATAGGTTTCTATTAATTTTTTTTTTCTCCCATGGCTTTTTTCGGTACATAACAATCTGAAAACAATGAAAACACCTGTTATTAGTAAAGTTATGTTTTTTCTATATACTATGTTTTGCACGAGTCTTAGCGTTTTTGTACGTAAGAAGCTCAAATAAACTCAAAAGACACGTTTTTCATAATGTTGTTTTCTTTTACCTGGTAGAAGCTTTTCCATGCTTTATTGCGTTTTGATGCCTAGTATGCTCAAAACACCCAAATGACACGTTTCTGGTAATGTCGTTCCGTTACCCGATGTAGGGTGACTTGCATGCATTTTCGCGTTTTGGTACCTAACAAGCTCAAAAACACTCAAAATACATTTTTCTTTTTTTCGCAATGTTGTACTGTTTTTCATTAAAGGGAGTTTTCAGTGCGTTTTAGCGTTTTAATAGATGAAATCGGTCAAATGACAAGTTTTTTTTGGTAATGGTGTATGCTTTTCTATAATAGGAGTCCCATGCACTTTAGAATTTTGGTAACTAACAAACACAAAAACACTTATAATGCACATTTGTGGTAATGTTGTTTTATTTCTTCATATAAAGTGTTTTTTTATGCATTTTGTCGTTTTGGTACCTAACATGGGGAATAAAACTTACAATACAAGTTTTTGATAATATTGGTCTGCTTGTCCACATAGAGTGCTATTCACGTATTTTAGCGTTTTTGATACTTAAGAAGCTCAAAAGACGCTCAAAGGGCGGTTGGTACGTTAGAAACTCAAAAAAAAAGTTTTTAGTAATGTTGTTCTGTTTCTCCATGTACAGTGCTATTAATTCTTTTTAGCGTATTGGTACCTTACAAGCTCAAAAACCATCACGTTTTTCGTAATGTCTTTTTATTTCCCTATATGGAGTACTTTGACTACATTTTGACGTTTTTGTAACAAACTCATAAACACTCAATACACTTTTTTAAATTTTTTGGTAATGTTTCTCTGTTTCTCCATAAAGAGTGTTCTGCATTTTTTTTTTTTTTTTTTTTTTTAGCATTTTGGTATGTAAGAAGTTTAAAACACTATGTTGAGCGCTTTCCGTGCTTTTTACCCTTCTGCTGTCTAACACGCTCATAAATACTCAAAAGATACGTTTTTGAAAATATCATTTAGCTTTCTCATATAGGGTGCATTGTATGCATTTTGGGGTTTTGATACCTAAAAATGAGAGAAATACTCAAATACTGGTAATGTTGTTCTGTTTCTCCATATAAAGTGATATTCATGCGTTTTAACATTTTGGTACCTAAGAAGCTTAGAAACACTCCAGTTTTTTTTTTTTTTTTTTTTTTTTTGGTAATGTTATTCCGTTTCCCCATTAAGAGTGTTTTGCATGAATTTTAGCGTTTTTTGTACATAAGAAACTCAAAAACACTCACAAGTCTAGTATTTAGTTTTTTTTTTTAATATAAGAAGCTCTACACGCTTTTTATTGTTTTCGTATCTAACACTCTCATAAACATTCAAAAGATACGTTTCTGAAAATGTCGATTTTTTTTTTTTTTTTTTTCCCCATATAAAGGGCTTTACATTTATTTTGGCGTTTTGGCACCTAACAATGTTAAAACCCTTAAATTACACGTTTTTGGCAATGTTGTTTTTTTTCTCCATATACAGTGCTATTCATGCGTTTTAGCGTTTGGTACCTAAAAAGACCATAAACAATTATAATACACGTTCCTCGTAATGTCTTTTCATTTTCCCATGTAGGGTACTTTGTATGCATTTCGGCTTTTTTTTTTTTTTACGTAACTAGCTGAAAAACACTCAAAATACTTGTTTTTCGTAATGTTATTCTGTTTCTCCATAAAGAGTGTTTTCCATGCGCTTTACCCCTTTGGATCGTAACTCAAAACAGTCAAAAGACATGTTTGTTATTTGTTATTTTATTTTCCCATATTGGGAGTTTTCCATGCTTTTTAGCGTCATGGTGCCTAACACACTCATAAACACTCAAATGATATGTTTCTGGAAATGTCGTTTCGTGTGCCCATATAAGGTACTTTCTTGCAATTTTGCGTTTTGATAGCTAACAGGTAAAAAATGTGATCGTCCATTTAGAGTGCTATTCATGCGTGTTAGTGTTCTGGTGCCTAAGAATCACAAAAATACTCAAAATATACGTTTTACGTAATGTCCTGTCGTATCCCCATTTAGGGTACTTTGCATGCATTTTGCTTTTATATATATATATATATATATATATATATATATATATATATATATATATATATATATATATATATATATATATATATATATATATATATATATATATATATATATATATATATATATATATATACGTAGGAAGCTCAAAACATTCATATTGCTTTTTTTTATTTATTTATTTATTTAAAAAAAAAGGTTGTTTTACATGCGTTTTAGTGCTTTGGTATGTTATTAGCTAAAAAGAAAAAAAAACACTTTTTTGGATAATGCTTTTTTTAGTTTCCCCATATATACTGCTTTTTAGCGTACTGGTGCCTAACACTCTCATAAACACTCGAAAGACGGGTTTCTAGAAATGTCGTTTTCTTTCCCCATATAGTAGTATGCTTTGCATACATTTTAGCATTTTGGTACCTAACAATGTGATAAACAGTGAAAATAAACATTTTTAGTAATCTTGTTCTGTTTCTCCATATAAAGTGTAATTCATGCGTTTTAGTGTATTCATGCTCAAGCTCAAAAATACACGTAATACACGTTTGAAGGACGTGCTTTGCGTACACTTTGTCCTTTTTGAAGCTCAAAAACACCCAGAATACTTGTTATTGGTAATGTTATTCTGTTTCTCCATAAAGGATTTTTACCATTTGTTTCAGAGTTTTGGTACACAAAAAGCTGAAAAACACTCATGAGGCACTTTTTTTCTTCTTGTATTCCAATATAGGGTGCTTTCCGTGCTTTTTGGCGTTTTGGTGCCTAAAACGCTAAAAACACTCAAAATGTTTCATTTCCTGATATATATATATGGGGCTTTGCATGCATTTGAAGCTTTCATAACTAACAATGTGAGAAACACTCAAAATACAAGTTTTTGGTAATGTTATTATTCTCTTTCTCCATTTACAATGCTATTCCTGCGTTTTATCGTTTTGGTACTTAAGAAAATAAAAAAAAACACTCATAAAACACATTTCTCGTAATGTCCTTTCATTGCCCCATACAGAATATTTTTCATGCATTTTGGCGTTTTTTATAGGTAACAAAGCTTAAAACACTCAAAAGATATGTTTTCGGTATTGTGTTTTTGTATTTCCATATATGGTAGCTTCCATTCTTTTAAGCCTTCTGGTGCATAAAACGCTAAAAAAGAAAAAAAAAAAATTAAAAGACACGTTTGCTGTAATGTCATTTCGTTTCGTTTCATTTCGTTGAATACTTTTTTAGCGTTTTATTATCTAAAAAATGTGGAAAAAAACACAGAAAATACACATTTTTGGAAATGTTGTTTTGTTTCTCCATATAGACTACTATTCGTGCATTTTGGTGTTCTGCTAAGCTTAAAAAAAAAAAATAAATAATAATAATAAAGATACGCGTTTCTCGTTAAGTACTTCACGTATCGTTTTAACATATAGGGTATTTTCCACATATGAAAACATATCGTTTTCACATATAGGGTATTTTCCATGCATTTTGCCGTTTTGTAAGTAACACGAAAATGTACGATTTTTGGTAATGTTCTTCTGTTTCTCCATAAAGCATGTCTTCCATGCGTTTTAGCGTTTTGGTACGTAAGTAGCTCAAAAATAGTCAAAAGACACCTTTTTTTTTTTTTTTTTGGTAATGTTGTTTTCACATATACGAGTAGAGTGCTTTACATGCATTTTAGCGTTTTGGTGCCGAACACACTCATAAAAACTCAATAGGTACTTTTCTGAAAATGTTTATTTTCCCCATATACGGTGCTTTACATACATTTTGTCATTTTAGTACCTAACAATGTGAAATACATTCAAAATACATTTTTCGTTTTTTATTTATTTTTTTTTCTTATTTATTTATTTATTTATTTATTTTTGTTTCTCGTTATTGAATGTTATTCATGTGTTTTAGGATTTTGGTACTTAAGAATCTTAAAAAAAATAATAATAATAATAAAACTCTCATAATACACGTTTCTCTTAATGTCTTTTCGTTTCCAACAAAGGATGCTTTCTTTCATTTTATGTTTTTTTTTTTTTTTTATGTAACAAGCTCAAAAACACTGACAATAAACATTTTTGGTAATGCTATTATTTTTCTCCATACAGGGTGTTTTGTAAGCGTTTTAGTGTTTTGATACATAAGTAGCTCAAAAACACAAAAGACACGTTGTTAGTAATGTCTTCCCAAATACACTGCTTTCCATGGCTTTTGGCGCTTTAGTTCCGTGCACCCTCATTAGCATTAAAAAAAAAAACAAAAAAAAACACGTTTCTAAAAATATTTTCTTTCCCTACATAGGAAGCTTTGTATCCGTTTTGGCGTTTTGCAGCCTAACAATGTGAAATACACGTTTTTCGTAATATTGTTTTGTTTCTCCAAAAAAAGAATGGATGCGTTTTAGTATCTAAGAATCTCAAAAACACGTTTCTCGTAACATCCTTTCTTTTCCCCACATATTTTACTTTGCATGCATTTTGCCGTTTTTTTTTTTTTTTTTTTTTTGTACGTAAGCGGCTGAAAAAACATTCAAAATGTTTGTCTTTGGTTATTCTGTTTCTCCATGAAGAGTGTTTTGTATGCCTTTCATCGTTTTTGTACGTAAGAAGCTGAAACACACTCAAAACACAATTTACTGATGTTTTCTATTACCAAACAGGTTGCTTTCCATGCTTTTTAGCGTTTGGTTTCTAACATGCACAAAAACTTTCAAGATACGTTTCTTGTAACGTCGTTTCGTTTCCCCATATAGGGAGTTTTTGCATGCATTTTGACGATTTATTACCTAATAATGTAAAAAACACTCAAAATACACGTTTTTGGTAATGTGGTTGTGTATTTCCATATTGAGCGCTATTTACACGCTTTCACATTTTGGTACCTAAGAAGCTCAAAAACTCTCATAACACATTTTTCTTGTAATGTCTTTTCGTTTCTCCATATAGGGTACTGTGCTTACATTTGGCGTTTCTGTACGTATCAAGGTCAAAAATACTTTGGTAACGTTATTATATTTCTCTATATAGGGTGTCTTGCATGTGTGTTAGCGTTTTGGTACGTATGAATCTCAAAAACACTAACAAGACACGTTTTTCGTAATGTTGGTTTGTATTCACATATAGCGTTTTGGCTCCTAACAAGCTCATAAACACCGAGGAGGAGGAGGCAGTAGGCACCTGCCGAAACGATAATTACTCCCAGTGAAGTCCACTGGATCAGAAGGTGGTGTGAACTTATTATTAAACCCATCTGTGACCTGAACGTTTTCCTTTGTGTCTCACAACACAAGAGGGCAGTCACAACCTGCCCTCTAAAGACAACTCTCTTCCTCCACACAAAACTACAAGCACCTAATAACACACACACCAAAATGTGTCATTATTGGAAAAAAAAACCTTGTGAATAATAGGTGTTGTATTTGAGTTATGACAGTATTGTTACAAACATTACCTCGTATTACAGCAGCACATTTTTGTTTAACTTAAATTATGTCATTGTTATTTGAAAATCTTGCGAAAAACTTTAAAAAGTTAGTGTATTATTTACATTGGTGACATTGTTGCAACAAAACATTGTATTCATAAATATCTTCTTTTTTTTCAGATTAAATAGGTACCATGTCATGTAGAGGAAAACTTATGCTAGAATTAGCATTAAAGGCTAAGGAAAACAGTGAAGAAAACCCTGAGGAAAATAGTACAGGTATATACTATCATAACCTTGATTATATTTCTATATAATTTGCTTTAAGGTGGGAGGTAAGCCTATTTTTTTTTTATTAATGAGCCAATTTTGATGAAAACTATTTTAACAATCAAAACTTTCGGAGGAGTAAGGCTTTGAAGTTTAAAGATCCAACTTTTTAAAAATGCAAAATAAAGTAAAATTTTCAGATTAAAACCTTGTGTGAGGCAGGAGAAACTGACATAATTTTTTACTCAGATAACTGTTCTGGCCAACAGAAAAATAAGTTCATGATGGCACTTTACCTTTATGCAGTAAACAACTTACCAAATATAACTTCAATAACACACAAGTTGCTAATAAAAGGGCATACCCAAAATGAGGATGACTCTGCCCATTCCCTAATTGAAAGAGAAGTAAAGAGAATTTTAAAAAGTGGACCCATTTATGTGCCGGAAACTTACGTAACGGCAATTCGAACTGCTAGAAAGAAAGGACAGCCTTTCATAGTAAAAGAGCTTTGTTACAAAGATTTCTTGAACATCAAGTCTCTAGCTACTGAAATGGGACCTATCAATTGCAAGACTCTTCAACTCTCTGATGTTAAAGTAATGAAATTTGAAAAGCAGTCACCACTGTCAGTTTTTGTAAACATTCCTATGGTTCAGACTATAAGGAGCTTAAAATTTAAAAAAAACTCAAATAAAGACACCTCCATTAATGACTTATTGCCATGTTACTCCAGCAAACTTACATTGCCTGCTAACAAGAAAAAATGACTTGATGGACCTTTGTAATAAAAATCTGATTCCACGATGCCATCATAAATCTTATGAAGACCTGTAAATGAAATCAATCTTAATGAAATGAGTTAAAATACAAATTTAGTATGCCTATTACGATATTAAGTTTTGTTGTATGCTAATTCATTAGGTACATATTATTTGAATGGAATATTAAATGGATGTTTATTTTATAATGTTTTTTTTTTATTATACAGTTCATCTTTCATTTATTTGAAAATTTTTGAGTTGTCTAATTCCTTAGGCACATTTGAAAGAAATTATAATTAGGAAGAATCTATTAGGTTCATAAGGATTTTTTTATTTGAAAAAAATTATAATTAGGAAGAATCTATTATGTTCATGAGGATGTTTATATATATATATATATATATATATATATATATATATATATATATATATATATATATATATATATATATATATATATATATATATATATATATATATATATATATATATATATATATTTGAAAAAAAATTACAATTAGGAGGAATCTATTATGTTCATAACAATGTTTTTTTTAATATCTTTTTGTGTTACAGTCAATATCTTTCATTTATTAGGAAGTATCTATCATTTTCATAATAAGAAAATGTATTATCATCAATCTTGTCAAAGTCATAAGCAATGAACAATACATAATTAAGTAACATATTGGTGATTATTTTCCTTTCAATAATGGCACAAAACAAAATAGTACATGAGAGGTCTACAATTTTTTATGAAGAACTTCATATTAAAAAAAAGCATTATAAAAGTTTAAATAAAGGTTTGATTAGTGAAGATATAATTATTTCAATTTCTATAAACTTTAAAGGACTATTTGATGTTTCAAAAAATGTTCCAGCTATGGTCTTTTGGGACTATTCACAATATTGAGAGTGTTTTCATTCTTTAAAATGGCTCTCGTGAAAAATTGCTATTTTTGAGTTATGACGACGTTGTCGCAAACGAGCGAAATGTCCCCAGGTCGGACTGTCCTTCTGACAACGACCCTAAGTGTCTTGACAACCCCTCTCAAATTTTTCTTCATTAACTTCTGCAACGTTCGTGGTCTAAGATCTAATTTTCAATCTATAGAACACCACCTCTCCTCTTCTAAACCTCATCTTCTTTTCCTCACTGAAACTCAGGTGAGTGAGGCAACTGACTGTAGCCCATTTTCTGTTTCCTCCTACTTTCTCTATCCTCATTTTTGATCCAAAGATGTTTCGTTTATGTGCGCAACGATTTAACCTGCCCTCCTGCCCACGCTCTTGAATCTTCCGAGTTTTCCACCAACTGGCTACGACTACAGAGTCACTCTCAAAATAAATTTAACCGTGCTGCACATCTCTCATCTACCTCCTCTGACTATAAGAAATTCTTTGACTACTTAACTTCCAAAGTGGAGCACATTCTGATTATCTTCCCTTTTGCAGAGATATCCGTTCTTGGAGACTTCAATGTTCACCACCAGTTTTGGCCTGGTGAAATAGCTTTCAACTTTGCTATCCTCCATGACCTAGAGCAAGTGGTGCAGCACCATATTCGTATTCCTGACCGTATTGGAGATACGCCCAACATTCTTGACTTTTCCCTGACCACTAATCCTGCTTATGCTGTCACTCTCTTTTCTCCATTGGGCTCCTCCGACCACAATCTCATATCTGTATCCTATCCTATCGCTCCAATCCCTCCTCAGGATCCCCCTAAGCGAAAGTGACTCTGGCATTTTGCCTTTGCTAGTTGGAAGAACCTGAGGAGGTATTTTGCTGAATTTCCTTGGAATGATTACTGCTTCTGTGTCAGAGACCCGTCTTTGTGTGCTGAGCGCATAACAGAGGTGATAGTGTCTGGCATGGAGACATACATTCCTCGCTCTTTTTCTCGACATCAACCTTCCAAATCTTGGTTTAACACAGTTTGTTCTCGTGCAATACATGATAGAGAGGTGGCCCACAAGAGGTACTTCAACCTTCCATCACCGGAATTTCATGCACTTTATATTTCTGCCCGGAACCATGCCAAGTCTGTTCTACAACTAGCCGAAAACTCCTTCATTAAAAGAAAGTGTCAAAATCTTTCAAGATCTAACTCCCTTCGTTACTTCTGTCAACTAGCCCAAAATATTTCCAACAACTTTGATTCTTCTTTCCCTCCTTTATTTCAACCAGATGGTACCATTGCTATCACATTTATTTCTAAAGCTGATCTCCTCGCTCAAACCTTAGCTAAAACCTCTACCTTGGACGATTCAGAGCTTTTTTCCTCCGTTCCCTCCACCCTCTGACTACTTCACACTACCTATTAATTAAAATTCTTCGTAATGATGTTTTCCATGCCCTCGCTGGCCTAAACCCTCGGAAGGCTTATGGACCTGATGCGATCCCTCCTATTGTTCTCCGAAACTGTGCCTCCGTGCTTGCACCTGGACTAATGAAACTCTTTCATCTCTGTCTGTCAATATCTACCTTTCCTTCTTGCTGGAAGTTTACCTACATTGAGCCTGTTCCTAAAAAGGGTGACCGTTCTAATCTCTCATACTACCGTCCTATTGTTTTAATTTCCTGCCTATCTAAAATTCTTGAATCTATCATCAACAGAAAGTTTTTTAAACATCTATCACTTCACTACTTTCTATCTGGTTGCCATTATGGGTTCCATCAAGATGACAGAACTTCTGGCTTTCCTTACTGAGTCTTGGTCATCCTCTTTTAGAGATTCTGGTGAAAGTTTTGCTGTTGCCTTGGACATATCAAATGCTTTTGATAGAGTCTGGCACAAAGCTTTGATTTCCAAACTACTCTCATACTTCATCTATCCTTCTCTCTGTAACTTCATCTCAAGCTTCCTTTCTGACCGTTCTGCTGTGGTAAACGGTCACTGTTATTCTCCTAAATATATTAACAGTGGTGTTCCTCAGGGTTCTGTCCTGTCACCCAGTCTCTTCATATTATTTATGAATGACCTTCTAAACTAAACTTATTGTCCTATCCACTCGTACGCTGATGATACCACCCTGCACTTTTCCACGTCTTTTCATAGACGTACAACCCTTCATGAAATACACATTTCACGCACGGAAGCCACAGAACGCGTGACTTCTGAGCTTTCTAAAATTTCTGATTGGGGCAGAGCAAACTTGGTATTGTTCAATGCCTCAAAAACTCAATTCCTCCATCTACCAACTCGACAGAACCTTCCAGACAACTATCCCCTCTTCTTTAATGACACTCAATTGTCCCACTCTTTTACGCAGAACATCCTCGGTCTGTCCTTTACTTATAATCTGAACTAGAAACTTCATATCTCATCTCTAGCTAAAACAGCTTCTGTGAAGGTAGTCGTTCTGAGACGTCTCCGCCAGTTTTTCTCACCCACCCCCCCCTCAGCTGCTAATTCTGTACAAGGGCCTTATCCGTCCATGTATGGAGTATGCTTCACATGTATGGTGGGGTTTCACTCATACTGCTCTTCTAGACAGGGTGGAATCAAAAGCTTTTCGTCTCATCAACTCCTCTCCTCTAACTGACTGTCTTCAGCCTCTCTCTCATCGCCGCAATGTTGCATCTCTAGCTGTCTTCTACCGCTATTTTCATGCTAACTGCTCTTCTGATCTTGCTAACTGCTTGGTTCCCCTCCTCCCGGGGCCTCGCTGCACAAGAATTTCTTCTTTCTCTCAACCCTTTTCTGTCCATCTCTCTAATGCAAGAGTTAACCAGTATTCTCAATCATTCATCCCTTTCTCTGGTAAACTCTAGAACTCCCTGCCTGCTTCTGTATCTCCACCTTCCTATGACTTGAATTCCTTCAAGAGGGAGGTTTCAAGAAATTTATCCTTGAATTTTTGACTACCGTTTTGAATCCTTTTCTGAGATTGTCATCTCAGTGGGCTTTTTTATTTATTGGATTTTGTTGCCCTTGGCCAGTGTCCCTCCTACATAAAAAAAGACATGTTTCTGTAAATGACGTGATGTTTCTCTATATAGGATACTTTTCATTCATTTCGGCGTTTTTGTACGTAATGATCTTAAATATACTCAGAATACTAGGTAATGTTATTCTGTTTCTCCATAAAAGGGTATTTTGCATGCGTTTTAGGGTTTTGGTACGTATAAAAATCAAAAACACTCAAAACACGTTTTTTTTTGGGGGGGGGTAATATTTTGTTTTCCCATATAGGGTGCTTTCCATACATTTTTAGGGTTTTGGTGTCTAACACGCTCAAAAACACTCAAAAGACTCTTTTCTGGAAATGTCATTACGTTTTCCAGCATAGGGTGGTTTGCATATATTTTGGCGTTTTGGTACCTAACAAAATACACGTTTTTGCTTCATGGCTAACATAGCTATAGCTCCACTGGACCTATCCCCAAAGGGTACCGCAGTCAATAAATATTGGTGTACAGGTTTATCATCACACATGTTCTGCTAATGGAATTTATGAACATGTTGGCCAATTTCAGATAGCCTGACTGAGTTGAATATTTTAGAAATTTCAACAACAAATGCAAGTTGTCATATACGAAATCTTAACGAAATTCCAAACACGTTAGTCAACATATTCGGTCCCTTTGCCCAGTAATCATTCAGTATATGTCCATTGAAAGGAGCAGATGAGTTGAACACAATGCGAATGGGTGTAAATGTAGATCCAGGTATAGAATGTCATAATTATCACCATTATCTGCGGCATCGAAAACTTTACTGTAAAAAATTAACAAAATCGTCAGACAAGAATTCCCCTTCGTGAAGCCATGCTGTGACTGATTTATCAAGTTATGTTTGTCTAAATGATCCCTAATCTTCTTAGCAATTACTGACACCATTATTTTACCTACAACAGAAGTCAAACTGACAGGTCTATAATTAGACGTTAAAGTTTTATCTCCTTTCTTAAAGATGGGTACTACATTCGCCTGCCTCTACATTACCGGTATCTCACGTGATCCAAGTGATTTCCTAAAGACAAAAAGTAACGGTTTGTTAACAACCTCATTGCATTCCTTAAGTACTCTGGGATATATTTCATCTGGTCCTAGTGTCTTGAACTTTTTAGTTTATCTATCTATTGTCCCACTATCTTGTTGGTTATGGTAATATACGTCAGCTTCTCATTCTCTTCTGCCTTAAACTTCTAGATACTATTCGGCATTTCCTGCATTCCTGCATCCAACTCTCCATCTGCTCCCTTTAATGGACCTATTGCTTCCCAAAACCCTAAAACACATCCAAACACCATTTAAGCAGAAATGGAATAACATTACTAAATAGGTATATTTTAAATGTTTTTGAGCTTGTTACATACAAAAAACGAAAAAATGCACGCAAAGTAACTTACATAATTACGTGAAAAGACACACACACACACACACACACACACACACACACACACACACACACACACACACACACACACAGCAGAAACTTCCAATGCTTTATAAAGGAAGAGACGAAGGGACAGGTACCTAGGAAGGACGCGTAATGTACCTGCATCTAAAAAGAACATAGCTAAATAACACCAGTTACTCTTACAATTTTTCTGATACCCTACAGCATGCAGTACGTGTTGTCCAAACTGGGGTCCGTGTACCCCTGGGGGTACGCAGCATAGATAAAAGGGGTACGTGAAAATACGATGAACACACACACACACACACACACACATACACACACACTCACACACACTCACACACACACACACACACACACACACACACACACACACACACACACACACACACACACACACAAACAAACACACACGAGCATATACACACACAGGAGAAACTTCCCATGTTTTATGAAGGGATAGGGATGGGTACCTACTGGAAGGACGCGTAATGTACGTGTACCTAAATATAATATAATATAAATATAATATAGATGAGTTTAATCGGCCATAGGGGATACATTAGAGTAGAAGGTAATAAAGGCGAAAAACTTTCGACATCACTGCTAATGTACTGAACACATAATAATATAATAAAATCTAAACATTCCATAGTCCATACATCAGATATATTCTTCATATTGGTCAAAATCCAAAATGTCAGTAATGATGGGAGTAGTCTTGGCATTGAGAGCAAGTTCCTAGTCCCCACCAAACCCTGCAGCTTTAAGGCCTTGTTTGACTCATATCTCTCTCTCTCTCTCTCTCTCTCTCTCTCTCTCTCTCTCTCTCTCTCTCTCTCTCTCTCTCTCTCTCTCTCTCTCTCTCTCTCTCTCTATATATATATATATATATATATATATATATATATATATATATATATATATATATATAGATAGATAGATAGATAGATAGATAGATAGATAGATAGATAGATAGATAGATAGATAGATAGATAGATAGATAAATAGATAGATAGATAGATAGATAGATATATTGTCCCCCATAGTCATTTGTGGCTCTCCAAATCATAAACACCTAGCTACGCCATTGTTTATAAAAACTTCTTACCTTTCAATTATGACTCGCAAGTCGCAGCAGCCTGAACTGCCCTGGACCCTGGGTCCTGCACCTCACCGTAACTACGAAACTGCCACCAACTGGCCGGTGGTGGGGTGGTACTGCCTGGCAGTGATATATGTACCCTACACGTATGGAACGCGTAGCAAGACCGACTAATCGTAATTGTCCTATCTCTCTCGTCCTTCTCTTGCCCCCCTCCCACACCCGTACCCCCTCTCTCTCTCTCTCTCTCTCTCTCTCTCTCTCTCTCTCTCTCTCTCTCTCTCTCTCTCTCATTTAGTTTTCATGGATTTTTAACTACAAGAAAGAATAATTTCTTTATAATTTCTGGAGAAAATTCAGTATATTACAGCAATAATTTGGGATTTCTTGAGATTTATCAGAATTTTGGTAGATCTCATGAAATCTCGGTAGATCCGGCAACACTGGGCGTTGGTCTCAAGATGACGGGTGACAAGGACACAGTGTTGCCACGTCTCACATAAATATATTAATATAATGACTATCATACTCAGAACGCCTAACTTCATAGAATCTATTTTAGCAAGAGAGGAGATATGAAGTTTTCAGATTAGATTACAAGAAAAGAACTCAACTAGGATGTTCAATGTAGAAGAGGGAGACAAATGAGTGTCAATGAAGAAGAGAGGATAGTGGTCTGGAAGGTTGTGTCAATTTGATAGATGGAGGAATTGAGTTTTTGAGTCACTGAGCAACACCAAGTTTGCTCTGCCCCAATCATAAACTTTAGAGCGATCAGAAGTCAGGCGTTCTGTGGCTTCCCTGCGTGAACAGTTTACTTTCCGAAGGGTTGGACGTCTATGAAAAGACATGGAAAATTGCAAGGTGGTATCATGAGCGTACGAGTGGATAGGACAAGGAGTTTGGTTTAAAAGATCATTGGTGAATAAATGGAAGAGAGTGGGTGACAAGACAGAACCCTGAGGAACACCATTGTTAATATATTTGCAAGAACAGTCACTGCCTACTACAGCAGCAACAGAACTGTCAGAGATGAAGTTACAGAGAGGACAGCAGCCGTAGGAGGGTAGTTTGGAAGTTTTGTGTCAGACTCTATCAAAATCTTTTAATATGTCTAAGGCAACAGCAAAAGTTTCACCAAAATTTTTAAAAGATGATAACCAAGATTCAGTATGGAAATTCAGAAGATCACCAGTAGAGCAGCCTTGACGGATCCCATACTGGTGATCAGATAGAAGGTTGTGAGGTGATAGATGATTAAGAATCCTCCTGTTGGGGATATATTGAAGAACTTTAGATAGGCAGGAAATCAAAGCAATAGGATTAGAATAGTCACCCTTTTTAGGAATATGCTGAATGTAGGCAAATTACAGCAAGAAGAAAGACAGATTTTGACAGAGAGTTCAAAGAGTTTACTAGGCAAGGCAAGCACGGAGGCGCAATTTCAAAGAGAAATAGGAGAGACCCCATCAAGTCCATAAGCCTTCCGAGAGTTTAGGCCAGCAAGGGCGTGGAAAACATAATTGCGAAGAATTTTAATAGGTAGCATGAAGTAGTCAGAGGGTGGCGGTGAGGGAGGAACTATCCCTGAATCGTCCGAGGTAAAGTTTTTAGCAAAGGTAAGAGTGAAGAGGTCAGCTTTATACAAAGATGTGATGGCAATGGTGCCATCTGGATGAAATAGAGGAGGAAGAGAAGAAGCAAATTTATTGGAGATGTTTTTTGGCTATATACCAGAAGTCACGAGGGGAGTTAGATCTTGAAAGATCTTGACACTTTCTATTGATGAAAGAGTTTTTGGATAGTTGGAGTACATAATTGGCATGGTTGCGGGCAAAAATATAAAGAGCATAAGATTCTGGTGATGGAAGGCTCAAGTACCACTTATGGGCAACCTCTCTATCATGAGATGTACGAGAACAGGCTGTGTTAAACCAAGATTTGGAGGGTTTAGGTCGAGAAAAAGAAGCAATGTACGCCTCCATGCCAGACACTATCACCCCTCTTATGCACTCGGCACACAGAGACGGGTCTTTCACACGGACGCAGTAGTCATTCCAAGGAAAATCACCAAAATACCTCCTTAGGTCCCTCAACTAGCAGAGACAAAATGCTAGAGGCACCTCCGCTTAGTGGGATCCTGAAGAGGGATTGGAGTGATTGGACAAGATACAGATATGAGATTGTGATCGGAGGAGCCCAACAGAGAAGAGAGAGTAACAGCATAAGCAGATACCAATTGCTCTAGGTCGCGGATGATAGCAAAGTTGAAGGCTAGTTCACCAAGATGATCAGTGAAGAGAGAGGAAAGCCAAAGCTGGTGGTGAACATTGATGTCTCCAAGAATGGAGATCTCCGCAAAAGAGTAGAGAATAAAAATGTCCTCCACTTTGGAGATTAAGTAGTCAAAGAATTTCTTATAGTCAGAGGAGTTAGGTGAAAGGTATACAGCACAGATAAATTTAGTTAGAGAGTGACTCTGTAGTCGTAGCCAGATGGTGGAAAACTCAAAAGATTCAAGAGCGTGGGCACGAGAGTAGGTTAAGTCGTTGCACACATAAACGCAACATCCAGCTTTGGAGTGAAAATGAGGATAGTGAAAGTAGGAGGGAACAGAAAAGGGGCTACTATCAGTTGCCTCAGACACTTGTCTTTTCATGAGGAAAAGAAGATAAAGTTTAAAAAAGGAGATAGTGTTCTCCCAGTGAGGTCTAAAGCACTGTTCAGGGGGTGCTGTGAACTTATCATTAAACCCAGCTGTGACCTCACTGAACGTTTCCCTTTGTGTCTCACAACACAAGGGGGTAGTCACAGCCTGCCCTCTAAAGACAACTCTCTTCCTCCACACAAAACTACAAGCACCTAATAACACACACACCCTTCACTCCAAAAATTTTAAAATCATGGCGACTCCTACACCAGCCTCGGAGTCCCCATCTGGGGAGGGGACCATAAATGTCCCCAGGTCGGACTGCCTTTCCGTCGACGACCCTAAGTGTCTTGCCACCCCCCTCAACTTTTTCTTCATTAACTTCTGCAACATTCGCGGTCTAAGATCTAATTTTCAATCTGTAGAACACCACCTCTCCTCTTCTAAACCTCATCTTCTTTTCCTCACTGAAACTCAGGTGTCTGAGGCAACTGACAGTAGCCCCTTTTCTGTTCCCTCCTACTTTCTCTATCCTCATTTTCGATCCAAAGCTGGATGCTGCGTTTATGTGCGCAATGACTTAACCTGCTCTCGTGCCCACGCTCTTGAATCTTCCGAGTTTTCCACCATCTGGCTACGACTACAGAGTCATTCTCATACTAAATTTATCTGTGCTGTATACCTCTCTCCTAACTCCTCTGACTATAAGAAATTCTTTGACTACTTAACTTCCAAAGTGGAGCACATTCTGACCCTCTTCCCTTTTGCAGAGATCTCCATTCTTGGAGACTTCAATGTTCACCACCAGCTTTGGCTTTCCTCTCCCTTCACTGAC
Source organism: Scylla paramamosain (assembly GCF_035594125.1). Lineage (NCBI taxonomy): Eukaryota > Metazoa > Arthropoda > Malacostraca > Decapoda > Portunidae > Scylla > Scylla paramamosain. Next base: position 23,371,128 of record NC_087153.1, on the reverse strand, counting down.
CATCCTGGTGAACTAGCCTACAACTTTGCTATCCTCCATGACCTAGAGCAATTGGTGCAACACCCTACTCGTATTCCTGACCGTCTTGGAGATACGCCCAACATTCTTGACCTTTTCCTGACCTCTAATCCTTCTGCTTATGCTGTCACCCTTTCTTCTCCGTTGGGCTCCTCCGATCACAATCTCATATCTTTATCTTGTCCTATCACTCCAATCCCTCCTCAGGATCCCCCTAAGCGAAGGTGCCTCTGGCGTTTTGCCTCTGCTAGTTGGGGGGACCTGAGGCGGTATTTTGCTGATTTTCCTTGGAATGACTACTGCTTCCGTGTCAGAGACCCGTCTTTGTGTGCTGAGCGCATAACAGAGGTGATAGTGTCTGGCATGGAGGCGTACAATCCTCACTCTTTTTCTCGTCCTAAACCTTCTAAACCTTGGTTTAACACAGCTTGTTCTCGTGCTATACATGATAGAGAGGTGGCCCACAAAAGGTACTTAAGCCTTCCTTCACCAGAATCTCATGCACTTTATATTTCTGCCCGGAACCATGCCAAGTCTGTTCTCCAACTAGCCAAAAACTCCTTCATTAACAGAAAATGTCAAAACCTTTCAAGATCTAACTCCCCTCGTGATTTCTGGCATCTAGCCAAAAATATCTCCAATAACTTTGCTTCTTCTTCTTTCCCTCCTCTACTTCAACCAGATGGCACCACTGCTATCACATCTATTTCTAAAGCTGAACTCTTTGCTCAAACCTTTGCTAAAAACTCTACCTTGGACGATTCTGGGCTTGTTCCTCCCTCTCCTCCACCCTCTGACTACTTCATGCCTCGTATTAAAATTCTTCGTAATGATGTTTTCCATGCCCTCGCTGGCCTAAACCCTCAGAAGGCTTATGGACCTGATGGGGTCCCTCCTATTGTTCTCCGAAACTGTGCCTCCGTGCTTGCACCTTGCCTAGTCAAACTCTTTCAGCTCTGTCTGTCAACATCTACCTTTCCTTCTTGCTGGAAGTTTGCCTACATTCAACCTGTTCCTAAAAAGGGTGACCGCTCTAATCCCTCAAACTACCGTCCTATTGCTTTAATTTCCTGCTTATCTAAAGTTTTTGAATCTATCCTCAACAGGAAGATTCTTAAACATCTATCACTTCACAACCTTCTATCTGATCGCCAGTATGGGTTCCGTCAAGGCCGCTCGACTGGTGATCTTCTGGCTTTCCTTACTGAGTCTTGGTCATCCTCTTTTAGAGACTTTGGTGAAACTTTTGCTGTTGCCTTGGACATATCAAAAGCCTTTGATAGAGTCTGGCACAAAGCTTTGATTTCCAAACTACCCTCCTACGGTTTCTATCCTTCTCTCTGTAACTTCATCTCAAGTTTCCTTTCTGACCGTTCTATTGCTGCTGTGGTAGACGGTCACTGTTCTTCTCCTAAATCTATTAACAGTGGTGTTCCTCAGGGTTCTGTCCTGTCACCCACTCTCTTCTTATTATTCATTAATGATCTTCTAAAACAAACTTCTTGTCCTATCCACTCCTATGCTGATGATACCACCCTGCACTTTTCCACGTCTTTTCATAGACGTCCAACCCTTCAGGAGGTAAACATATCACGCAGGGAAGCCACAGAACGCCTGACTTCTGATCTTTCTAAAATTTCTGATTGGGGCAGAGCAAACTTGGTATTGTTCAATGCCTCAAAAACTCAATTCCTCCATCTATCAACTCGACACAATCTTCCAGACAACTATCCCCTCTTCTTCAATGACACTCAACTATCCCCCTCTTCTACACTGAACATCCTCGGTCTGTCCTTTACTTATAATCTGAACTGGAAACTTCACATCTCATCTCTAGCTAAAACAGCTTCCATGAAGTTAGGTGTTCTGAGACGTCTCCGCCAGTTTTTCTCACCCCCGCAGCTGCTAACTCTGTACAAGGGCCTTATCCGTCCATGTATGGAGTATGCTTCACATGTCTGGGGGGGTTCCACTCATACTGCTGTTCTAGACAGGGTGGAATCAAAAGCTTTTCGTCTCATCAACTCCTCTCCTCTAACTGACTGTCTTCAGCCTCTCTCTCACCGCCGCAATGTTGCATCTCTAGCTGTCTTCTACCGCTATTTTCATGCTAACTGCTCTTCTGATCTTGCTAACTGCATGCCTCCCCTCCTTCCGCGGCCTCGCTGCACAAGACTTTCTTCTTTCTCTCACTCCTATTCTGTCCACCTCTCTAACGCAAGAGTTAACCAGTATTCTCAATCATTCATCCCTTTCTCTGGTAAACTCTGGAACTCCTTGCCTGCTTCTGTATTTCCACCTTCCTATGACTTGAATTCCTTCAAGAGGGAGGTTTCAAGACACTTATCCACCAATTTTTGACCACTGCTTTGACCCTTTTAGGGACTGGCATTTCAGTGGGCATTTTTTTTATTAGATTTTTGTTGCCCTTGGCCAGTATCCTTCCTACATAAAAAAAAAAAAAAAAAAAATATTGAAAATTTAATCTAAAACCAGGAATGTTACAGAAGTTAATGAAGAAAAAGTTGAAGGGGATGTGTCAAAACTTAAGGTAGATACCAGAACTGCACATTTATGCTCTTTGAGACATTTTTGGTCCCCTCCCAGGATGGGGACTCAGAGGCTGGTGTAGGAGTTGCCATGATAATTTTGAATTTTGATTGAAAGGTGTGTGTGTGTAATTAAGTGCTTGCAGTTTTGTGTGAAGTAATATATATAATAGTTGTCTTTTAGAGAGCAGGCTGTGACTGTCCTCCTTGTGTTGTAAGACATAAAGGGAGTTCAATGATGTCATAGCTGGGTTAAATGATTAGTTCACAAAACCCCTTGATCCAGTGCTTTAGACCTTAATGGGAGTAATTATCATTTCGGCAGGTGCCTACTGCCTCCTTCCGTTTTGGTAATGTTGTTTTCTTTTCCCATAAAAGGTGCCTTTCAAGCACTTTGGCGCTTTGGTGGTTGACAAGTTAAAAGAAAAAAAAACACTCAATATACACATTTTGGTAATGTTGATCTATTTCTCAAGTTTGTTGTTCTATTTCACTAGTTTTAGCGTTTTGTTACGTAAGAAACTGAAAAACGCTCATAATACACGTTTCTGTTAATATCGTTTCGTTTCCCTCTATCTGGTGCTTTGCATGCATTTCTGGGTTTTCGTACTTAAGAAGCAGAAAAACACTCAAATCACACGTTTTTGGTAAAGTTGTTCTGTTTCTCTGTAAAAGGTATTTTCCGCGCGATTTATTGTTTTGGTACGTAAGATGCTCAAAAACACTCATAATATACGTTTTTTATAATGTTTTATTTTCACATTTTTTTTTTTCCATGCTTTTAAGCGTTTTGGTCCATAAGAAGGATTTTCCTTTTATTTTTTTTTTATTTATGTAGGAGGGACACTGGCCAAGGACAACAAAAATCCAATAAAAATAAAAAAGCCCACTGAGATATCAGACCCAGAAAAGGATCCAGAGTGGTAGTAAAAGATTGAAGGATAAGTGTCTTGAAACCTCCCTCTCGAAATAATTCAAGTCATACGAAGGTGGAAATATAGAAGTAGGCAGGGAGTTACAGAGTGGTTAACTCTTGCATTAGAGAGGTGGACAGAATAGGGGTGAGAGAAAGAAGAAGGTCTTGTGCAGCGAGGCCGCGGGAGAATGGAAGGCATACAGTTAGCAAGATCAGAAGAGCAGTTAGCATGAAAATAGCGGTAGAAGATAGCTAGAGATGCAATATTGCGGCGATGAGAGAGAGGCTGAAGAACATCAGTTAGAGGAAAGGAGTTGATGAAACGAAAAACTTTTGATTCCACCTTGTCTAGAAGAGCGGTATGAGTGGAACCCCCCCAGACATGTGAAGTATACTCCATACATGGACGGATAAAGCCCTTGTACAGAGTAACAGCTGTGGGGGTGAGAAAAACTAGCGGAGACGTCTCAGAATACCTAACTCCATAGAAGCTAGAGATAAGGTGTGAAGTTTTAAGTTCAGATTATATGTAAAGGACAGGCTGGGGATGTTCAGTGTAGAAGAGGGGGACAGTTGAATGTCAATGAAGAAGAATGGATAGTTGTCTTGAAGGTGACCTGAATTTTTTTTTTTTTTTTTTTTTCATTTTTTCCGATTATTTATTTATTTATTTATCTATTTTTTTTTTTTTTTTTTACATATGGAACACTTTTTTTTCATCCTAACCAATCATCGCGAAATTCTTCATTTTTTTTTCTTTTTTTTTACCATATATGTCTGATGTATCTTTTTTCTTTAGTGTTCTGTAAAAATCTATGGTTCTCTCTTTACGTACAACATAAGAGAACAAGAATTTTAGCTATAACTATAATTTCTTAAAATTGTGTACATTGGAAAAAGAAAAAAAAATCTTCATAAAATCACACAAATATTCAATGTATCTGCATCAGATATCTTTTGCATTAATATTACATTTATTTTAAACAGTAGAACATAGGTTTTTACTTAGAAATATGGCAAAATATAATAAAATTATTGTACCCCTACCCCCCAAATAAATGAAGTGTGAAATTAGGAATCGCTCTAGCCTTATATACAAAACCAACCGGAGTAACTAAAGGCAACTCTGTCTGCTTTTTTCATGTCCTGAAGTATATATCCTGTGAATTTCAAGGGTCTAGCTGCAATAGGTAAAGTACACTAATTCATTGAACTTTTTTTTTCGTTTGATTTCTCAAAATGGAGGATTTTGCCATATAAAAATTAACTCCTCCATTGCTATTCTTATTACAAAAAATGTAGGCTAGTACAGCTTATGAAAGTATGAAAGGCAAATAATTCCTACCCTCTGAATTATTGCTTGAACTTCATTTTGATTTTTGGCAAATTTTTAAATATTATTATTATTTTTTTATCGAATTAAGAAAAATATACTATAGTTAAAAAAAAATAGAGGGTAGGATATATTTTCCTATTCTTCCTGAATAAAATGTTTTTTGAATAAAAGAAATTCACCAATAAATTAGGAAGGAGATACAAGTTTATTATACCAACAATCTAACATGGGATTCTCGACTTTACAATCTCCCCATCATATGCTCAAAAACACCGAAATGACACGTTTCTGGTAATGCAGTCTCGTTATCCCAAATAAGGTGCTTTGCATTCATTTCAGCATTTTGGTATAACAATCTGGAAAACACTTAGAACACCTGTTGTTCTGTTTCTCTATAAAGGGTCTTTTGCATGCATTTTAGCGTTTTGATACGAAAAAAGCTGAAAACAATGAAAAGAAACGTTTCTTGGTAATGGTGTTTGTTTTTCCTTTATAGAGTACTTTTCATGCATTTTAGCGTTTTGGTACCCAATAATTAAAAAAAAATAAATAAATAAATAAAATAATATTAAACGTATTTCGTAAGGTTGCCCTCTCTTAATATAGGGCAGTTTATATATATTTTGGCGTTTTGATACCTAACATGAAAAAAAAAAAAACATTATATGTTTTTTTCTTTTTCTTTTATTTTATTTTTATTATTTTTTTCTCCATATAGAGTATTATTCATATGTTGTAGCGCATTGGTACATAAGAAGCTCAAAAATATTCATAATACAAGTTTCTGTTAATATCGTTTCGTTTCCCCATATCGGGTGATTTGCATTAATTTTGAAGTTTTGGCACTGAACAAGGTCAAAAACACTCAAAGCACTCGTTTTTGGTGATTTTATACTGTTTCTTCAATAAATTGTGTTGCGCGCATTTTAGCATTTTCATACGTGAGAAGCTATAAACTACTATAAAAAAAAAAAATACGATTTTGATAATGTCTTCCCATATAGTTTTTTTTTTTTTTTAACGTTTTGGTGCCTAATATGCTCAAAAACACACAAATGACACGTTTCTGATAATTTTTTCGTTATCCAAATGCGGTGCTTTGCATGCATTTTGGCGTTTTGGTACCTCACAGAATCAAAAGTATTTAAATACACGTTTTTGGCAATATTGTTCTGTTTGTCCACAAAGGGAGTTTTGGATGTATTTTAGTGTTTTGGTACATAAGAAACTGAAAACAGTGAAAGGACAAGTTTTTAATAATGTTTACTTCTCCCATTTATGGTGCCTTGCATGCACTGTAACGTTTTGATGCCTAACAAGCTCAAGAAACACTCATAATACACGTTTTTGGTCATGTTGTTGTTTCTCCATATTAATGTGTTTTAGTATATCAAAAGCAGAAAACACTAATAATATACATTTCTGTTAACATCCTTTCGTTTCCCCAAATTGGGCGATTTGCATGCATTTCGGCCTTTTTGGTATATAATATTCTCAAAAACACTCAAAACACCTGATTTTAGTAATGATGTTCTGTTTCTCCACAAACGGTGTTTTGCACGAGTTTTAGCGTTTTGGTACGTAAGAAGCTTAAATAAACTCAAAAGACACGTTTTTCATAATCTTGTTTTCTTTTACCTTATAGTCTTTTCCATGCTTTATTGCGTTTTGGTGCCTAATACGCTCAAAACACCCAAATGACACGTTTCTGGTAATTTCGTTCCGTTATCCCGTGTAGGGTGATGTGAATGGATTTTGAAGTTTTGGTACCTAATAGGGTCAAAAACACTCAAAATACACTTTCTTTTTTCTTTTATATAAATGCAGTACTGTTTCTCATTAAAGAGTGTTTTCAATACGTTCTAGCGTTTTAGTAGATGAAATCAGTCAAATGACACGTTTTTTTTGGTAATGGTGCTTGCTTTTCCAAAATAGGGTGCTCCCCATGCACTTTAGAATTTGGGTAACTAACAAGCACAAAAACACTTATAATACATATTTTTTGGTAATGTTCTGCTTCTTCATATAGAGTGCTTTTTATTTTTTATTTATTTATTTATTTTTTTTTTTGCATTTTTCATAATGTTGGTCTTTCTTGATATAGAGTACTATTCACGTATTCTAGCGTTTTGATACATAAGAAGCTGAAAACACTCAAAAGACACGTTTTTGGTAAGTTTTCTATCTTTCTTTATTTATTTATATATATATTTTTTCTATTTATTTATTTATATATATTTCTTTTTTTTTTGGGGGGGGTGCGGGGTTTGGTACGTTAGAAACTCAAAAACACTCAAAATATAAGTGTTTAGTAATGTTCTTCTGCTTCTCCATATAGAATGCTATTAATTCTTTTTAGCGTATTGGTACCTAACAAGCTCAAAAACTCTCATAATACACGTTTTTCGTAATGCCTTTTTATTTCCACATATGGGGTACGCTGACTGCATTTTTTTTTTTTTTTTGTACGTAACAAGCTCAAATATACTCAATATATATATATATATATATTTTTTGGTAATGTTATTCTGTTTCTCTATAAAGGATGTTTTGCATGTTTTTTTTTTTTTTAGCATTTTGGTATGTAAGAAGTTGAAAACACTCAAAAGACACGTTTTTAATGATGTTTTGTTTTCCTATATAGAGTGCTTTTCCGTGTTTTTTTAGCGTTTTGCTGCCTAACACGTTCATAAATACTCAAAAGACGTTTTTGGAAATGTCATTTTCTTTTCTCATATAGGGTGCAATGTATCCTATATGGGGTTTTGGCACCTAACAATGAGATAAATACTCAAAATACACAAAATACATGCATTTCGGCGTTTTTTTTTTTTTTAATGCAACAAGCTAAAAACACTCAAAATACTTTTTTTTTTTTTTTTTGGTAATGTTATTCTGTTTCTCCATAAAAGGTGTTTTCCATGCTCTTTACCCCTTTGGATCGTAAGTAACTCAAAAACACTCTAAAGACACGTTCGTTATTTGTTATTTTGTTTTCTCATATCAGGAGCTTTCCATGTCTTTTAGCGTCTTGATGCCTAACACACTCATAAACACTCAAAAGATATGTTTCAGGAAATGTCGTTTTGTTTGCCCACATAGAGTACTTTCATACAATTTTGCGTTTTGATAACTAAGAATGTAAAAAAAAAAAAAAAAAAAAAAAAAAAAAAAAAAAAAAAAAAAAAATACAAAAGAAATAAAAAAGAAAATACACGTTTTTAATAATGTTATTGTGATTTCCTAATATAGAGTGCTATTCATGCGTTTTAGTGTTTTAGTGCCTAAGGATCACAAAAAAAAACTCAAAATACATGTTTCACGTAATGTCCTGTTGTATCCCCATTTAGGGTACTTTGCATGCATTATGCAGTTTTTTACGTAAGAAGCTCAAAAAACACTCAAATTACTTGTTTTTTTGGTAATGTTATTCTTTTCTCCATAAAGGTTGTCTTATATGCGTTTAAGCGTTTTGATAAGTAGGTAAAAAAATAAATAAAAAAAAACACGTTCTTTGGTAATGTTTAGTTTTTCCATATAAAGTGCTTTCCATGCTTTTTAGCGTATTGGTGCCTAACACGCTCATAAAACACTCATAAGACTGGTTTCTGAAAATCTCGATTTCTGTCCCCATATAGTGTGCTTTGCATGTATTTTAGCGTTTTCGTACCTAGCATTATGATAAACAGTCAAAATAAACATTTTTAGTAATCTTGTTATGTTTCTCCAGATATGGTGTTATTGATGCGTTTTTAGTTTTTTGGTAAGTAAGAAGCTGCCAAACACTCGAGACAAGTTTTTTCGTTTTTTTTTTTCTTATTATTCCAATATATGGTGCTTTCCATGCTTTTTGGCGTTTTGTTGCCTAACACGCTAAAAGCACTCAAAAGGCACGTTTCTAGTAATGTCGTTTCATTTCCCAATATATGGAGCTTTGCATGCATTTGGAGCTCTGGTACCTAACAATGCGAAAAACACTGAAAATACACGTTTTTTGGAAATGTTATTCTCTTTTTTTCATTTACAATGTTATTCCTGCGTTTTATCGTTTTGGGACCTAAGAAGATCAAAAACACTCATAGTACACGTTTCTCGTAATGTACTTTCATTTCTCCATATAGGATATTTTCCATGTACGAGTATTTTGGCGTTTTTATAGGTAACAAGCTCAAAACACTCAAAAGATATATTTCCGGTATTGGATTTTTGTATTCCGTTCTTTTTAGCGTTCTGGTGCATAAAACGCTCAGAAAACACTCAAAAGACACGTTTTTGGTAATGTCATGTCGTTTCGTTTCATTTCGCTGAATACGTTTTGGCGTTTGTGAAAAAAAATTAAATTACACGTTTTAGGACATTTTTTTTTTTCCATATGGACTGCTATTCGCGCGTTTTTGTTCTGTTTAGTTCGGTTTTGTTTGGTTTAGTTCTGGTAACTAAGAAGCTTAAGAAAATTAATAAATAAAATAAAATACACTTTTTCTCGTTACGTACTTTCGTTTTCCCATATACGGGGTGCTTTACATGCATTTTGGGGTTTTGTTCATAACACGCTAAAAAAAAAAAAAAAAATGAAAATACACGATTTTAGTCATTTTCTGTTTCTCCATAAAGCGTGTGTATTCCATGCGTTTTAGCGTTCTAGTACGTAAGTAACTCAAAAGCAGTCAAAAGACACGTTTTTTGGTAATGTTATGTCTTCGCATATACGAGTGTTTTACATACATTTTAGCGTTTTGGTGCCGAACACGCTCATAAAAACTCCAAAGGCACCTTTATGGAAATGTTTCTTTTCCCCATATACGGTGCTTTGCATGCATTTCGTCGTTTTGGTACCTAACAATGTGAAATACACACAAAATACACGTTTTGGTAATGTTTTTTTTTTTTTTTCCTCGTTAAAGAGAGCTATTCATGTATTTTAGGGTTTTCGAACCTATGAAGCTTAAAAACACTCACAATATACATTTCTCTTAGTGTCCTTTCGTTCCCAACAAAGGGTGCTTTCTTGCATTTTATACGTTTTAATACGCAACAAGCTCAAAAACACGGAAAATACACACTTTTGGTAATGTTATTATGTTTCTCCATACAGGGTGTTTTGCATGCGTTTTAGCATTTTAGTACGTAAATAGCTCAAAAACACAAGACACGTTTTTGGTAATGTTGTTATGTTTTCCCATATACAGTGCCTTCCATGCTTTTTGGCGCTTTGGTTCCGAACACGCTCATTAACATTCAAAAAACACGTTTCTGAAAATATTTCCTTTCCCCATGTAGGAAGCTTTCTATCTGCTTTGGCGTTTTGCTGTCTAACAATATGAAATACACTCAAAATGAACGTTTTTCGTAATAGTGTTCTGTTTCTCCAAATTGAGTGCTATTCATGCGTTTTAGCGTTTTGGTACCTAAGAAACTCAAAAACTCTTATAATACACGTTTATCGTAACATCCTTCCTTTTCCCCTATATTTTACTTCGCATGCATTATGATTATGGCGTTTTTTATACGTAAGAAGCTCCAAAACACTCAAAATACTTGTATTTGGTAATGTTATCATCTTTCTTCGTAAAAGAGTGCTTTGCATGCCTTTTATCGTTTTGGTATGTAAGAAGCTGAAAAACACTCAAAAGACAAAATTTGGTTACGTTTTCTATTACCATATAGGTTCCTTTCCATCCTTTTTAGCATTTTGGTGCCTAACATGCAAAGAAACTTTCAAAATATGCGTTTCTTGTCCACATATAGAGGGTTTTGCATGCATTTTGGCGATTTATTGCCTAACAATGAGAACAAAACTCAAAATACACGTTTTTGGTAAGGTGGTTGTATTTCTCCATATAGAGTGCTATTTACGCGCTTTCGCGTTTTAGTACCTAAGAAGCTCAAAAACACTCATAATAGAGTGATAGATGAATGGAACGGACTCAATAATCAAGTTATTAGTGACAAGTCATTAGCGAGTTTCTCGTAATATCTTTTTGTCTCCCATATAGGGTACTTTGCTTGCATCGTGGCGTTTATTTATATATCAAAGTCAAAAATACTCAAAATACACGTCTTTGGTAATGTTATTTTGTTTCTCTCTAAAGGGTGTTTTGCATTTGTTTTAGCCTTTTGATACGTAAGAATCTCAAAAACATTCACACATGTTTTTTGGTAATGTTATTTTGTTTTCCCATATAGGGTGCTTTCGATGCTTTAGGGTTTTTGGTGCCTAACACGCTCAAAAGCACTCAAAAGACTCGTTTCTGGAAATGTCGTAACGTCTTTCCATATAGAGTGCTTTGCTTGCATTTTGGCGTTTTGGTACCTAACAACGTGAAAAAAAAAAAAAAAAAAAAAAACTCAATATACACGTTTTGTGATAATTTTATTTGTTTCTCCGTAAGGTGTATTTTGCATGCGTTTTAGGGTTTGGTACCCAAAAAGCTTATAAACACTTAAAAGAAACGTTTTTGGTAATATTGTTTTGTATTTCCATAATTCGGGCTTTCCATGCTTTTTAGTGTTTTGGTGCCTAAAACGTTCAAAAACACTCAAAAGATACATTTTTCTTAATATCCTTTCGTTCAACTTTATAAGATACTTTCCATGCATTTTTGCATTTTTGTACATAACAAGCTCAAAAACACTTAAAATACACTTTTTTTAGGTAATGTTATTCTTTTTTCTGCATAAAGGGTGTCTGGATGCATTTTAGCGCTTTGGGAAGCAGATGGGGAGTTGGTTAGTTCTGGGGGGGGGGGAGATTAGTAAATTTTTTCACTATCTTCACCCAGGAAAATATGCAAGAAATGCCTTATAGTGAGCAGATGTTTAGAGCAGGAGAGAATGAGAAGCTGACAGATATTATCATAAATAAGGAGATAGTGGAACAGGAGACAGATAGGCTGAAAATGTTTAAGATACTAGGACTAGGTAAAATATATTCCAGTGTACTTAAGGAATGGAAAGATTTTATTAATGAACCGTTACTTTTTGTCTTTAAGAAAATCAGTTGGATCAGGTGAGGTACCGGTAATGTAGAGGCAGGCGAATGTAGTACCCATCTTTAAAAAAGGAGATAAAATTTTAACGTCTAATTATAGACCTGGCCGCTTGACTTCTGTTGTAGATAAAATAATGGAGTTAGTAATAGCGAGGAACATTAGGGAGCATTTAGACAAACATAACTTGATAAATCAGTTACAGCATGGCTTCACGAAGGGGAATTCTTGCCTGACGAATTTGTTAAGTTTTTACAGTAAATTTTTCAAGGCGGCAGATAACGGTGATAATTATGACAAAGAGTTTCAGTATGAGCAAAGAGTTTGAGAAGGTACCCCATCAGAGGATTCTGAGAAAGATTATGACGCATGGGATAGATGGGAAGATGTTACACCGGATAAGGCCGTGGCTAAGCGACAGGTGGCAGAGACTTGAAATAAACGGCTCTAAATCCGAGTGGGGTCATGTAATTAATGGGGTGCCACAGGGATCAATATCAGAAGTATTTTTATTTATTTATTTTTTTTTTTAATATATATATCAATGATCTGGATCGTGGAATTAGTAGTGAAGTTAGTAAATTTGCGGATGACACGAAGATAGGTAGACTAATTAGGTCAGAGTCGGATGCTGTTGCCTTGCATGATGATTTGGATAGGATGAATGAATGGACAGACAGATGGCAAATGCAATTTAATATCAACAAATGCAAAGTGTTTAGCGTAGGTAGAGGAAACCCACACAGTTGGTACAGGGTAGGTTCAGGGTACGAAAAAGTTTTAGGAATTATAGTTTGCTCTGAACTCCATCTAAGAAAGCAACGCATAGAGGACAGAAACAGGGCAAATAAGATATTAGGATTAATTTTTAGGAGTGTTTAAGGTAGAAGACCCGAAGTAATATTAAAGTTATATTTGGCGCTGGTCAGACCTCATCTAGACTACTTTGAGCAGTTCTAGTGCCCATATTACAGGAAGGATGTAGGTCTATTATAATCAGTATAAAGGAGAATGACTAAAAGGATACAGGGGATGAGGAGTATTCATTACGAAGCGAGACTAAAGGTATTAAATTTACATTCTTTACAGAGAGGTATTTTAAGAGGGGACCTTAAAGAAGTCTTTGAGTGGTATAAGAGTTATAACAAGGGGGACGTAAGCAAAATTCTTAGGATGAGTAAGAAGAAGACAGAAGAAGAAATAACAGGTTAAAGCTTGAAAAAAAAATAGGTTAAAAAAAAAAAAAGAGATAGGAAGGAATTGGTTCTCAAATAGAGTGATAGATGAATGGAACGGACTCGATAATCAAGTTATTAGTGCTAAGTCATTAAGGAGCTTTAAGTGAAGATTAGACAGAATTATGGATGGGGATAATAGGTGGAAATAGGTAAGCATAATTCATACAGGGACTGCCACGTGTAGGCCTGATGGCTTCTAGCAGCTTCCCGTATTTCTTATGTTCTTATATTCTTATGTACATAAAAAAAAAAAAAAAAAACACTAAAAAAACTTTTTGTTTTGTTTTGTTTTCTCATAAAAGGTTTTTTCCATGCTTTTTAGCGTTTTTTGTGCGTAACAAGCTCAAAAACGCTCAAAAGACACTTTTTTTAGAAATGTTATGTATCCCCATATATGATGCTTTCCATACATTTTTGCGTTTTGGTACCTAATAATGTGGAAAATAAAAATAAAACATTTTTAGTAATTTTATTTTGTTCTCCATTAAGGGTGATTTGCATACGTTTTAGCGTTTTGGTACTTAAAAAGCTCAAAAGCACTTAAAAGAAACGTTGCTGGTAATGGTGTTTTTTTTTTTTATTCCCATATTTGGAGGCTTTCCTTTTTTTTTTTTTTTTTTTTACCGTTTATGTACACATCCTTAAGACGCTTAAAAATACCTTGTTTATTAATATCGTTTGGTTTCCCCATATAAGGGGTTTTCAAAGCATTTTGGCATTTTAGTAATTAAGAATGTGAAAAAATACTCATGTTTTTGGAAATGTTATTCTTATTCTCCATAAAGATATTCACGCGTTTCAGCGTTCTGCTATCTAATAAACTCAGAAACACTCATAATAGAAGTTTGTAATAATGTCCCTTCCTTCCCCCATAAGAATGCTTTGCATGAATTTTCGCGATGTTGTACGTAACAAGCTCAAAAACACACAAAATAAATGTTTTGGGGAATTTTACTTTTTTTTTCTCCTTAAAGGGTGTTTTATATGCAAACCTTTTGCTACTTAAGAAGCTCAAAAACACCCACTTTGGTAATGTTTTCCATTCATATATTGTTTTATTTCCATGCTTTTTTTTTCAGCGTTTTGGTGCTCAAAAACACTCAACAGTTAACCTCACAAATTTTCTCATTCCCTACAGCAGTGTTCTCCAAACTGGGCTCCGCGTACCCCAAGGGGTACGCAGCATAAATAAAAAGCGGTACCTGAAAAGACAACACACACACACACACACACACACACACACACACACACACACACACAGCAGAAACTTCCCATGCTTTACAAAGGAGGAGACGAAGGGACGGGTACCTACGAAGGACGCGTAATATACCTGCATCTAAATATAACATAACTAAATTACACCAGTTACCCTTATATTTTTTTCTGATACCATACAGCATGCAGTACGTGTTGTGCAAACTGTCCGTATACCGCGGGGGTTACGCAGCATAGATAAAAGGGGTACGTGAAAATATGATGAACACACAAACACACACACACACACACACACACACACACACACACACACACACACACACACAACAAAAACTTAACATGTTTTATGAAGGGATAGGGATGAATACCTATTGGAAGGACCCGGAAAGTATGTGAACCTAATATAAATATAACATAAATATAATATAAAAATAATAAAAACATGATAAAGATGAGCTTAATCAGCCATAAGGGATACATTAGAGCAGAAGGTAATAAAGGCGAAAAAGTTTAGACAGCACTGCCCTACTGTACTTCCATAGTCCATACATCAGACATATTCTTGATATTGGTCACAATCCAAAATGTCAGTGGGGGTCTTGGCAATGAGAGCAAGTTCCTAGTCGCCACCAAACGCAGCAGCGGTAAGGCCTTGTTTGGCTCATATATATATATATATATATATATATATATATATATATATATATATATATATATATATATATATATATATATATATATATATATATATATATATATATATATATATATATATATATATTCGCCAAATGATAAACACCTAGCTACGCCACCGTTTATAAAAACTTCTTACCTTTCATTTATGATTCGCAAGTCGCAGCAGCCTGAACTACCCTGGCCCCTGGGCCCTGCACCTCAGCGTAACTGCGAAACTGCCACCAACAGGCCGGTGGTGGGGTGGTGCTGCCTGGCAGTGATTCATGTAGCCTACACGTATGGAACGCGTAACAAAGACCGACGAGTCGGTACGTGTCCGTCCTCTCTCGTCCTTCCCTCCATTCTCTCTCTCTCTCTCTCTCTCTCTCTCTCTCTCTCTCTCTCTCTCTCTCTCTCTCTCTCTCTCTCTCATTTAGTTTTCATGGATTTTTCAACTACAAGGAAACATAATTTCTTTATATTTTCTGGAGAACCTCTCAAAATTTAGTAGATAATAATTCGGGATTTCTTAAGATTTATCAGAATTTCAGTAAATCTCATGAAATTTCGGTAGATCCGGCAACACTGGGCGTCGGTCTGAAGATGGCGGGTGACAAGGACACAGTGCTGCTACATCTCACATACATATATTAATATAATGACTATCATACTCAGAACGCCTACCTTCATAGAAGCTATTTTAGCTAGGGAGGAGATATGAAGTTTTCAGTTTAAATTATAAGAAAAGGACACACCAAAGATGTTCAATGTAGAAGAGGAAGACAAATGTGTGTTAATGAAGAAGAGAGGATAGTAGTCTGGAAGGTTGTGTCATGTTGATAGATGGAGGAATTGATTTTTTAAGGCATTGAGCAATACCAAGTTTGCTCTACCCCAATCAGAAATTTTAGAGAGATCAGAAGTCAGGCGTTCTATGGCTTCCCTCCGTGAACAGTTTACTTTCAGAAGGGTTGGATGTCTATGAAAAGACGTGGAAAGTTGCAGGGTGGTATCATGAGCATACGAGTGGATGGGACAAGAAGTTTGGTTTACAAGATCATTTGTGAATAATAGGAAGAGAGTGGGTGACAGGACAGAACCCTGAGGAACACCACTGTTAATAGATTTAGAAGAACAGTGACCGTCTACTTCAGCAGGAATAGAACTATCAGAGATGAAGTTACAAAGAGAAGTACAGAAGCCGCAGGAGGGTATTTTGAAAGTTTTGTGTCAGACTGTATCAAGGCAACAGCAGAAGTTTCACCAAAATCTCTAAAAGACGATGACCAAGACTCATTAAGGAAAGCCAGATCATTAGTAGAGCGGCCTTGACGGAACACATACTGGTGATTAGATATAAGGTTGTGAAGTGATAGATATTTAAGAATATTCCTGTTGAGGATAGATTTAGAAACTTTAGATATGCAGGAAATTAAAGCAATAGAATTAGAATGATTACCCTTTTCAGGAATATGCTGAATGTAGGCAAATTATAGCAAGAAGGAAAGATAGATGTTGACAGACAGAGTTGAAAGACTTCGACTAGACAAGGTACGAGCACGGAAACACAATTACAGAGAAAATAGAAGATACCCCATCAGGTCCATAAGCCTTCCGAGGGTGTAGGCCAGCGAGGGCGTGGAAAACATCATTGCGAAGAATTTCAATAGGTAGGATGAAGTAGTCAGAGGGTGGCGAAGAGGGAGGAACAAGCCCTGAATCGTCCAAGGTAAAGTTTTTAGCAAAGGTATGAGTGAAGAAGTCAGCTTTATATATATATATATATATATATATATATATATATATATATATATATATATATATATATATATATATATATATATATATATATATATATATATATATATATATATGTGATAGCAATGGTGCCATCTGGATGAAATAGAGGAGGAAAAAAGAAGTAAACCTATTGGAGATGTTTTTTGGTTATATACCAGAAGTCACGAAGGGAGTTATATCTAGAAAGGCACTTTCTATTGATGAAAGAGTTTTTGGACTGTTGGAGAACATAATTGGCATGGTTCCGGGAAAAATAAAAAGTGCATGAGATTTTGGTGATGGAAGGCTCAAGTACCTCATATGGGCGACCTCCCTATCATGTATAGTACGAGAAAAGGCTGGGTTAAACCAAGATTTGGAAGGTTTAGGGCGAGAAAAAGAGTGAGCAATGTACGCCTCCATGCCAGACACTATCACCCCTGATATGCACTCGGCACACAGAGACGGGTCTCTGACACGGACGCACTACTCATTCCAAGGAAAATCACCAAAATACTTCCTTAGGTCCCCCAACTAGCATACACAAAACACCACAGGCACATCCGCTTAGTGGGATCCTGAGGAAGGATAGGAGCGATAGGACAAGATACAGATATGAGATTGTGATCGGAGGAGCCCAACAGAGGAGAGAGGATAACAGTAGATAACAGTAGAAGGCTTGAAGATGGTCAGAAATACGAGTAGGGTGTTTTACCAATTACTCTAGGTCGCGGATGATAGCAAAGTTGAAGGCTAGTTCACCAGGATAATCAGTGAAGAGAGAAGAAAGCCAAACCTGGTGGTGAACATTGAAGTCTCCAAGAATGGAGATCTCTGCAAAAGGGTAGAGAATAGAAATATGCTCCACTTTGGAGGTTAAGTTGTCAAAGAATTTCTTATAGTCAGAGGAGTTAGGTGAAAGGTATACAGCACAGATTAATTCAGTTAGAGAGTGACTCTTTAGTCGTAGCCAGATGGTAGAAAAATCGAAAGTAACGAGAGTAGGTTAAGTCGTTGCGTATATACACACAACATTCAGCTTTGCATTGAAAATGAGGATAGAGAAAGTAGGAGGAACAAAAAAAGGGTTACTATCAGTTGCCTCAGACACCTGTGTTTTAGTGAGGGAAAGAATATAAAGTTTAGTAAAGGTCATAGTGTTCTACATATTGGAAATTAGATCTAAGACCAGGAAAGTTACAGAAGTTAATGAAGAAAAAGTTGAAGGGGGTGTGTCAACACTTAAGGTCGATACCAGAACTGCACATTTGTGCTCTTTGAGACATTTTTGGTCCCCTCCCAGGATGGGGACTCAGAGGCTGGTGTAGGAGTTGCCATGATAATTTTCAATTTTGATTGAATTGTGTGTGTGATTAGGTGCTTGTAGTTTTGCATGAAGGAAGAGTGTTGTCTTTTAGAGAACAGATTATGACTGCCCCCCCATAGGGTTAGTTTTTTTGTTTTTTTTTTCTTATTTTATAGATCCAGTTTGCGACATATGTACCAACTTTCAAATTTTCCGTGCTAATTTGTGACTTCACTATTTCAGAATCAGTAAGATGGTAAATTTCATTAAATTTAATTTTTAATTCCTTCCCAATGGTCGTACATAATCTAGCAGCTAAGAGAGCGCCACATAATTCAAGCCTGGGAATAGTCTGTGTCCCAGTGGGAGCAAAACGACTTTTAGCTGTCATTAATCGGAATTCATATTTATCTTCTCCTATATGGCATCTTATGTATGTAGCAGCACCAAAGGCTTGTATAGAACCATCTGAAAATATTACCAAAGATGGATTTCCACACGTATAGTGATTAGGGGCTAACTTTAAGCTTCTTCAAAATGCTAAATCTTGTATGGCAAATATCTTCTGAAAAAACTTGCACCATTCTTCTTTCATTTCACTTGGCATGTATTCATCCCAACTTAGCTTTCCCTTAACTGGATTTCCATAGGAAATCAACTCAACGCATTAGCAATTTGTCTTTCATTAAAGCTGGAGTAATTAATCCTAGATAATTGATATTTGACTTAAGGCCTCTCTTTTGGTTAAGTTTCCTGGTACCCTTTCAATAATTTCCTCTTCCTGCATTTATTTATTTATTTATTATTTATTATTTTTTTTATGTAGGAGGGACACTGGCCAAGGGCAACAAAATTCTAATAAGAGAAAAAAGCCCACTGAGATGCCAGTCCCATAAAAGAATCCAAAGCGGTGGTCAAATATTGAAGGATAAGTGTCTTGAAACCTCCCTCTTGAAGGAATTCAAGTCATAGGAAGGTGGAAATACAGAAGCTGGCAGGGAGTTCCAGAGTTTACCAGAGAAAGGGATGAATGATTGAGAATATGGTTAACTCTTGCATTGGAGAGGTGGACAGAATAAGGGTGAGAGAAAGAAGAAAGTCTTGTGCAGCGAGGCCGCGGGAGGAGAGAGGCATGCAGTTAACAAGATCAGAAGAGCAGTTAACATGACAATAGCGCTAGAAGACAGCTAGAGATGCAACATTGCAGCGATGAGAGGAAGGCTGAAGACATTCAGTTGGAGGAGAGGAGTTGATGAGACGAAAAGCTTTTGATTCCACCCTGTCTAGAAGAGCAGTATGAGTGGAACCACCCCCCTCCTCCCGACATGTGAAGTATACTCCATACATGGACGGATAAGGCACTTGTACAGAGTTAGCAGCTGGGGAGTGAGAAAAACTGGCGGAGTTGTCTCAGAACACCTAACTTCATAGAAGTTGTTTTAGCTACAGATGAGATGTGAAGTTTCCAGTTCAGATTATAAGTAAAGGACAGACCAAGGATGTTCAACGTAGAAGAGTGGGATAGAGTTGAGTGTCATTGAAGAAGAGGGGATGGTTGTCTGGAAGGTTGTGTCGAGTTGATAGATGTAGGAATTGAGTTTTTGAGGCATTGAACAGTACCAAGTTTGGTCTGCCCCAATCCAGACATTTTAGAAAGATCAGAAGTCAGTCGTTCTGTGGTTTCCCTGCGTGAAATGTTTAATTCCTGAAGGGTTGGACATCTATGAAAAGACGTGGAAAAGTGCAGGGTAGTATCATCAGCGCAGGAGTGGATAGGAGAAGAAGTTTGGTTTAGAAGATCATTAATGAATAATAAGAAGAGAGTGGGTGACAGGACAGAACCCTGAGGAACATCACTGTTAATTGATTTAGGAGAAGAACAGTGACCGTCTACCACAGCAGCAATAGATCGGTCAGAAAGGAAACTTGAGATGAAGTTACAGAGAGAAGGATAATAGCTGTAGGAGGGTAGTTTGGAAATCAAAGCTTTGTGCCAGACTATCAAAAGCTTTTGATATGTCCAAGGCAACAGCAAAAGTTTCACCAAAATCTCTAAAAGAGGATGATCAAGACTCAGTAAGGAAAGCCAGAAGATCACTAGTAGATTGGCCTTCACGGAACCCATACTGGCGATCAGACAGAAGGTTGTGAAGTGATAGATGTTTAAGAATCTTCCTGTTGAGGATAGATTGAAAAACTTTAGATAGGCAGGAAATTAAAGCAATGGGACGGTAGTTTGAGGGATTAGAACGGTCACCCTTTTTAGGAACAGGCTGAATGTAGGCAAACTTCCAGCAAGGCAAGGCAAGGCAAGGCAAGGCAAGGTGTAAGCACGGAGGCACAGTTTCGGAGAACAATAGGAGGGACCCCATCAGGTCCATAAGCCTTCCGAGGGTTTACGCCAGCAAGGGCATGGAAAACATCATTACGAAGAATTTTAATAGATGGCATGAAGTAGTCAGAGGGTGGAGAAGAGGGAGGAACAAGCCCAGAATCGTCCAAGGTAGAGTTTTTAGCAAAGGTTTGAGCGAAGAGTGAAAAAACAATGAATATAAAAGAAGACAGAGAGATCAATATGATCTTGTCAGGATTAGTTTACAATGCAGAGGATAAGTATTGGACTATAAATTTCCCATGGATTGACAACCCTGGCAAACTTCCCAATAATTTTGGAATATCAATGATGCGACTAAAAGGAACTGAAAGACGGTTAAGAAAACTTGGTCATGAATACTCAAAGGCTTACAATTATCAAATACATGACAAGATTGAAAGAAAAGTTCCCAGAACATTGAGTAAAAAAGAAATTGAAGAATACAAGGGCCCAGTCTATTACATAACGCATCATGAGAGACACAAACCTGAATCCACATCTACACCCATTCACATTTTGTTCAACTCATCTGCCACTTACAATAGGCAACTGAATGATTACTGGGCAAAGGGACCGAATATGTTGACTAACTTGTCTGGAATTTTGTTAAGATTTCGTATGTGACGCATTGCATTTGTTGGTGAAATTTCTAAGATGTTCAACTCAGTCAGGCTATCTGAAATTGACCAATATGTTCATAGATTCCATTGGCAGAACATGTGTGATGATAAACCTGCAGACCAATAACTGCGGTACCTTTTGGGGATAGGCCCAGTGGCTATGTTAGCCAAGAACCAGACAGCAGAGATGATGCGTGACATAAGTCCTGAAGTTGCTGATGTTATAATAATTGATAGTTATGTGGATGACATTTGGCATAGTATGGATGAAAATGATAAAGCAATCCCGCTAATGACAGACATTGAAGGTTGTCTAGCAGAGGGTGGTTTCAAAATAAAGAACTGGATTATCTCTGGTAGTTCAGAAGTGGATGGAGACATCAAGCTTCCCAACTCAGATTATGAACAGGTTCTGGGATTAATCTGGAGACCATAAGGAAGATAAGCTTAAATTCAAAGCTAGAATTAACTATTCTCTTTAAGTAAAGAAAATTAGATCTGGACCAGACATACTTTTCAATCTGTAGAACACCACCTCTCCTCTTCTAAACCTCATCTTCTTTTCCTCACTGAAACTCAGGTGTCTGAGGCAACTAACAGTAGCCCCTTTTCTGTTCCCTCCTACTTCCTCTATTCTCATTTTTAATCCAAAGTTGGATGTTGCGTTTATGTGCGCAACGACTTAATCTGCTCTAATACCCACGCTCTTGAATCTTCCGAGTTTTCCACCATCTGACTACAGAGTCACTCTCAAACTAAATTTATCTGCGCTGTATACCTCTCATCTAACTCCTCTAACTAAAAGAAATTCTTTGACTGTTTAACTTCTAAAGTGGAGCACATTCTGACTCTCTTCCCTTTTCCAGAGATCTCCGTTCTTGGAGACTTCAATGCTCACCACAGCTTTGGCTTTCCTCTCCCTTCACTGGCCATCCTGGTGAACTAGCCTTCAACTTTGCTATCCTCCACGACCTAGAGCAATTGGTGCATCACCTACTCGTATTCCTGACCATCCTGGATATACACCCAACAATCTTGACCTTTTTTCTGACCTCTAATCCTTCTGCTTATGCTGTCACCCTCTCTTCTCCGTTGGGCTCCTCCGATCACAATCTTAAATCTGTATCTTGTATCTCATATCTGTATCCCCCTAAGCGAAGGTGCCTCTGGCGTTTTGCTAGGTGGGGGGACCTGAGGAGGTATTTTGCTGATTTTCTTTGGAATGACAACTGCTTTCCTGTCAAAGACCCGTCTTTGTGTGCCGAACGCATAACAGAGGTGATAGTGTCTGGCATGGAGGCGTACATTCCTCACTCTTTTTCTCGATCTAAACCTTCCAGACCATGGTTTAACACAGCTTGTTCTCATGCTATACATGATAGAGAGGTGGCCCACAAAAGGTACTTAAACCTTCCATCAACAAAATTTCATGCACTTTATATTTCTGCCCTGAACCATGCCAAGTCTGTTCTCCAACTAGCCAAAAACTCCTTCATTAATAGAAAGTGCCAAAATCTTTCAAGATCTAACTCCCCTCGTGATTTCTGGCATCTAGCCAAAAATATCTCCAATAACTTTGCTTCTCCTTCTTTATTTCCTTTATTTCAACCAGATGGCACCACTGCTATCACATCTATCTCTAAAGCTGAACTCTTCGCTCAAACCTTAGCTAAAAACTCTACCTTGGACGATTCAGGGATTGTTCCTCTCTCTCTCCTCTACCCTCTGACTACTTTATGCTACCTATTGAAATTTTTCGCAATGATGTTTTCCATGCCCTCGGTGACCTAAACTCTCGGAAGGCTTATGGACCTCATGGGGTCCCTCCTGTTGTTCTCCAAAACTGTGCTTCCGTGCTTGCACCTTGCCCAGTCAAGCTCTTTCAACTCTGTCTGTCAACATCTACCTTTCCTTCTTGCTGGAAGTTTCCCTACATTCAGCCTGTTCCTAAAAAGAGTGACCGTTCTAATCCCTCAAACTGCCGTCCTATTGTTTTAATATCCTGCCTATTTCAAGTTTTTTAATCTATCTTGAACAGGAAGATTCTTAAACATCTATCATTTCACAGCCTTCTATCTGATCGCCATTATGAGTTCCGTCAAGGCCGTTCTACCGATGATCTTCTGGCTTTTCTTACTGAGTTTTGGTCATCCTCTTTTACAGATTTTGGTGAAGCTTTTGCTGTCGCCTTGGACATATCAAAAGCTTTTGACAGAGTCTGGCACAAAGCTTTGATTTCCAAACTACCCTCCTACGGCTTCTATCCTTCTCTCTGTAACTTCATCTCAAGTTTCCTTTCTCACCTATCTATTGCTGCTGTGGTAGACGGTCACTGTTCTTCTCCTAAATCTATTAACAGCGGTGTTCCTCAGAGTTCTGTCCTGTCACCCATTCTCTTCTTATTATTCGTCAATGACCTTCTAAACCAAACTTCTTGTCCTATCCACTCCTACGTTGATGATACCACCCTGCACTTTTCCACGTCTTTTCACAGACGTCCAACCCTTCAGGAATTAAACATTTCACGCGAAGAAGCCACAGAACGATTGACTTCTGATCTTTCTAAAATGTCAGATTGGGGCAGACCAAACTTGGTATTGTTCAATGCCTCAAAATCTCAATTCCTACATCTATTAACTCGACACAACCTTCCAAGCAACCATACCCTCTTCTTCAATGACACTCAACTGTCCCACTCTTCTACGTTGAACATCCTCTGTCTGTCCTTTAATTATAATCTGAAATGGAAACTTCATATCTCATCTCTAGCTAAAACAGCTTCTATGAAGTTAGGTGTTCTGAGACGTTCTCCGCCAGTTTTTCTCACCCCCCCCCCCACAGCTGCTAACTCTGTACAAGGGCCTTATCCATCCATGTATGGAGTATGTTTCACATGTCTTGGGGGGCTTCCACTCATACCGCTCTTCTATACAGGGTGGAATCAAAAGCTTTTCGTTTCATCAACTCCTCTCCTCTAATTGCATGTCTTCAGCCTCTCTCTCATCGCTGCAATGTTGCATCTCTAGCTGTCTTCTACAGCTATTTTCATGCTAAAAGCTCTTCTGATTTTGTTAACTGCATGCCTCCTCTCCTCCTGCTGCCTCACTGCACAAGACTTTCTTCTATCTCTCACCCCTATTCTGTCCACCTCTCTAATGCAAGAGTTAACCAGTATTCTCAATCATTCATCCCTTTCTCTGGTAAACTCTGGAACTCCCTGCCAGCTTCTGTATTTCCAATTTCTATGACTTGAATTCCTTCACGAGGGAGGTTTCAAAACACTTATCTTTCAATTATTGACCACTGCTTTGGAACCTTTTATGGGACTGGCATCTCAGTGGACTTTTTTTTTATTGGATTTTTGTTATCCTTGGCCAGTGTCCTTCCTACATAAAAAAAATATATATATATACGAGTATATATATATATATATATATATATATATATATATATATATATATATATATATATATATATATATATATATATATATATATATATATATATATATATATATATATATATATATATACGAGTATATATATATATATATATATATATATATATATATATATATATATATATATATATATATATATATATATATATATATATATATATATATACATGAAGAGGAAATTATTGAAAGGGTACCAGGAAACTTAACCAAAAGAGAAGCCTTAAGTCAAATATCAACTATCTAGGATTAATTACTCCAAATTTAATGAAAGGCAAATTGTTAATGTGTCAGTTGATCTCCTATTAAAATCCAAAAAAGGGAAAGCTAAGTTGGGATGAATACATGCCAAGTGAAATGAAAGAAGAATGGTGCAAGTTTTTTCAGAAGATATTTGTCATAAAAGATTTAGCATTTTCAAGAAGCTTAAAGTTAGCCACTAATCACTATACGTGTGGCAATCCATCCTTGGTAATATTTGCAGATGGTTCTATGCAAGCCTTTGGTGCTGCTACATACATAAGATGCCAAATAGGGGAGGATAAATATGAATCCCGATTAATGACAGCTAAAAGTCGTTTGGCTCCTACTAAGACAGACTATTCCCAGGCTTGAATTATGTGGTGCTCTCTTAGCTGCTAGATTACGACCATTGGGAAGGAATCAAGTTACATTTAATGAAATTTACCATCTTACTGATTCTGAAAGAGTGATGTCACAAATTAGCAAGGAAAATTTGAAAGTTGGTATATATGTTGCAAACAGGGTCGGTAAAATAAGAGAAAAAAAGTAACCCTAAAGAATGGATGTGGATCCCTACTGAAGTGAATATTGCAGACCATGTGACTAAACCTATGGGTCCTTCTGAGCTAGGACCCTCTTTTGAATGGCAGCTTGATCCCAGATTCGTAAGACTAACAGACGGTAGGTGGCCAAGTAAAGAAACTGATTGCTTTGTTGGTGACGTTGAAGAGGATAATGGAAAAGTTTTATTGAGTAAAAATGTTATGGACAATACACCTGATGTGAATAATATCATTGATGTTCACAGGTATGGCTCAAGTTACTGCCAGAATCATGAATATTTATATGGACAAATCATTTAAGGGTATACACAGACTTCCTGAACAAAGTGAGTTTTATGTGAGAGTATGGGTGAAAGTGTCACAAAAAATCAGTTCAAGAAAATAAGGAAAAGCGATTTAGGCGATTAGGCTCAATTATGCAAGATGGCATCATTTTTGTTGGTTCCAGAATTGCCAGTTGGATAAAAGACAACTGGAACAAGGAGGCATTCATCCTTCTTCCTCATGACCATGACTTTACAAAACTCTGTGTAAGGACTTTTCATGAAAAGGATCATGCAGGGGCAGAAAGTACTTTATGTGAGATACAATCTGACTATTGGATTGAAAAAAGAGCAAAATGTGTTATGTGTAGAAAATCTGGAAAAAAAATTGAGACAAAGAATGGGTCCACTTCCAAGAAAGAGACTAAAACCTAGCCATCCATTTTATCATTCTGCTTTGGATTTGTTTGGGCCATTCATGATAAAAGACACTGTAAAAACAAGAATTAAAAGAAAGGTCTATGGTGTAGTTATAAATTGTTTGGTGACCTATGCTGTATATTTAGATTTGGTTGATGGATATGACGCAGATAGTTTTCTCACTTGTTTACGTAGGTTCACATCTGTTAGGGGCTTCCCTAAAACGATGTATTCAGATTCTGGTTCTCAACTTGTGCTAGCTAATAAAGAACTCAGAAATATGGTCAATGAGTGGGATAAGTAAAAAAAAAAAAGCCTTAGGTTTGGCATATCAGAGGGTATGTCATAGTCATTTTGTAAAGCAGCAGATGCTCCATAGGAAAATGGGTGCTCAGAGGCCATAGTAAAATTAGTTAAAAGGCTAGTGTCAGATGTGTAGGTGAAATTATCTTGACCTTCAGTTAACTTCAGACTGCATTCTTTGAAATAGCAAATATGTTAAATGAAAGACTAATTGGGATGAAACCTGGTAATGACATTGACATGGGATGTTATTTATGTCCAAATTACATGCTTTTGGGGCGGTCTACTGTGAGAATCCCTGCAGGTTCATACTCTACTGTATGAATTTTAAAGTTAGGAAAAATTTTATTAATCTTGTCACTGAACCATTTTGGAAAAGATGGACTCGAGATTATTTCCAAACTCCAATTGTACAACAAAAATGGCACGTAGATAAGAGAGACTTATGTGTAGGAGACATGGTTTTCATACAAGATACTAATGTCTTGAAGAATTCTTGGAAACTAACCCAAGTATCAAAACTTCAACCAAGTTCAGATGGGAAGACGAGAAATGTAGAATTAAGATATAAGATAAAGAGTGACACTCTTTCCTACACAGGTCAGTCTGATGCTATAATTAGTAGATCTGTTCATAGAATTGTATTATTGCTTCCTGTAGAGGAACAGGTATGTCAATAGCATGCCCGCTGGGAGAGTAACACAGTTCCCTGTGTTGTGGTAATTACGATAGTCACCTATACGACTGTCCAGTCATCAGTTGTGCTATTACGTTCTTTGTAATTATTTATTTGAAATTATGAACTTCATATTTATTATATGATTCGTGATTTAGTGTAAATAATTTCTTTTATTTCTGTTTGCATAGTATTTTCTTTATTATTTCTTCATTTGAATTTATAAGATGTTCCTTGCTAGTTGATTTCACAGTCGGGCGGCTCAGTCTGGCGCCAGTATTGGAACAGCAGCCTGCCAGCAAGGTGGTATAAGTGCCGGTGTTATGTTTTCTATCCTGGAGTTTCTGTTTGATACTGAGATTGATGTGCAGAGGTTAAGAAGGTAAGAAAAGCTATGTATTGTGTTATAATGTCCGGCAAGCTGTCAATGTTGCCTAGTTATGTGATGTTGTGGTTTTGTGCAGTGAAGAGTTAACAGCTGTTTTTTGTGAAAGCTTATTTATATGATGCACATGTTATAATACATTTGAGTTGTGTTATTTTGAGGGATGATAAGTTATAATTAAGATGTTTGTATCTATATTCCAGTTTACGCATAATTTGGTCATTGCTAGATATATGTTGGAGGTTATTGTTCTACAAAGAGTATATCTGAGTTGTGGGGCTGGATGACAAACTTTCCTCCTTGTGATTTTTTATTATATTCGCATTTCTGTACGCCGTATCTATTTACGCTGCGTTGTTATTTAGTTGGATGCTTGCAGGACCGGGTGCTAGTGAACAGTCCCCTGCCTTACTGCATTGATTGCTGGGATGCTACACTGCCATCGACTTGCTTTGGCACTCAGTACAGATGTCAATTAATTTTGTTCATCATCCAGGACCTGGCAGTGTTGTAAGTGTAGTGTTTGAGATGTTTATTATTGGTGTATTGATTCACATATGTTCATGTTGCAGTTCATGCTGTATTTTTTGTGACATTATTCGTATGGCTGAGTGTGCTATATTTGTATTGCATATTATATATGTGACTTCCTACAGGTTGAAATATTACTGAATAAACTACATTGCAACATGCTGGCCTTAGTGACCCTGGATAC
The DNA here is from genome assembly GCF_035594125.1 of Scylla paramamosain. Classification (NCBI taxonomy): domain Eukaryota; kingdom Metazoa; phylum Arthropoda; class Malacostraca; order Decapoda; family Portunidae; genus Scylla; species Scylla paramamosain. Next base: position 23,343,088 of record NC_087153.1, on the reverse strand, counting down.
AGGTATTTTGCTGATTTTCTTTGGAATGACCACTGCTTCTGTGTCAGAGACTCGTCTCTGTGTGACACAAGCGCATACCAAGCGCATACCAAGCGCATTTTTCTCGACCTAAACTTTCCAAACCTTGGTTTAACACAGCTCAGTCTCGTGCTATACACGATAAAGAGGTGGCCCATTAAAACCTTCCATCACCAGAATCTCATGCACTTTATATTTCTGCCCGGAACCATGCCAAGTCTGTTCTGTAACTGGCCAAAAACTCCTTAATTAAGAGAAATTTGTTAAAACCTTTCAAGATCTAACTCCCCTCCTGACTTATGGCATCTAGCCAAAAACATCTCCAACAACTTTCCTTCTTCTTTACCCCCTTTATTTCAGTCATTTGGTACCACTGATATCACATCTATCTATAAAGCTGAACTCTTCACTCAAACCTTTGCTAAAAACTTTACCTTGAACGATTCAGGTCTTGTTCCTCCCTTTCCTCCACCATCTAACTAATTTATGCTACCTATTAAAATTCTTCGCAAAGATGTTTTCCACACCCTCACTGGCCTAAACCCTCGGAAGGCTTAAAGACCTGATGGGATCTCATCTTTCTCCGAAAGTGCGCCTCCGTGCTTGCACCTTCCCCAGTCAAACTCTTTCAACTCTGTCTGTCAACATCTACCTTTCCTTCTTGCTGGAAGTTTGCCTACATTCAGCCTATTCCTAAAAAGGATGACCCCCCCTAATCCCTCAAACTATCGTCCTATTGCTTTAATTTCCTGTTTATCATTTTTTTTTTAATCTATCCTCAACAGGAAGATTCATAAACATCTATCACTTCACAACCTTTTTATTTGATCGCCAGTGTGGGTTCCGTCAAGGCCGCTCTACAGGTGATCTTCAGGCTTTCCTCACTGAGTTTTGGTCATCCTCTTTTAGAAATTTTGGTGAAACTTTTGCTGTTGCCTTAGACACATCAAAAACCTTTGATAGAGTCTGGCACAAAGCTTTGATTTCCAAACTGCCCTCCTAAGGTTTCTATCTTGTCTGTAACTTCATATCTGACAATTCTATTGCTGCTATGGAAGACGGTCACTGTTCTTCTAACTCTACTAACAGTGGTGTTCCTCAGAGTTCTGTCCTGTCACTCACTCTCTTCCTCGTACGCTGGTGATACCACCCTGCACTTTTCCATATCACTTCATAGACGTGTAACCCTTCAGGAAGTAAACAGTTCACGCAGGGATGCCACAGAACGCCTGACTTCTCATCTCTCTAAGATTTCTGATTGGGGCAGAACAAACTCGGTATTGTTCAATAACTCAAAAAATAAACTCCTCCATCTATCAACTTGACACAACCTTTCAGATAACTATCCCTTATTCTTCAATGACACTCGACTGTCCTCCTCTTCTACACTGAACATCCTCGGTCTGTCCTTTTTCTTATAATCTAAACTGGAAACTTCACATTTCCTGTCTAGCTAAAACAACTTCTGGGGAGGTTCCATTCATACTGCTCTTCTAGACAGGGTGAAATGAGAAGCATTTCGTCTCATCAAGTCCTCTCTTCTAACTGATTGTCTTGAGCCTCTTTCTCTTCGTCGCAATGTTGTATCTCTAGCTGTCTTCTACCTATTCTACCTAGCTATTTTCATTCTAACTACTCTTATCATTTTGCTATCTGTATGCCTCCCTTCCTCCCACGGCCTCGTTGCACAAGATTTTCTTCTTTCTCTTAGCTTTATTCTGTCCACCTTTGTAATGCAAAGGTTAACAAGTATTCTCAATCATTCATCCCTTTTTCTGGTAAACTCTGGAACTCTCTACCTGATTCTGTATTTCCACTTTCCAATGACTTGATTGCTTTTTAAGAGGGAGGTTACAAGGCACTTATCCTTCTATTTTTGACTGCCGCTTTGTATCTTAATCGAGGACCAATATCTCACTAGGGTTTTTTTTTTTATACAAAAAAAAAAAAAACCCTACTGAGATGTCGGTCCTCGATTGTGTTGTTGGCCAATGTTCCTAAATGAAAAAAAAAATTATATATATATATATATATATATATATATATATATATATATATATATATATATATATATATATATATATATACATATATTAATAATGATACTTTTTTTGTATGTTTTTGAGGTTTGTAGCGAAGGTGAGGTGCTACTTGGCCGCCCAGAAGTTGCTCAAGCGAGAAGTGTAGGCTGCCAACTATGACTCTTGGTCATAGCAGTGTTTAGTCCTTGAAGGGTAACAATTTCCAGTGTCATAACAGTGTAGTTCTGGCAAAGGAAACTTAGCCTGGGTATTCTCTGTTTATTCAGCAAAAACATGAACAATATATACAAAAATTACTTAACATAACAAACGACACACACAAAATTATAGAAAAAGAGAGTGTATGTGTGTGTGTATGTCTGTGTGAAGAAAGGAGTAATAAGATGTGTTGAGAAGATGTGTAACACATGTGTCAAAGAGCGTGAACAGAATGTGTACAAGTAAGAGATATGTATAAAGTGATGAAAGAAGAGATGAAAGACAAAAGCCTGTGCAGTAGAGAGTGAAAACGGAAGGGTGATAATATAACAGAAAACGGAGTGCTAGGAGCGGTGACTTGTGTCCCGCTACAGTATTCCCCCCCCTAGTGACGAGGGAGGAGGAACGTAACCGTCTTCTGGTGCCGAGTGGTGTTGGTGGCGACGTTCTGGCCGATGGTGTTGATGACGGCCGGGTCACTGAAGGAGGTAGGCAGGCTTGACTCGGTCAATGGAGATGGTGTCAGCCTTACCATCCTTGTCCACAGTGACCGTCTTTCTCCTCCTGCTCAGGACTTTGAAGGGGCCTTGGTAGGGCTGCTGCAGGGGCTTCTTCACAGCGTCAACCCTGACGAACACGTGCGTGCAAGTGTCCAGATCCTGGCTAACAAAAGTCTTGGAGGGAGACGTGCGAGGCTGGACAGGCTGCAGACGCTGCATGAAGTCAGAGAGGTTGGCAGCAAAGTCCTGAACGCTGCAAGGAGTAGAGCGAGGTGCAGGAGTTAGGAGTTCGCCAGGTAACCTGAGCTTGGTACCATAAACGAGCTCGGCGGAGGAGTGGTGTAGGTCTTCCTTTAGTGATGTCCGTATGCCAAGGAGGACGAGAGGAAGTGCCTGGAACCAGTCTGCACGTGTGGCAGAGGCAGCTAAGGAAGACTTCAGCTGACGGTGGAATCTCTCAACGGTGCCGTTTGCCTGCGGGTGGTAACTGGCTGTCCTGAAGCGTTGGATGCCTAGTAGTGACATCACCTTGTTCCACGTACTGGACTCGAACTGGCTGCCACGGTCAGAAGTGAGGCTGAGAGGGACACCGAACCTGGAGATCCAAGTAGTGATGAAGGCACGTGCGACGGAGTCCGTTGTGATGTCAGCCAAAGGTGCAGCTTCCGGCCAGCGTGTGAAGCGGTCGACGCAGGTGAGAAGGTACCGGTAACCGTCAGAGTAGGGTAGTGGTCCAACGAGGTCGACATGCACGTGGTCGAACCGTGAAGAGACTGGAGTGAAGGCGGCCGCAGGAGAGCGTGTGTGTCGCCACACCTTGGAGGCTTGGCACTTGACACATGTGCGGGTCCACAGCCTGACGTCTTTGTTGATGCCAGACCAGATGAAGCGTGAGGTCATCATCTGCTGAGATGCTCGGATGCCAGGGTGGGAGAGGTCGTGCAGCTGACGAAAAACACGATACCGGTGGGTCTTCGGCAGGTAGGGCCGACAGGAATCGGTGGAAGTGTCAGCGTAAACGTGCACTGTGGTTCCTGGGAGTTGTATCTTCTTCATCTGTAGTGCGGGGTTGTCTTGGAGTTGCCGCAGCTCTTCATCGTTGGCCTGGTCAGCAGCGATGGCAGTGTAGTCGATGGGAGAAGATGACACAGCAGAGATGTTGCGCAAGAGAGCATCAGCTGGGGCGTTGTGTTCACCTTTGACGTAGCGCAAATCCGTGGTGAACTGCGAGATGAAGTCGATGTGACGCAGTTGTCGCGATGAACAGGAGGTCTTGATGTGCAGGGACTTCGAGGTGAGTGGCTTGTGGTCGGTGTATACATGGAAGTTGCGACCTTCCACGAAGTACCGGAAACGCTTGATGGCCTTGTAGACGGCGAGAAGTTCCCTGTCGTAAGTACTGTACTTGGATTCCGCCTTGTTAAATTTCTTTGAGAAGGAAGAGAGCGGTTTCCAACCTCCGTCGACATACTGCTGTAGAACTGCTCCGATGCCGATGTCAGAAGCGTCTGTGGCGATAGAGATGATGCCATCTGGGGCAGGGAAGCTGAGAGGTGAGACGGAGCTGAGAGCTTGTTTTGCTGCTGTGAAAGCTTCCTCAGTGGCTGGAGTCCAGACTAAGGAGATGGACTGTCCTTTCTTGCAAGGCTTGATCATCGCATAGAGCGGCTGAAGAAGTAGTGAGCAGCTGGGGATGAAGCGGTTGTAGTAGTTCAGCATCCCCAGGAATTGCTTGAGTTGGCGCTGTGTTGTACGCTTGGGGAAGTTCTGGATGGACTCGCACTTTTCTTGCAGTGGAGTGATGCCTTCCAAGGAGACAGTGTGGCCAAGGAAGGTGATGGAGGGGACCCCAAACACAGACTTGTCGACGTTGACTTGCACCCCGTAGTCTTGCAAACGGGTGAGTACTTGCTGGAGGTGCTGTTGGTACGTCTCTGCGTCAGGACTGGCGATGAGGAGGTCGTCGATGTACGCGAAGCAGAAGGGGAGACCTCGAAGGACTTCGTCAATGAAGCGTTGGAAGGTTTGAGCGGCATTCCTCAAACCAAAGGGCATCTTGACGTACTCGAACAATCCGAAGGGTGTGATGAGAGCAGTCTTCGGAATGTCCGCTGGATGGACGGGGATGTGGTGAAAAGCTTTCACAAGGTCGATCCTCGAGAAGTAGGTGCACCCGGAGAGCTGAGAAGAGAACTCCTGGATGTTAGGCACTGGGTACCTGTCCTCGACGGTGCGCGAGTTGAGAGCGCGGTAGTCTCCACATAGTCGTAGTTCGCCATTTTTCTTAGGCACGATGTGGAGAGCGGAAGACCAGTTGCTGGAGCTGGGCCGTATGATGCCTTGCTGAATGAGGGACTCGAACTCTGCCTTGGCTTGTCTGGCGCGCTCTGGAGCTAGGCGGCGGGCCTTGGCGTGGGTAGGAGGTCCCTTGGTCTCGATGTGGTGCGAGACATGGTGTGTGACCGGCTTGCTGGCTGAGTACGGCTGCGTCAGCGTAGGGAAGGACTTCAGCAGGGAGGAGAACTGGTGGTCTGCCTTGACGAGGGAGATCTGTGTGCTATCAACATGAGTGACCTGTCCCTTTGTTGTGACTGAGGTGAGAGGATCGAGCAGCTTCCGACCCTTGATGTCCACTAGGAGACCGAAGTGTCGGAGGAAGTCAGCACCTAGAATTGGTTGCGTGACAGCTGCTACGTAGAACGTCCACTCGAAGGTACGGCGGAGGTTCAGGTGAAGTTGCAAGGTGCGTCGCGTGTACACAGGAATCTCCGTACCATTGGCGGCGTGAAGGTGAAGGAGGGGAGGCAACGTCCGGTGTACACCAGGGGCAGGGAGGATACTGACGTCTGCACCAGAGTCGATGAGGAACTTGGTCCGGGAGAGAGGGTCATACAACTTCAGTAGCGCAGACGAGGTGTCGCGAACACTATGCGCCGCTAGTGCTCGCTGTTGGGGTTTAAAGACTTGGCGAAGGTACAGGGAGCCTTACAATTTCTTGCGTCTTTCCCGAACTCTTCATGGTAGTAGCAGAAAGTAGAAGTCTCCGGCGTCTTACTCTTTGAACGCTGGCGGCGCCGGAAGTGGTGTCTGGAGGAAGAACGCGAACGTGAGCATGAGCGTTCTCTGACCTCTCTCCGAAGATCTCTCACTTCAAGTGTAAGCTGTGAGACGCGCTCAACAAGTTGCTTGGTACTGTCTTCTGCTGAGATGGAGGCTACGGAGTCGACGTCATCAGGCATCGTGCTGAGTGGACCACCACGTGACTGTGTAAAGTACACTACAGGCGCCGAAAAGTCCGGGAGCCACAGCGGTGAGGAGTGAAGGCGTGAGGCGCCGGTGTGACCAGGTGCCACAGTGGTGAGAGATGCCGAATTGGGGCAATGTCACTTCACTCACCACTGAACGAACTGTACGTTATCCTTGGCACTGCACTCACCACTGAACGAACTGTACGTTGTCCTTGGCACCGCACTGTAAGTAATCCACGGATGAGTGTTAATCCTAGGCGATGGACCGTAGGTAATCCCCAATGAAGAGCTGTAGATGGAGGCGGGACGAGGCCAGTGGGAGGGCTCCACGTAACAGCAGGAAACTGGAGGGGCCGGCAGAAGTTACGTGGAGGAGCGTCCGCGACTGGGAGAGACTGCTGGCCAGTGGCGAGGGCCAGCTGGAGAGTGCCGCGGGGGGGGGGGGGGCGCCGTGAGGGCGGCCGGGCGGCGGGGGGCGGCATACGGGCGGCTGGGGGCGGCGGCCGGCGGGGTGGCGGCCGGGCAGCTTCGAGGCGGCGGCCGGGCAGCGTCGGGGGCCGGGGTCTGCTGCTGGAGGCGGCGACACCGGCGAAGGGGCAGCTGCCGGAAGATTCGCCCGTAGCTGACCGCGTCGCCTTGGCCAGGTGGTTGGAGGATAGCAGCAGGGTGGACTTGGCTGCTCACTCCGGAAAAAAACAACGGGGTCACCAATTGTAGCGAAAGTGAGGTGCTACTTGGCCGCCCGGAAGTTGCTCAAGCGAGAAGTGTAGGCTCCCAACTATGACTCTTGGTCATAGCAGTGTTTAGTCCTTGAAGGGTAACAATTTCCAGTGTCATAACAGTGTAGTTCTGGCAAAGGAAACTTAGCCTGGGTATTCTCTGTTTATTCAGCAAAAACATGAACAATATATACAAAAATTACTTAACATAACAAACGACACACACAAAATTATAGAAAAAGAGAGTGTATGTGTGTGTGTATGTCTGTGTGAAGAAATGAGTAATAAGATGTGTTGAGAAGATTTGTAACACATGTGTCAAAGAGCGTGAACAGAATGTGTACAAGTAAGAGATATGTATAAAGTGATGAAAGAAGAGATGAAAGACAAAAGCCTGTGCAGTAGAGAGTGAAAACGGAAGGGTAATAATATAACAGAAAACGGAGTGCTAGGAGCGGTGACTTGTGTCCCGCTACAGGTTGTTAGGTACCAACTACTACAACTACTACGACTACAGAGTCACTCTCATACTAAATTTATCTGTGCTGTATACCTCTCTCCTAACTCCTCTGACTATAAGAAATTCTTTGACTACTTAACTTCCAAAGTGGAGCACATTCTGACCCTCTTCCCTTTTGCAGAGATCTCCATTCTTGGAGACTTCAATGTTCACCACCAGCTTTGGCTTTCCTCTCTCTTCACTGACCATCCTGGTGAACTAGCCTACAACTTTGCTATCCTCCATGACCTAGAGCAATTGGTGCAACACCCTACTCGTATTCCTGACCGTCTTGGAGATACGCCCAACATTCTTGACCTTTTCCTGACTTCTAATCCTTCTGCTTATGCTGTCACCCTTTCTTCTCCGTTGGGCTCCTCCAATCACAATCTTATATCTTTATCTTGTTCTATCACTCCAATCCCTCCTCAGGATCCCCCTAAGCGAAGGTGCCTCTGGCGTTTTGCCTCTGCTATTTGGGGGGACCTGAGGAGGTATTTTGCTGATTTTCCTTGGAATGAGTATTGCTTCCGTGTCAGAGACCCGTCTTTGTGTGCTGAGCGCATAACAGAGGTGATAGTGTCTGGCATGGAGGCGTACATTCCTCACTCTTTTTCTCGTCTTAAACCTTCTAAACCTTGGTTTAACACAGCTTGTTCTCGTGCTATACATGATAGAGAGGTGGCCCACAAAAGGTACTTAAGTCTTCCATCACCAGAATCTCATGCACTTTATATTTCTGCCCGGAACCATGCCAAGTCTGTTCTCCAACTAGCCAAAAACTCCTTCATTAACAGAAAATGTCAAAACCTTTCAAGATATAACTCCCCTCGTGATTTCTGGCATCTAGCCAAAAATATCTCCAAAAACTTTGCTTCTTCTTCTTTCCCTCCTCTACTTCAACCATATGGCACCACTGCTATCACATCTATTTCTAAAGCTGAACTCTTTGCTCAAACCTTTGCTAAAAACTCTACCTTGGACGATTTTTACTCCACCCTCTGACTACTTCATGCCACCTATTAAAATTCTTCGTAATGATGTTTTCCATGCCCTTGCTGGCGTAAACCCTCGGAAGGCTTATGGACCTGATGGGGTCCCTCCTATTGTTCTCCGAAACTGTGCCTCCGTGCTTGCACCTTGCCTAGTCAAACTCTTTCAGCTCTGTCTGTCAACATCTACCTTTCCTTCTTGCTGGAAGTTTGCCTACATTCAACCTGTTCCTAAAAAGGGTGACCGTTCTAATCCCTCAAACTACCGTCCTATTGCTTTAATTTCCTGCCTATCTAAAGTTTTTGAATCTATCCTCAACAGGAAGATTCTTAAACATCTATCACTTCACAACCTTCTATCTGATCGCCAGTATGGGTTCCGTCAAGGCCGCTCTACTGGTGATCTTCTGGCTTTCCTTACTGAGTCTTGGTCATCCTCTTTTAGAGATTTTGGTGAAACTTTTGCTGTTGCCTTGGACATATCAAAAGCTTTTGATAGTCTGGCACAAAGCTTTGATTTCCAAACTACCCTCCTACAGTTCCTATCCTTCTCTCTGTAACTTCATATCAAGTTTCCTTTCTGATCGTTCTATTGCTGCTGTGGTAGACGGTCACTGTTCTTCTCCTAAATCTATTAACAGTGGTGTTCCTCTGGGTTCTGTCCTGTCACCCACTCTCTTCTTATTATTCATTAATGATCTTCTAAACCAAACTTCTTGTCCTATCCACTCCTACGCTGATGATACCACCCTGCACTTTTCCACGTCTTTTCATAGACGTCCAACCCTTCAGGAGGTAAACACATCACGAAGGGAAGCCACAGAACGCCTGACTTCTGATCTTTCTAAAATTTCTGATTGGGGCAGAGCAAACTTGGTATTGTTCAATGCCTCAAAAACTCAATTCCTCCATCTATCAACTCGACACGACCTTCCAGACAACTATCCCATCTTCTTCAATGACACTCAACTGTCCCCCTCTTCTACACTGAACATCCTCGGTCTGTCCTTTACTTATAATCTGAACTGGAAACTTCACATCTCATCTCTAGCTAAAACAGCTTCTATGAAGTTAGGTGTTCTGAGACGTCTCCGCCAGTTTTTCTCAACCCCCCCAGCTGCTAACTCTGTACAAGAGCCTTATCCGTCCACGTATGGAGTATGCTTCACATGTCTGGGGGGGTTCCACTCATACTGCTCTTCTAGACAGGGTGGAATCAAAAGCTTTTCATCTCATCAACTCCTCTGGTCAGACCTCATCTAGACTACGCTGTGCAGTTCTGGTCCCCACATTACAGGAAAGATATAGGTCTATTAGAATCAGTACAGAGGAGAATGACTAAAAGGATACAGGGGATGAGGAGTATTCCTTACGAAGCGAGGTTGAAGCGGTTAAATTTACATTCTCTAGAGAGACGTAGGTTAAGAGGGGACCTGATAGAAGTCTTTAAGTGGTATAAGGGTTATAACAAGGGAGATGTAAGCAAAATTCTTAGGATCAGCAACCAGGGTAGAACAAGAAATAACGGGTTCAAGCTTGAAAAATTTAGGTTTAGGAAGGAGATAGGAAAAAATTGGTTCTCAAATAGAGTGGTAGATGAGTGGAACGGACTCAGTAATCATGTAGTTAGTGCTAGGACACTAGAGAGCTTTAAGAGAAGATTAGACAAGTTTATGGATGGGGATAGCAGATGGAAATAGGTAGGAGTGTTTCATACAGGGACTGCCACGTGTAAGCCTGGTCGCTTCTTGCAGCTTCCCTTATTTCTTATGTTCTTATGTTCTTATGTTCTTATGTTCTAACCGACTGTCTTCAGCCTCTCTCTCACCGCCGCAATGTTGCATATCTAGCTGTCTTCTACCGCTATTTTTCATGCTAACTGCTCTTCTGATTTTGCTAACTGCATGCCTCCCCTCCTTCCGTGGCCTCGCTGCACAAGACTTACTTCTTTCTCTCACCCCTATTCTGTCCACCTCTCTAACGTAAGAGTTAACCAGTATTCTCAGTCATTCATCCCTTTCTCTGGTAAACTCTGGAACTCCCTGCCTGCTTCTGTATTTCCACCTTCCTATGACTTGAATTCCTTCAAGAGAGAGGTTTCAAGACACTTATCCACCAATTTTTGACCACTGCTTTTACCCTTTTATGGGACTGGTATTTTAGTGGGCATTTTTTTTTTTTTATTAGATTTTTGTTGCCCTTGGCCAGTGTCCTTCCTACATAAAAAAAAAAAAAATCGCTAAAGTGCGTGGGAAACATGGGAAAAGAAAACAATGTCTTTTGAGTGTTTTCCCCCATGTTAAATACCAAAACTTCAAAATGCACACAAAGCACCCTACACAAAGAAACAAAAACAAAACAAAACAAAAAAAAATATATATATATATATATATATATATATATATATATATATATATATATATATATATATATATATATATATATATATATATATATATATATATATAACGCATATTATGAATGTTTTTGAGCTTCTTAGATACCAAAACGATATGGGACCAATATGGAAAAACGAAATAATATTAACATAAATGCGTATTTTGGGGAAATTGTAAGTTGGCGAGCTAAAAAATTTCTTACATTTGTTTTAGCATTTTTCCCCTATTGTTGGTATATGCAACATTGTGATTAAAAGAAAAATTCCGTTATGCAATGAGGCGTCTTGTCATGAAATTCTGCGTTTTGCGCACCGCGGTAGAGGTATGATATATATATATATATATATATATATATATATATATATATATATATATATATATATATATATATATATATATATATATATATATATATATATATATATATATTTTTTTTTTTTTTTTTTTTTTTTTTTTTTTTTTTTTTCATATACTTCTGATTTTTCCTATTTCTTTGGTTAAATGTAAAAGTCTTTCGTTTTCTCTCTTCATGCAACATAAATAAAAAAAAATGAGAATTTAGAACAATAACTATTACAACTCAAATTTACATAAGATAAATAATAATAATTAATATTCTCTTTGTAAATGCAATAAATAATCAGTGCATGTTAACTAGATATTTTTTGCCTTAATATTTTATGTATTTTAAACAAAGGATCACTTTTTTTTTTTTTTTTTTCTTTATCAAAATCATGTCTTTTTAGTTTCTTGAGCTTCTTACGTATAAAAACGCTAAAACGGGTGCAAAACACACTTTATGGAGAAACAACAACATTATCAAAAACGGGTGTTTTGAGTGTTATCTTGTTATGAAAACGCCAAAATGCATAGAGAAACGAAACGATATTAACAGAAAAGTATATTGTTTTTTTTTTTTTTTCAGCTTCTTATGTACCAAAACGCTAATAATTGTGAATAGCACTCTGTATGGAGAAACAAAACAATATTACCAGAAACAAGTATTATGAATCTTTTCCCAATGTCAGGTAGTATAACGCTAAAATGTATACAAATCAGCCTATATGAAGAAACAGATCAACATTACCAAACACGTGTATTATGAGTGTTTTTGTGCTTGTTTGGTACCAAAAAGTTAAAGTGCATACAAAGCACTCTATATGAAAAAAAAAATAAAATAAAATCATTATAAAAAAAAAAACTCTTTTGAGTATTTTTCAATGTGTGCGAAAACGCTAAAACGCATGCGAAATACTCTTAATGGAAAAACAGAACAACTTTGACATTTTTTTTTTTTCAGTATTTTTAACTAATTAGGTACCAAATTGCTAAAATGCATGCAAAGTACGTTATTTGTGGTAAAGAATCGACATTACCACAAACGTGTCATTTGGGTGTTTTGAGCATCTTAAGCAACAATAGGCTAAAAAAGCATGGAAAACACTTTATATGGGAAAAACAAAAACAACATTTTCGAAACCTTTTGAGTGTTTTGAGCTTGTTACTACTAAAACGGTAAAATGCATGCAAAACACCATATTTGGGATAACGAAACGACATTACCAGAATCCTGTCATTTAGGTGTTTTGAGCATATTAAGCCACAAAAAAAAAAAAAAATGAAAAACGCACTGTATGGAATTTTTTTTTTATCAAAAATATGTCCTTTGAGTGTTTTGAGCTTCTTACGAACCAAAACGCTAAAATGCGTGCAAAACACCCTTTACGTAGAAATACATTACAAAAAAAAAAAAGAAAAAAAAACCGTGATCTGAGAGTTTTCCAGCTCTTTAGATAGAAAAACGCCAAAAGCCATGCAAAGGACACGATATGGGAAAAACGAAACTATATTAAAAAAAAATTGTATTATGAGTGTTTTTTTCTGATTCATTGGCAAAAAAAAACGCTAAAACAGGTGAATAGCACTCTATATTGAGAAACAGAACAACATTACGAAAAGCGTTTATATTGAGGGCTTTTTAATTTGTTAAACACCAAAGTGCATAAAAGGAACCTTATATGAATAAGAAAAAAAATATCTTTTGAGTGTTTTTGAGTTTCTTAGGTATCGAATCTCCCAAGTGCATACAAAGCACCCTATATGGGAAAAGAAAACTACAATATTAAAAAGGTGTATTTTAAGTGAGAGCCTGCTTCTTACCTACCAAAACACTAAGAAACATGCAAAACATCCCTTATAGAGAAAAGGATAAATAAATAAACAAATAAAATAAATAAAATAAATAAGTATTTTTAAAGTTTTTGAGCTTACTAGATACCAAAACACAAAAATCCATGCAAAGTACCATATACGTGGTAACGAAACGAGATTACAAGAAGCGTGTCATTTATGTGTGAGCGTATTAGGTACAAAAAACGCTAAAAAGCATGCAAAACATCTTACATGGGAAAACAAAACATTACCAAGAGTGCCTTTTGAGTGTTTTGGTAACGTACCAAAACGCTAGACCGCATGAAAAACACCCTTTTTTAGAGAAACAAAACAATATAAAACGTGTGTTTTGAATGTTTTCCAGCTTATTAGGTACCAAAACGACAAAATGCACCTATTTTCTTTTCAATAAAGGATTGACATTACCACAAACATGTCTTTTTTTTTTTTTTTGAGCATATTAGGCACCAAAACACTTAAAATAATGGAAAACACTTTATGAGGGAAAACAAAACAGCATTATCAAAAACAATTCTTGTATGTTTGTTTGTTTGTTTTTTTTCCTTCGTAGGTACTAAAACGTTAAGTTAAACTGCATGGAAAGCACACTATATAGGAAAACCAAATAACATTACTAAAAATGTGTCTTTTGGAGTGTTTTTGGACTTCTTAAATTCCAAAACGCCAAAACGCGTGCAAAACACCCTTTACTTTGCATGTAAGGTGCTTTGCATGCATATTAGCGTTTTGGTACCTAAATATCTCAAAAACGTCAAGAATACATGTATTTAGTAATGTTGTTCGGTTTCTCCATAAAGGGTGTTTTGCATACGTTTTAGTAACGTTTTGGTACGTAAGCTGAAAATCACTCAAAAGACAAGTTTTTGGTGATGTTTGCTTTTCCTATATTGTGTGCTTTACATGCACTTTAGTGTTTTGGTACCTAACAAGCTGAAAAAAGCTCATAATACACGTTTTTGATAATATGGATGCTTTGAATGAAATTTTGCGTTTTTACCTAACATCAGCAAAAACACACATAATACGTTTTTTTTTATAATGTTGTTTTCTTTATTCATATAGAGTGTTTTTCACGTGTTTTAGTGTTTTGGTATCTATGAAGTTGAAAAAAAAACTCGTAATACACATTTCACTTAATATTATTTCCTTTTCTTCATATCAGGTACTTTGCATACATTTTTGGCGTTTTGTTACTTAACAAGCTAAAAATCACTCAAAACAGACGTTTTTGCTAATGTTATGCTGTTTCTCCATAAAGGATGCTTTGGATGCGTTTTATTGTTTTAGTACGTCCACAAACTCAAAATGCATGTTTTTGATAATGTTGTTTTGTTTTCCTATATAAGGTGTTTTCTATGTTCTTGATCGTTTTGGTGCCAATTATGCAGGAAAAAAAAATAACACCTTTCTGGTAAAGACTTCTCGTGACCCCAAATAGGGTGTTTTGCATGCATTTAGGTGTTTTGGAACTTAAGAAGTTGAAAAACACTCAAAAGAAACGTTTTTGGTAATGCTGTTTTCTTTACCTATATAAGGTGCTTTTGCATGTACTTTTACAGTTTTGTAACCTAACAAGTTCAAAAACATCTAACATAAACGTTATTGGTAATGTTGTTCTGCTTCTCCATATAGGAACGCGTTTTATTGTTTTCTTGCCTAAGAAACTAAAAAAAAAAATAAGAATAAAAAAAAAATAAAAAAAAAATACACATACACGTTTCTGTTATTATCATTTCGTTCCTCCATATCGGGTCCTTTGCATGCATTTTTGCGTTTTGTTATCTAATAAGATGGAAAACACTCAAATGACACGTTTATTTATTTATTTATTTTATTTTATTTATTTATTTATTTATTTTATTTATTTTTTTTTTTTTTGGCATTGATGTTTCTACGTAAATGGTGTTTTGCTCCCGATTTAAAGTTTTCGTAGGTAAGAAGTTTAATAACATTTAAAGAAATGTTTTTGATAATATCTTGTTTTCCCTTATGTACTGTTTTCCATTTATTTTAGCGTTTTGGTGCCTAATATGCTCAAAAACAAGAAAATGACACGCTTCTCGTAATGTCGTTTTGTTACCGTAAATATTTTGCATTGAATGCATTTTTACGTTTTGGTAGCTAACAAGCTAGAAATATTGTATGCTGTTCACGTGTTTTAGCGTTTTATAATCTATGAGGTTGAAAAACATTCATAATATACGTTTATATTCATTCAAATGACATGTTTGTGGTAAAGTTCTGTTTTTTTTCGTAAAGTGTGATTTGCACGCTTTTAGCGTTTTGGTTCGTAAGAAAGCTTAAAAACACTCAAAACACACGTTTTTCTTTTTTTTTTCATATAGAGTGTTTTCCTTTCTTCTTACCGTTTTGGTGCCTAATATGCTTAAAAACCCAAATGACACATTTCTGGTAACGTCGTTCTATTACCCAAAATAGGCCGCTTTCCATGTATTTTGTCGTTTTTGTATCTAACAAGCTCAAAAACGTTCAAAATACGTTTTTTTTTTTTTCCAGTGTTGTTCTGTTTCTCCATATAAATCACTATTCACGTGTTTTAGCGTTTTGGTGCATAAGAAGCTGAAAAACACTCATAATACACATTTCTGTTAGTAATATTTCGTTTCGTAATATCGGGTAATTTGCAGGTATTTTCGGTTTTGGTATCAGATAAGCTGGAAAATACTCAATTTACACGTTTTTTGGTAACGTTCTATTATTGCGTAAAGGGTGTTTTGGAGCTATTTTAGCGTTTTTGTACGTAATAAGCTTATGAACACTCAAATTACGCTTTTTTTTTTTGTAATATTGTTTTATTTTCCCATATAAAGTGTTTTCCATTTTTTTCTTTTTTTAAGCGTTTTGGTGCATAATACGTTATAACATCCTAATAATGTCTTTCCGTAACCCCATCCAGGGTGATTTGCATGCATTTTAGCGTTTTCGTACCTAACAGGCTCAAAAACACTCAAAATACAAGTTTTTGGCAATATTATTTTTTTTTTTTTTATAACGGGAGTTTTGCATAGGTTTTAGCGTTTTAGCACGTAAGAAGCTAAAAAGACTGAAAAGACACGTTTTTGGTAATGTTGAGTGCTTTTCCCAAATAGGGTGCATTGCTTGCACTTTTGCGTTTTGGTACTTAAGAAGCTCAAAAACACTCAATGTTCTGTTTCTCCTTAAAGGGTGTTTTGGACGCTTTTTAGCGTTTTGGTACGCAAGGAGCTCAATAACTCACAAAAGACAGATTTTCAATAATGTTGTTTTCTTTTCCCATGTATGGTATTTTGCATACTCTTTGGCGATATCGTATCTAAAAAGTTTTAAAAAATACTCAAAAACACTTTTTTTGGGGGGGGGTAATATTGTTTTCTTCTCGTATATAAGGTGCTTTGCTTGCAGTTTGGCGTTTTGGTACCTAACAAGGTAAAAAAAAAAACGCTCAATATATACGTTTTTTGGTAATGTTGTTCTGTTTTTCTATATAGAGTGCTATTCACGTTTTGTAGTGTTTCCTTACTTAAGAAGCTGAAAAACATTCATAATACACATTTCTGTTAATATCGTATCGTTTTCCCATATCGGGCCCTTTGCATGCCTTTTGGGGTTTTGGTATCCAATAAGCTGGAAAATACTCAAATAGCACGTTTTTGGTAATGTTCTGTTTCTTCGTAAAGCGCATTTCGTATGAGTTTCCCTACGTAAGAAGCTGAAAAACACTCAAAAGAGATGTTTTTGATAATGTTGTTTTGTTTTCGTTTATAGAGTGTTTTCCATGCTGGTTAGCGTTTTCGGGCCTAATATGCTTAATATTACCAGAAACGTGTCATTTGGGTGTGTGTGTGTTTTTTTTTTTTTTTTTAGCATTATATGCACCAAAACATAAAAAAAAAAAATGGAAAACACTTGATGATGGAAAATAACAATTATAAAAAAAAAGTGTCAAAATTTTCTTGAGTTTTTTAAGTACCAAAGCGCTAAAATCCATGCAAAACACCTTTAATGAAGATGCAGAACAATATTACCAAAAAACTTGTGTTTTGAGTGTTTTAATATTGGTAAGTACCAAAACGCCAAAATGCATGGAAATTATCCAATATTGGAAACGAAACGATATTAATAGAAATGTGTATTATGATTTTTTTTTTTTTTTCAGCTTCTTAGGTGAGAAGACGCTACAACACATGAACAGCACTCTATGTGGAAAAACATAGCAACATTACCAAAAACGTGTATAATGAGCTTTTTTTTTTTTACTTGTTAGATACCAAAAGGCCAAATTGCAATGAAAGCACCTTATATAGGAAAAGAAAACAATATTACCCAAAACGTGTCTTTTGAGTGTTTTTAAACTGTTTAGATACCCCTATAGGAAAAGAAAAGATTCTTAAAAAAAAAAATATATATATATATATATATATATATATATATATATATATATATATATATATATATATATATATATATATATATATATATATATATATATATATATATATATATATATATTAGCAAAAACGTATGTTTTGAGTGTTTTGGAGTTTCTTAGGTAGCACAACGCAAAAGTGCAAGCAATGCACCTTATTGTCGAAAAACCATACAACATTTCCAAAAAACGCGTCTATTTAGTGTTTTTAGCTTCTTACGTACAAAAACGCTAAAACCTATGCAAAACTCCCATTATGAAAAAAAAATGATAATATTGCCAAAAACGTGTATTTTAAGTGTTTTTGAGGTTAAGTACGAAAACGCTAAAATGGATGTAAATCACCCTGAATGGGGTAACGGAGAGATATTACCCGAAACGTGTCACTTTGATGTTAAAACGTATTATGCATGCAAAAAAAAAAAAAAAAAAAAAAGAAAAAAACACTATATGGGAAAACAAAATATCATCATGAAAAACATATAATTTTGACTGTTTATGAGCTTATTACGTACCAAAAACACTAATATGACTCCAAAACAGCCTTTATGTACAAACAGAACATTACAAAAAGACGTGTAATTTGAATATTTTGCAGCTTATTAGGTACCAAAACGCGAAAATACCTGCAAATTACCCGATATTGCGAAAAGAAACAATATTAGAGAAATGTGTATTTTCAGCTTCTTATGTACCAAAACGCTAAAACACTTAAATAGCAATTTATATGGAGAAGCAAAACAACATTGAAAAAACGTGGATTTTGAGTGTTTTTGAGCTTGTTAGATACAAAAACGAGAAAATGCATAGAAAGCAGCCTATTTTGTGTAATAAAACAACGTTACCAGAAACGTATCATTTTTTTTTATTGAGCATATTAGGCATCGAAACGGTAAAAAAAAAATAAATAAAATGGAAAACCCTCTATATGATAAAAAAAAAAAAAAAAAAGAAAAGAAAGAAAAAAGTGTAATTTGAGTGTTTTTGAGCCTTCTTACGTATCAAAACGCTAAAAGCGTGCAAATCACACTTTACGAAGAACCAGAAGAACTTTACCACAAACATGTCATGTTAGGTACCAAAATGCTAAAATACATTTAAATAACCTATCTGGGGAAAAGAAACGATATGAAGAGAAACGTACATATCATATACATATATCATATACATATCATATACATATGAATGATTTTTCAACTTCATAGATTCCAAAACGCTAAAACACGTGAAAAGCACTTAATATTTAGAACAGAAGAACAGTGCCAGAATTTTTGGGTGTTTTCCAGTTTGTTAGCTACCAAAATTTTAAAATGCATTCAATGGAAACTATTTGGGATAACGAAACGACATTACCAAAAACGAGTCATTTGGTTGTTTTGAGCATATTAGGCACCAAATTGCTAAAATCAATAAAAACATTACATAAGGGAAAGAAAACATTATCAAAAACGTGTCTTTTAAATGTTCTTGAGCTTCTTACCTACGAAAATACTAAATCAGGTTCAAACCACGATTTACGGAGAAACAGAACAATATTACTAAAAAACGTGTGACTTGAGTGTTTTCCATCTTGTTAGATAACAAACCGCAAAAATGCATATATAGGAACCGATATGAGGAAACGAAATGATAGAAA
Source organism: Scylla paramamosain (assembly GCF_035594125.1). Classification (NCBI taxonomy): domain Eukaryota; kingdom Metazoa; phylum Arthropoda; class Malacostraca; order Decapoda; family Portunidae; genus Scylla; species Scylla paramamosain. The sequence goes on along the minus strand of NC_087153.1, from coordinate 23,324,218 downwards.
CAGAAACGTGTATTATGAGCATTTTTCACTTTTCATAGGTAACAAAACGATAAAACACGTGAATAGTACTCTATATGGAGAAAAGAACAACATTACCAATATCGCTTATATTAAGTGTTTTCAACATGTTAGTTTACAAAACCCTAAAGCACAAGCAACATTACTAAAAGAGTTTTTTTTCTTTGTGTGTGTGTGTGTGTGTGTGTGTGTGTGTGTGTGTGTGTGTGTGTGTGTGTGTGTGTGTGTGTGTGTGTTTGAGCTTCTTAGCTTCCAAAACGCCTAAATGCACGCAAAGCTCTTTGGGGTCACGAAAAGACATTACCAGAAACGTCTTTTTTTTTCACCATATTTGAAACCAAAACGCTAAAGAGCATAGAAAACATCTTATCTAGGAAAACAAAACAAAATTATCAAAAACATGTATTTTGATTTTGTGTGCTTCTAACGTACCAAAACGCTATAACGCATCCAAAACACCTTTTATGGAGAAATAGAATAACATTAGCAAAAACGTATTTTGGGTGTTTTTAGTTTGCTTGGTAACAAAACGTCAAAATGAATGCAAAGTACCCAATATGAAGAAAACGAAACAATATTAAGAGTAATGAGTATTATGAACATTTTTTTTCAACTTCATAGATACCAAAACGCAGAAACACGTGAAAACACTCTATATGGATAAATAGAACATTATGTAACTTGTATTATGTGTGTGTCTTTACTGATGTTATGTAAAAAACTGAAAGTTAATTGAAAGCATCCAGCATGAGGAAAAAACAATATTATCAAAAACATGTATTGTGTGTGTCTTTACTAATGTTATGTAAAAAACTAAAAGTTAATTGAAAGCACCCAGCATGAGGAAACAGAACAATATTATCAAAAACGTATATAATGAGTTCTTTTTTTTTTTTTCTTTCAACTTGTTATGAAGCAAAACGATAAAGTGCATGCAAAGCACACAATATAGGAAAAAGCAAACAACATTACCAAAAACTTGTCTTCTGTGTTTCTCGGCTTCTTACGTACCAAAACGCTAAAACGCATGCAAAACACCCTTCATGGAGAAACCAAACAACATTACTAAATACATGTATTTTTGACATTTTTGAGATTGTTAGGTATCAAAACGCCAGTATGCATGCAGAACACCTTATATGCAAAAGAAAGGTTATTTTGCACGCGTTTTATCGTTTAGGAATGTAAAAAGCCCAAAAACACTCAAAAGACAGGTTTTTCGTAATGTTTTTTTTTTTTTTTTCCCATATAGGGTGCTTTTCATGCAGTTTACAGTTTTAGTACCTAACAAGCTAAAAAAAAAAAAAAAAAAAAAAAACACACACACACACACACACACACACACACAAAAGAATTGGTTTTGATAATGTTGTTTTGTTTTTCCTTATAAAGTGTTTTCCATCTCTTTAAAGCGTCCTAGTGCCTGGTGGTAATGTCGATTCTTTACCGAAAATAAGGCGCTTTTAATGCATTTTGGCGTTTTGGTACCTAACAAACTGGAAAAACTCAAAACACACGTTTTATGTTGTTCTGTTCCTCTAAAAAGTGTGTTTTCCATGCGGTTTAGTGTTTTGGTACGTTACCAAAACACTCAAAAGGCACGCTTTTGGTAATGTTTTTCTTTTTTCCATATAAGATGTTTCGCATGTTTTTAAGCGTTTTTGTGTATAATACGCTCAGACATAAATGATACGTTTCTTGTAATGTTGTTTCGTTATCACATATAGGACACTTTGCATGCATTTTTGCGTTTTGGTACCTAGTAAGCTCAAAAACTTTAAAAATACTTGGTATTTTTGGTAACGTACTTTTTCTCTATAAAGGATGTTTTGCAAGCGTTTTAGTGTTTTGGTAGGTAAGAACCAGACAATCATTTAAAATGCACGTTTTTTATTTATTTATTTATTTATTTCCTATATATGGTGCTTTGCATGCACTTTCAAGGTTTGATACCTAAGAAACTGAAAAACAGTCAAAAGACATGTTATATATATATATATATATATATATATATATATATATATATATATATATATATATATATATATATATATATATATATATATATATATATATATATATATATATATATATACATTCAACCTGTTCCTAAAAAGGGTGACCGCTCTAATCCCTCAAACTACCGTCCTATTGCTTTAATTTCCTGCTTATCTAAAGTTTTTGAATCTATCCTCAACAGGAAGATTCTTAAACATCTATCACTTCACAACCTTCTATCTGATCGCCAGTATGGGTTCCGTCAAGGCCGCTCTACTGGTGATCTTCTGGCTTTCCTTACTGAGTCTTGGTCATCCTCTTTTAGAGACTTTAGTGAAACTTTTGCTGTTGCCTTGGACATATCAAAAGCCTTTGATAGAGTCTGGCACAAAGCTTTGATTTCAAAACTACCCTCCTACGGTTTCTATCCTTCTCTCTGTAACTTCATCTCAAGTTTGCTTTCTGACCGTTCTATTGCTGCTGTTGTAGACGGTCACTGTTCTTCTCCTAAATCTATTAACAGTGGTGTTCCTCAGGGTTCTGTCCTGTCACCCACTCTCTTCTTATTATTCATTAATGATCTTCTAAACCAAACTTCTTGTCCTATCCACTCCTATGCTGATGATACCACCCTGCACTTTTCCACGTCTTTTCATAGACGTCCAACCCTTCAGGAGGTAAACATATCACGCAGGGAAGCCACAGAACGCCTGACTTCTGATCTTTCTAAAATTTCTGATTGGGGCAGAGCAAACTTGGTATTGTTCAATGCCTCAAAAACTCAATTCCTCCATCTATCAACTCGACACAATCTTCCAGACAACTATCCCCTCTTCTTCAGTGACACTCAACTGTCCCCCTCTTCTACACTCGGTCTGTCCTTTACTTATAATCTGAACTGGAAACTTCACATCTCATCTCTAGCTAAAACAGCTTCTATGAAGTTAGGTGTTCTGAGACGTCTCCGCCAGTTTTTCTCACCCCCCCAGCTCCTAACTCTGTATAAGGGCCTTATCCGTCCATGTATGGAGTATGCTTCACATGTCTGGGGGGGTTCCACTCATACTGCTCTTCTAGACAGGGTGGAATCAAAAGCTTTTCGTCTCATCAACTCCTCTCCTCTAACTGACTGTCTTCAGCCCCTCTCTCACCGCCGCAATGTTGCATATCTAGCTGTCTTCTACCGCTATTTTCATGCCAACTGCTCTTCTGATCTTGCTAACTGCATGCCTCCCCTCCTTCCGCGGCCTCGCTGCACAAGACTTTCTTCTTTCTCTCACCCCTATTCTGTCCACCTCTCTAACGCAAGAGTTAACCAGTATTCTCAATCATTCATCCCTTTCTCTGGTAAACTCTGGAACTCCCTGCCTTCTTCTGTATTTCCACCTTCCTATGACTTGAATTCCTTCAAGAGGGAGGTTTCAAGACACTTATCCACCAATTTTTGACCACTGCTTTGACCCTTTTATGGGACTGGCATTTCAGTGGGCATTTTTTTTTTTATTAGATTTTTGTTGCCCTTGGCCAGTATCCTTCCTACATAAAAAAAAAAATATATATATATATATATATATATATATATATATATATATATATATATATATATATATATATATATATATATATATATATATATATATATATATATATATATATATATATATATATATATATATATATATATATATATATATATATATATATATATATATATATATATATATATATATATATGTATGTATTTTTTTTTCCCAAGGTGCCTTTCATGAATTTTAGTGTTTTCGTACCTATCAAGTTAAAAATTTACAATATACACGCTTTTTGGTAATGTTCTGTTTCTCCTTACAGAGTGCAATTCACATGTTTTAGCATTTTGTTGCCTACGGAACAGTTCATAATACACGTTTCTCCTAATATTGTTTCGTTTTCCCATATCGGGTCATTTTGCATACATTTTGGCTTTTAAGGACCTGTAAAACTCTCAAATCACATGTTTTTTTTTTTTTGGCAATGTTGTTGTGTTTCTAAGTAAAGGGTGTTTTGCACCCATTTTAACGTTTTGGTTTGTAAGAAGCTCAAAATACTCAAAAGACATTTTTTTTTTTATGTTTTCCCATATAGTGTGTTTTTCATGCTTTTTAACGTTTTGTGGCCTAATATTCTCAAAATCATCTAAATGACAGGCTTCTGGTAATATCGTTCCGTTAACCCAAATAGGGTGCTATGCATGCATTTTAGCGATTTAGTATCTAACAACCTTAAAATCTCTCAAAAGAATTATTTTTGAAAATGTTTAGTTTTCCATATAGTGTTTTCATTGCTTTTTAGCGTTTTGTTGCCTAATATACTCATAAACACCCAAATGACACGTTTGTGGTAATGTCTATTCCTTACCGCAAATAAGGTGATTTGCATGCATTTTAACGATTTGGTATTTAAGAAATTAAAAACAAAAAAAAATCGCAATATTGTTCTATTTCGCTATTAAGGGTATTTCGCATCTGTTTTAGCGTTTCGGCACTTACGCTGAAAAAAAAAAAACTCAAGACACTTTTTTTTATAACGCTGTTTGTCTGTTTTTTCCTTATAGGGCGCTTTGTATGCACTTTAGTTTTTTGGTACCTAATAAGCTCAAAAACATTCATAATACACGTGTTTGGAAATGCTGATTCTTCATATAGGATGACTTAAATGAACTTTAGTGTTATACTACCTAACATTTGGAAAAACATTCATCTTTTTTTTTTTTTTTTTTTGGCAATATTGTTTTCATGCATTTTCGCGCTATGGTATCTAACAAGGCTAAATACTCTAAAAACACCTGCTTTGGTAATGTTATTCTGTTTCTCCATAAAGAGTGTTTTGCACGCGTTTTAGCGATTTGATACGTAAGAAGCTGAAAGAACACTAAACACATGATTTTGATAAAGTAATATATATATATATATATATATATATATATATATATATATATATATATATATATATATATATATATATATATATATATATATATATATATATATATATATATATATATATATATATATATATATATATATATATATATATATATATATATACATATATATATATATATATATATAAGTGGAGTAGGAGAAAGGTGAGGAATGAGGAGGAGGATGGGAAATCAGGAGCGGGAACAGGAATGAGGAGGGGGAAGAGAAGGGTGATGAGAATAACAACAAAAGCAAAACAATGAGAGAAACACGCACACACACACACACACACACACACACACACACACACACACACACACACACACACACACACACACATTATCTATCAATTTCACGAGAGCGTTGATCACAGGAAGGGACAGGGCATGGACCAGGTGGGGAACGTGAAATGGGTGAAGCCTTAAGGATTAGTTTTTGAGGGGATTGAACCAATCATTGGAAAACAAAAAAGTGTTTAGCATGCAAACATTTTAGAGTTTTGGTTTGTAAGAAGGTCAAAAACACTCAAACACTCTTTGGTAAAGTTACTTTTTTTCTATGTTTATTTTTATCGTTTTATGCCAACACGCTGAAAAAAAAATTAAATAAAAAAAATCTTTAAAAACACACATTTCTGGCAATGTCGTTTCTTTTCCCCATATAGGGGGCTTTGCATACATTTTGGCGCTTTTGGTAACTAACAATCTGAAAAACACTGAAAATACACGTTTTGGTAATGTTCTGTTTTTCCTTACAAAGTGCTATTAACGTGTTTTCCCGTTTTGGTACCTAAGAAGTTTAAAAACACTCATAATACACGTTTCTGTCCTTTAATTTTCCCATATGGGGTGATTTGCATGCATTTTGACAATTTGGTACATAACAATGTGAAAAACACGTAAAAACTTGTTTTTGGTAATGTTATTTTGTTTCTCCATAAAGGGTGTTTTGCATGCGTATTAGCGTAAGAAGTTCGAAACAATTAAAACAGATGGTCTTGATAATATTGTCTTGAGTGTTTTTCATGCTTTTTAGCATTTTGGTGCAAAAAACGCTCAAAAACACGTAAAAGATACGTTTATGATGTCGTTTTTTTTCCCCATACAGGTTGTTTTTGCATGCATTTTGGCGTTTTAGCTTAACAAGCTTAAAAATATTCAAAATATCCATTTTTGCTAATGTTGTTTCTCCAAAAAGAGTGTTTTCCATGCGTTTTAGCGTTTTGGAAGGTAAAAACACTAAAAAAAACACACAATAAAAAAGTGATCCACTGTTTAAAATATGTAAAATATTAATGTAAAAGATATCTAATCAAGATACATTGATTGTTTCTTCCATTTACGAAGAAAAAAAAGTGAATATTGTTTTTATCGTATATAAATTCAAGAAATAGCAGTTTTTTGCTATATGTTCTCGTTTTTTTTATGTACGTAGAGAGAAAACGAAAGAAAAAGAAAGAAAAGATAAGAAAAAAGAAAGAAAAAAAAGAAAAAAGGATAAATCAGAAAAAAATATGGGAAAAAAAAGGAAAAATAAAATATCACACCAATATCGTGGCGCGTAAAACCCATAAAAAGGGACGCCTCATTGAATAACGCAAAAAAAAAAAAAAAAAAATACCGCAATGTTCCATGCACCAAAAATAGCAGAAAAAATGGAGAAAAATATAAGAAAAAATAATAAAATAATTTTTTTTAAAAATCAGGTCACCTACATGCAATCTACCCATAATAGACGTTTATGTTAGTATCATTTCGCTTTCCCATATCGGGTCCTTTGCATGCATTTTGGCGTTTTGGCAACTAACAAGCAAACTCAGATCACGTTTTTTTTTTTTTTCTAATGCTTTCATGTTTCTGCATAAAGGGTGTTTTCCAGGAGTTTTAGCGTTTTGGTATGTAACAAACTCAATAACACTCACAAGACACGTTTTCGTTGTCCCATTTAGTGTTTTTAGCGTTTTGGTATCTAATGAGTTCAAAAACAACTTTTTCTAGTAATATTGTTCCGTTACCCCGTAGAGGGTACTTTGCATGCATTTTGGCGTTTTGATACCTAACAAGCTCCAAAACACTCATAATGCACGATTTTGGTAGTGTTTCTGTTTCTTCATGTAGGGTGTTTTGTGTGCATTTTGACATTTTGGTATTTAACATGGGGACACGTTTTAAATAAAGTTGTTTTCTTTTCCCATATAAGATGTTTTGCATGCACTTTGGTGATAGCTAACAACCTCAAAAACACTGAAAAATGCGTTTATAAATAAATAAATAAATAAATATATATATATATATATATATATATATATATATATATATATATATATATATATATATATATATATATATATATATATATATATTTTATGTAGGAAGGACACCGGCCTGGGGCAACAAAAAAAAAAAAAAAGAAAGAAAGAAAGAAAGAAAAAAGCCCATTGAGATGTCGGTCCCAGATTAGGGTCCGAAGCGGTAGTCAAAAAGTGAAGGATGAGTGTCCTCCCTCTTGAAGGAATTCAAGTCATAGGAAGGTGAAAATACAGCAGCAGACAGGGAGTTCCAGAGTTTACGAGAGAAAATGATGAATGATTGAAAATACTGAATGACTGAAAATACTCTTACATTAGAGAGATTAACAGAATAGAGGTGAGAGAAATAAGAATGTCTTGTGCAGCAAGGCCGCGGGAGGAAGGGATGCATGCAGTTAGCAAGATCAGAGGAGCAGTTAGCATTAAAATAGCGGTTGAAGGCTGCTAGAGATGCAGCATTGCGGCGATGAGAAAGAGGCTGAAAACAGTCAGTTAGAAAAGAGGAGTTGATGAGACGAAAAGCTTTTGATTCCACCCTGTCTAGAAGAGCGGTATGAGTGGAATCTCCCAGACATGAGAAGCATACTCCATACAAGAACGGATAAGGCCCTGGTACAGGGTTAGGAGCTTTTTATTTATTTTTTTTTTTTTAATGTAGGAGGGACACTGGCCAAGGGCAACAAAAATCCAATAAAAAAAAAATGCCCATTGAAATGCCAGTCCCATAAAAGGGTCCAAAGCGGTAGCCAAAAATTGGAGGATAAGTGTCTTGAAACCTCCCTCTTGAAGGAATTCAAGTCATAGGAAGGTGGAAATACAGAAGGAGGCAGGGAGTTCCAGAGCTTACCAGAGAAAGGGATGAATGATTGAGAATACTGGTTAACTCTTGCGTTAGAGAGGTGGACAGAATAGGGGTGAGAGAAAGAAGAAAGTCTTGTGCAGCGAGGCCGCGGGAGGAGGGGAGACATGCAGTTAGCAAGATCAGAGGAGCAGTTAGCATGAAAATAGCGGTAGAAGACAGCTAGAGATGCAACACTGTGGCGATGAGAGAGAGGCTGAAGACAGTCAGTTAGAGGAGAAGAGTTGATGCGATGAAAAGCTTTTGATTCCACCCTGTCTAAAGGAGCAGTTTGAGTGGAACCCTCCCAGACATGTGAAGCATACTCCATACATGGACAGATAAGGCCCTTGTACAGAGTTAGCAGCTGGAGGGGGGAGGGGTGAGAAAAACTGGCGGAGACGTCTCAGAACGCCTAACTTCATAGAAGATGTTTTAGCTAGAGATGAGATGTGAAGTTTCCAGTTCAGATTATAAGTAAAGGACAGACCGAAGATGTTCAGTGTAGAAGAGGGGGACAGTTGAGTGTCATTGAAGAAGAGGGGATAGTTGTCTGGAAGGTTGTGTCGAGTTGATAGATGGAGGACTTGAGATTTTGAGGCATTGAACAATACCAAGTTTGCTCTGCCCAATCAGAAATTTTAGAAAGATCAGAAGTCAAGCGTTCTGTGGCTTCCCTGCGTGAAATGTTTACTTCCTGAAGGGTTGGGCGTCTATGAAAAGATGTGGAAAAGTGCAGCGTGGTATCATCAGCGTAGGAGTGGATAGGATAAGAAGTTTGGTTTAGGAGATCATTAATGAATAATAAGAAAAGAGTGGGTGACAGGACAGTACCCTAAGGAACACCACTGTTAATAGATTTAGAAGAAGAACAGTGACCGTCTACCACAGCAGCAATAGAACGGTCAGAAAGGAAACTTGAGATGAAGTTACAGAGAGAAGGATAGAAGCCATAGGAGGGTAGTTTGGAAATCAAAGCCAGACTCTATCAAAAGTTTTTGACATGTCCAAGGCAACAGTAAAATTTTCACCAAAATCTCTAAAAGAGGATGACCAAGACTCAGTAAGGAAACCCAGAAGATCACCAGTAGAGCGGCCTTGATGGAACCCATACTGGCGATCAGATAGAAGGTTGTGAAGTGATAGATTAGGAATCTTCCTGTTGAGGATAGATTCAAAAACTTTAGTTTGAGGGATTAGAACGGTCACCTTTTTTTAGGAACAGGTTGAATGTAGGGAAACTTCCAGCAAGAAGGAAAGGTAGATGTAGATGACAGACAGAGCTGAAAGAGTTTGATTAGGCAAGGTGCAAGCATGGAGGCACAGTTTCGGAGAATAATAGGAGGGACCCCATCAGGTCAATAAGCCTTCCGAAGGTTCAGGCCAGCAAGGGCATGGAAAACATCATTGCGAAGAATTTTAATAGGTAGCATGAAGTAGTCAGATGGTGGAGGAGAGGGAGGAACAAGCCCAGAATCGTCCAAGGTAGAGTTTTAAGCAAAGGTTTGAGCGAAGAGTTCAGCTTTAGAAATAGATGTGATAGCAGTGGTGCCATCTGGTTGAAATAAAGGAGAGAAAGAAGAAGAAGGAAAGTTATTAGAGATATTTTTGGCTAGATGCCAGAAGTCACGAAGAGAGTTAGATCTTGAAAGGTTTTGACACTTTTTGTTAATGAAGGAGTTTTTGGCTAGTTGGAGAACAGACTTGGCATGGTTCCGGGCAGAAATATAAAGTGCATGAGATTCTGGTGATGGAAGGCTTAAATACCTTTTGTAGGCCACCTCTTTATCATGTATAGCACGAGAACAAGCTATGTTAAACTAAGGTTTGGAAGGTTTAGGTCGAGAAAAAGAGTGAGGAATGTACGCCTCCATGCCAGACAATATCACCTCTGTTATGCGCTAAGCACACAAAGACAGGTCTCTGACACGGAAGCAGTAGTCATTCCAAGGAAAATCAGCAAAATACCTCCTCAGGTCCCCCCAACTAACAGAGGCAAAACGCCAGAGGCACCTTCGCTAAGCGGGATCCTGAGGAGGGATTGGAGAAATAGGACAAGATACAGATATGAGATTGTGATCAGAGGAGCCCAACGAAGAAGAAAGGGTGACAGCATAAGCAGAAGGATTAGAGGTCAGGAAAAGGTCAAGAATGTTGGGCGTATCTCCAAGACGGTCAGGAATATGAGTAGAGTGATGCACCAATTGCTCTAGATCGTGGAGGATAGCAAAGTTGTAGGCTAGTTCACCAGGATGGTCAGTAAAGGGAGAGGAAAGCCAAAGCTGGTGGTGAACAATGAAGTCTCCAAGAATGGAGATCTCTGCAAAAGGGAAGAGGGTCAGAATGTGCTCCACTTTGGAAGTTAAGTAGTCAAAGAATTTCTTATAGTCAGAGGGGTTAGGTGAGAGGTATACAGCACAGATAAATTTAGTTTGAGAGTGACTCTGTAGTCGTAGCCAGATGGTGGAAAACTCGGAAGATTCAAGAGCGTGGGCACAAGAGCAGGTTAAGTCATTCCGCACATAAACGTAACATCCAGCTTTGGATCGAAAATGAGGATAGAGAAAGTAGGAGGGAACAGAAAAGGGGCTACTGTCAGTTGTCTCAGACACCAGAGTTTCAGTGAGGAAAAGAAGATGAGGTTTAGAAGAGGAGAGGTAGTGTTCTACAGATTGAAAATTAGATCTTAGACCGCGAATGTTGCAGAAGTTAATGAAGAAAAAATTGAGGTGGGTGTCAAGACACCTGGAGTCGTCGACAGAATGGTAGTCCGACCTGGGGACACTTATAGTCCCCTCCCCAGATGGAGACTCCGAGGCTGGTGTAGAAGTCGCCATGATAATTTTGAAATTTTTGAGTGAAGGGTGTGTGTGTTATTAGGTGCTTGTAGTTTTGTGTGGAGGAAGAGAGTTGTCTTTAGAGGGCAGACTGTGACTGCCCCCTTGTGTTGTGAGACACAAAGGGAAACGTTCAGTGAAATCACAGCTGGGTTTAATGATAAGTTCACAGCTCCCCTGAACAGTGCTTTAGACCTCACTGGGAGTAATTATCGTTTCGGCAGGTGTCTACTGCCTCCTCCTGGTAGCAGGAGGTGAGAAAAACTGGCGAAGATGTCTCATATAATGGTTGAGTTGGGGCTACAAGGTCAGCAGTATATTCTCCACGATCAGCGGAATAACAGAAGGTAGCCAGGTGTAAAAGCGAGAACGCAGACACTCCGCCAGTCCCTCTCAGACTGAGGAGGCGTGGGTCTGTAGACGACGGGTGACAAGGACACAGTGTGCCACATCTCACATACATAAATGTATTAATATAAAGACTATTATATCGCTCAGCCACGCAAGTCGAGGCGACCCGCCGAGGAAAATACTCGGATGGAACATTAGATAAAGTAACATGACAATAAAATAATTAGTAACAGTACAAATGTGACACAGCTAGGCATTGGAAATTGCAACACTAAACTGGAGTGAAGACAGAACGCGTCGACTTCACATTATTTTGAATAAGTAAGCAGGCAAGACTAAAACTGCTAGGAAAGCAAAATATTTAAATTAATATGAAATGAAGAAAATACAGGGTGTAAAAGTACATTATATATGAAAATATACACTAAATATAAGAAAAAAAAAGAAAACAAAAGAATTAAGTAACCATATGAAACACAAAAAAAAAAATGTATGACATAAGCAATACACGGAGTATATCTGTAAATATAACTATATGCAAACTTTGCTCACTAACACATGTAAAAAAAAATACATGTGTAAATAATTGATGCAACTGGGCATTCAATAAAAAAAAAAAATTAAAAGTGAGTAGTGAGTATTGTAAACAATAAAGAGGCCTTGTCCCATCTAGAGGCGTCCTTTTACATAAGAGAGGCACCACAGCTGTAACCAGCCTGCTGGCTCAGGAGGTTAAATTTAGGTGACGTTAAGAGGACATATATACTAATATATATATATATATATATATATATATATATATATATATATATATATATATATATATATATATATATATATATATAGATAGATAGATAGATAGATAGATAGATAGATAGATAGATAGATAGATAGATATTAATCCCTCCCCACACAAACAATGTAGGGAGAAGATGAAATTAAGTAGATCCCTCTTGGCATGAAGCCAAGACAGCAAGCAAAATCCCTCCCGGCATAAGAGAATGCAAATAAATATAAAAAAAATATCGGGACAGCGACAGTGTAGGAATTATAAGGGTACAAAAAAAAAAAAGTAGGAGCTTGCCCTTGGACGTAAATTATTGTAAGAAGAAGGAGGAGGAGGAGGAGGAGGAGGAACAGGAATACAGATAGGCGACTGGGAAGAAGTGAGAACAAAAATATAACTTCTCTTCAGCCTGTCAGCATGGACAACTTGTGCACACTTGAAAACAACATCATTTACCTCAAAAGTGCTTTTGCATGTTGCTTTTGTAACATCTCGGTCACGAGGTTTGTAGGTTATGCCTAACTGAATCATGAATAATTTGATGCGTTCGCAGCTGATTCTGTACATAGTCATGGATTGCGAAGCTGAACTAAAAGATCATAAGGCAAACGCTTTTTAAAACCATAGACAGTATAATGAGGCTTTTTACCTGTGGAGGCATTAATGGAACCGTTGATACAAGCAGCCACATGAGGGACTCAGTCTTGCCAAGCTTCTTGTAGTTGGCCTGCAACATGTCGTAAGATCTCTAAAATTTTCTATTGACGTGTTCAAGTAACCCATTTAAAGAAGGGTGTTACGAAGTAGTGAATGACTCTGTAATACCATACTGGTGGCAAATACTTTTAAAAACGCCATGTTTTAATTATGTTTCATTATCACTCAACAAAACAGAAGGAATGGTCTAAGGGCAAAGAAGATGAGATACTAAAGCATGTGCAACGGCTGAAGCAGACTTGTTAGGCAAGAGGGCTAAAACTACCAAACAGCTGAAATGGTCGACACACACGACAGCATAAGTAGACCCCTGACTGCTGCGAGGTAAGGACAGAAGGTCAACAGCAACAGTCTCAAAAGGACAAGTAGTAGAATACTCTAGTATGGGTGCAGTTTTAGTGGTTCCTTTGGTAAGTCCACAAGACAAGCACTGAGCAACATATGTGGTAATGTCAAGGCGCATCTTCAGCCAATAATACTTGGTACAAATCATAGCTAGGGATTTGTCACGACCAGGGTGACCAGCCTAAGGGGCATCATGAATAATATGTAGTACAGTAGGGACTAAAGACTGGAATAACAAGCTGAGTTACATTCTGTCCATGAACTTTACGAGTGAGGACTTCATTGTGAACATCAAATTCTGACAAGTGAACTGGTAGTTTTGGTAGAGTAGTGTCATCGCCAGACTCTATGGCATAAAAGATTTTAGACTATACAGGGTCCTCACGCTGAGCTGCAGCTAATTCCTGAAGGGAAAAGTTAGAAATTGAGTAACGGCAACTACAGCAACATTATGTGAGAGTCTACTACTGCACGATAAGATCCGTCATTCTTTGGCACCATAAAAATTGGGGAGTTCCATGGAGATGTGACTACCAAATAATACCTTCATTAAGCATTTCTTGGATTAAGTTATGTTCAACTTGTCGCTGGGAGTGAGGCAAACAATAAGAAGGTATATAAATAGTACGTGTATTAGGTTCAAGATCGATGCGATGCTGAGAAATATCATGCACAGATCTTATCGTGCAGTAGTAGACTTTCGACGAGTCAAGCCTAATAAAGCATCACACTGAAGTACAAAATCAGACAATATATAAGCGTTCACATAAAAAGTGTGATGATGAGCATGAAAGGACACAGGTAAGGTAACAGAACCTATAACACTTAAAGAAGAACCTTGAATAGCGCTGAACGTCCGAGTCTCTGGAATAAAAGACAAATTATACAGTTGTTTAAGTTTTCAATAAGCACGTTCAGTCAGCAAGCTACAATCTGCACCGGAGTCCATACAAACAGTAAATGGAGTGCCATATGTATAACACTGAAAATCACAGCGCTGATAATTGTTAGCAATTAATGAAGGCACATAGAAAACTGGTGGTGATGATACAGTTTGAGTTAATCCACTGGAGAGATAAAAGTTGTCCTGGTAAAAATTTGACTGTGTGGGGGAAGTTGTAACTGTATGTTCCTGCAGAAACTTATGAATTTTGTAACATTCCTTCGAGGAATGATTAGAATTGCCATGAACAAGGCAAAATTTAGGTGGACGTGCGACAGTCAAGTTATCATTGGACCTTGACGGGAGGATGAACGAGCACGTTGAGGTCTGGGAGTTAAAGTATGTGCCTGAACAAGTGAATCACTTAAGCGCCCACGTGAAAAAGGAGCTGAAGGCTGACATGAAAGACGCGGAGCCACGTCAGTTGCTGGACACGAAAAATCAGAGCGTGCAAGAGAAGCCTGACGAGGAACAGATGAAGCGTCAAAACGCATATATCTGTGTGAAGGAGTAGAACGAACAACTGTGCGCTTATGGCGTTAGCGCAAAAAGCAACGTTTTAACAGTGATTCCAATCTTTTGACAAAATGAACAAAGAAGAGGAGTACTCTGACGTACTGGGGTCTGAGAAGGTTGAGGCAAGCAAATTTGCATTAGGCAGTGATGTCAAATCACTGATTGTGGAAGCCACTAACAATGGAGGTTGACCTTTTTAGCTTTGTGGCTAGTTGTGAGGCAAATTCTAAAAGGGAATCAGTAGTGGAAGCAATGCGGCGTTCCTGTGGGTTGAGAAGGTTAACATAATGCTGAAATTCCATAATACGAGCAAAATTTTCTTCTGTTAAAACACCATTCTTAAACCAAGACGATGCTTTTAAAGAATCAATTGATTGTGTAGTTAGGTGAGTAGCACGCGATTGTGCGCGTATATTATCTAGACTACCAGTCTTAAAATTTTTGGAGCCCCAGAGGGGCTCCAAAAGTTTTAAGAAAGTTTGTCCTGAATTGTTGATAATCCTAATTTAAGGTTTTGGGATTAAATGCTCAAGCACCCATTAAATCAGCAGCTAAGGAGCCAGGTAAGAGTTAGGATCTCACAAAAGAAATTTTATCTGTTCTTTCAGTAATATGTGAATTGCTTACTAATCATGGACATCTGGAGAAACTGAACAGGTGAGTAAGTTGAAATATCCTCATTCCCAAACTTCTTTATTGTAAGGTCCTAATGTAAAAGTTTAATAGTAGTAGAAGCCATAGTGGGGAGATTAGGTGTAGTGACAGTAGTAGTAGCCACAGTAGTGGGAATTATAGTATCAGGATTCATCGTAGTGGTAGGATAACAGAATCCACTACGTAAGTACATATGCACAGAGAAAAAAAAAGACTAATTAAGTATGGCCACTAACTAACATACTATGGAGTATGCTTCACATGTCCGGGGGGGGTTCCACTCATACTGCTCTTTTAGACAGGGTGGAATCAAAAGCTTTTCGTCTCATCAACTCCTCTCCTCTAACTGACTGTCTTCAACCTCTCTCTCATCGCCGCAATGTTGCATCTCTAGCTGTCTTCTACCGCTATTTTCAAGCTAACTACTCTTCTGATCTTGCTAACTGCATGCCTCCCCTCCTCCCGCGGCCTCGCTGCACAAGACTTTCTTCTTTCTCTCATCCCTATTCTGTCCTATTCTGTGGATAACAGAATCCACTACATAAGTACATATGCACAGAGAAAAAAAAAGACTAATTAAGTATGGCCACTAACTAACATACTATGGAGTATGCTTCACATGTCCGGGGGGGGTTCCACTCATACTGCTCTTTTAGACAGGGTGGAATCAAAAGCTTTTCGTCTCATCAACTCCTCTCCTCTAACTGACTGTCTTCAACCTCTCTCTCATCGCCGCAATGTTGCATCTCTAGCTGTCTTCTACCGCTATTTTCAAGCTAACTACTCTTCTGATCTTGCTAACTGCATGCCTCCCCTCCTCCCGCGGCCTCGCTGCACAAGACTTTCTTCTTTCTCTCATCCCTATTCTGTCCATCCCTTTAACGCAAGAGTTAACCAGTATTCTCAATCATATATCCCTTTCTCTGGTAAACTCTGGAACTCCCTGCCTGCTTCTGTATTTTCACCTTCCTATGACTTGAATTCCTTCAAGAGGGAGGTTTCAAGACACTTATCCTTCAATTTTTTTGACTACCGCTTTGGACCCTTTTATGGGATTGGCATTTCAGTGGGCTTTTTTTTTTTTTATTGGATTTTTGTTGCCCTTAGCCAGCGTCCTTCCTACATAAGAAAAAAAAAAATATTTAGAAGAGAAAAGCTTTGGCGTCCAGGAACACGAAGAGCAGAAGGGTAGTCCTTAGGCAGGCTTGGTAAGGAACTGGTGAGACAGTCCATCACCAGTTGTACAAACAGGCAGACAAGCACTAGGCGTTGTTGTAAATGCAGAACTACAAACAAAAAGAATCAGCTGGCAGTGGGCAGCCAGACAGAGCTAAGGCACCAAGCAAAGGAGCCAATGAGAAAACAGGTTACGTAGCCCGGGAGCTTGGGCCAATCACAGTGATTCTAGGAAGCCAGGAAGGCTAGTGGGAGCCAACCGGAAGCAAGAAGACAAGATGGCCGTGAATAGGAGATTGAGAGGTGTCGAGCGTGCCAAAAACTCTGCCTGATACATACAAATATCTAGAAAATTATAGAAACCACTTAGGACATTTTAACTCACGCCATATATGGAAAAACTTATCTTATTGCTGTAGAAGGCACCCTGGGGCGGCTACAGTACGCAGGGAAGACGTGAGAGGCAAAGAGCGGTGACTCCATGTGGTAGCAGCGGGCGGAGGTGGGATGATGGCGGCGGCGAGGTACGGCGAACAAGTAGGAAATCTGTACAGGAAACAGAAGCTCTCTTGAAGTTCCTTAGCGCTAGGGTTGCAAGCGCGTTCATCGATGAGATACCACGGCGAGTAGAAGGGCAATATAAGCGAAGAGAGAGAGAGAGAGAGAGAGAGAGAGAGAGAGAGAGAGAGAGAGAGAGAGAGAGAGAGAGAGCTGATCAAAGAATCCGAAGGGCTAAGCAGTGCTGGTGACCGCAGCTCACATAGCAGTAGCGTCAAGGTAAGTCGCCCAGGTTTAAAAGTGGGGCGAGGAGAGGGCTAGATCTCTTGAGAGTGTAATGCTAGTGGTAGGTGAGGAGGTAGCTTGTAGCGAGTTGCTTGATAGCTTGGTAGCAGCACGAGAGGGGTTGGTGGTGGAGGTATGGTGTCGCTGCAGGCGTGGTGGCTTCTAAAGCAAAGCACGTTCCTTCACACCCTGCAGAGGCACTGGTCCACCCCTGCCACCATTTTTGTAATGGTTGAGTTGGGGCTGAAGTATATATTCTCCTCGAGCAGCGGAATAACAGAATGTAGCCAGGTGCAAAAGCGAGAACGCAGACCCTCCGCCAGTCCCTCTCAGACTGAAGAGGTGTCGGCAGTGTTGCCATATGGTGGAGAGGAAAATTCAGTAGAAAATTGCGAAAAAATTCAGTACATATAGGTAAAAGTCCGGTAGACGCACCCTAATATATATATATATATATATATATATATATATATATATATATATATATATATATATATATATATATATATATATATATATATATATATATATATATTTTTTTTTTTTTTTTTTTTTTTTTTTTTTTTTTTTTTTTCACTCCCCGCCACACACACACACACACACACACACACACACACACACACACACACACACACACATACATACATGCATACATTCATACATATAGTATTGGTACATGCAATATTTCTTACATAAATTTGATTAAATTATAAGAAGCTTTAAATAAGGTAACATTTTATTACAATAGTTTGTGACAAAATAGAAAACAAAATACAATTCCATTCTCAAAATAAAATTTCAAATTCGGTACTTAATGAGCTACTGATAACCATCATTTTGTTCACACAAAAGGTAACTATATATGCATCACAATATTAATCATCGGCCTCCTCCTCCTCATCATCAGAGCTATCAGCTGTTTTCTGTTGACATTTTTTTTCTTGTACATGTCACTATTCATGCGTTTACGCATTTCTTTTGTTATTTCATAATCATGATAGTTATCATTTGAGAGCAGCCTTTTAGTATGAAGCAGCCCACTGATAGTTTTTGATGAAAGCCTGTTTCTCAGTTTTGTTTTAATGCGATTTATGTAGGAAAATACTCTCTCCACCGTTGCACTTGAGTGAGGCAAACACAACAAATTAAGCATAAAAGCAGAGAGGTGTGGGTACATTGGTTCGTCGTCTCCTCTTTTTGTATCACGAACTTTTACCCAAAACTGAGTTGGGGTGAGATCACAGATCAAATATATCACTGTTTCTGAGCAGTCTCCATTCTCTGTCTATACCTTGAATAGTTTGATCAGTTACTAGAGAAAGAAAGGTCATCAGTGGAGCAAGTCATGTTACTGATTTACTCTTCAGAGTAAGGGGATGCAGTGCCTTTAAATTTTGGAAAACAGCATCGTCAAAGGGGAACCTTATGCTTATCTGTGTTACTGCTTCTATCAGAAAAGTTTGACAACGTTGTTGAAACACTTGCACAACTTGTGCTGAGAGTGCTTGGTTTTGAGAGAGAGACATGCCTACCTTATCTCCAAGATAGATACAAGACATTTCCTTAAAGTTCCGATGATCCTTGTATTCTTCATTATTTATGGGTGTCTTTTGCAGGTATTCATCTTTAATGTAACATTCTAGCAAAGTTCTGAAGGACTGCAAAACTGATTTGTTCAGTGTGTGAATCTGAGGACTTTCTGACTGCATTTGTAAATTGAGAGAATTAAAAATAGAGAGAATATAATCTAAAAGCTGGAAATACAACTTTGTGAAAGGGTTGTTTAGTTTTTGAAATATGTTCTCACATGACAAGAGTCTTTAAAGTACATCTTGAGTGGTTCATATTGCCCAAGTAGCCTAGACACAACCATGTGTAACGATAACCACCGTATCTGGCTTGGATGAAGCAATTTATGTGGTTTCACATTGACAAAAGACTGGAATTCTTTCAGTATACCCATTAGTTTTGGACTGCACTGGAAGTATGAAAAAAACTATAATGTGCTAGATCTTCAACATCTTTAGGCAAAGTTGTACATGCATATAAGGCACAAAGAGCAAAGGAGTGACAAATGCACTTCATAACAAAAAGTGTAGGTATGTCCTTCTTTAGCAAAGTGGAAAGCGAATTATGAGCTCCCAGCATAAAATTTGCTCCATCCGCACCAAAGCCAATCAAATTTTCTTTGTAAGGAATGTTGTTACCAGTAAAAAAAAATTGTAACTGTATCATAAAGTGCACTTGCAGTTGCGTCTTGCAAGGTAATCAGTCCTAAAAAGCAATCTACTACTTTGTCACCTATCAGAGTTCTAACAACCATTCACAAATGCTTGGTACAAGACAAATCTGTGCTCTCATCTACAATCAGTGAAAACTTTGATACTTCCAACTTTTTTACTAGCAAATCAGAACTCTCCTCACCAGTCACATGGTGTACAATGGACGTCAACTTTGTCCGTCCACATTTAATTTCCTTTGCAATTGCTGAATCTGGACATATTGCTTGGATGAGTTTGGGCATGTGTTTCACACTTCTAATTGGTAAATCATGACACATTTGAATGCTGCCAGTTTGATTTCACTTTCCTGCACTGATTCGTGATTTTTTTTCACCACTCACACCAGTGAAATTTTCTCTGTGTTTCTTTCCGGCTAAATGTTTTATAACTTCCATTTTACCAGAATTAACAGAAATATGAACATTGCAAGCACTACAGAACCCAAACAACTGTCCCTTGGAACTTGGCATCAGCCATCCCTTACAGTCTGGTTCAAATTCCCACGCTTGAATGTATTTTGCCTTTTTTCAGGCCACTGTTACCTGCTGACCCCTCTTCTTTCTCGGACGTCATAGACACCATAAACGGCAGTAGCGTTACTTCGACAGGATCCACGTGTTCCCTGCAAAATATTAATTTAATGAGTATCGAATCACTTTTTAACGACCACAAACGACAATAATTCGGACTTTTAGTTGTTTTCTTTCATACAAAATGCACTAATAAAGTAAGTCTGTACACGTGGTTCATCATTTATTTGTTTTTAAATCGTCAAAACATATTTATGATCTATAAAGTGTCGTAACTAAGGGGGGCATGGATGGCACATGCCCACCTATGAGAAGCCGGTGCTCCCTCATGTTCCCCACCACTGGCTACAGCTGCAGGGTCACCCCGTGTGGTATGGGAACCGTGTTCCACTAGATAGGACTGAGGGAGTATGCACGAATAATATCTGCTGATGACTTACCCTCGACAACAAAAACAACAAATATATTTCCTCTGCTTAAAGAAACATTTCTCCGAGTCTCAGTTAAATCAATATACTTTCTGTTGATCACTTTTAACACCAATGAACATAACTAAATTACAACAGTTAGCCTCACAAATTTTCTCATTCCCTACAACAGTGTTGTCCAAACTGGGGTCCGCGTACCTCAGGGAGTACGCAGCATAAATAAAAAGTGGTACATGAAAAGATGATGAACACACACACACATACACACACAGTAGAAACTTCCCATGCTTTATAAAGGAAGAGACGAAGGGACGGGTACCTACGAAGGACGCGTAATGTACCTGCATCTAAATAGAACATAACTAAATTACACCTGTTACACTTATAATTTTTCTGATACCCTACAGCATGCAGTACGTGTTGTCCAAACAACAGCAGAAACTTCCCATGTTTTATGAAGGGATAGGGATGGGTACCTACTGGAAGGAGGCGAAAAGTACGTGTACCTAAATATAATATAATATAAATATAATATAGATGAGTTTAATCAGCCATAGGGGATACATTGGAGTAGAAGGTAATAAAGGCGAAAAAGTTTGGACACCACTGCCCTACTGTATTTAACACACGCTAATAGAATAAAATCTAATAACATTCCATAGTCCATACATAAAATATATTCTTTGTATTGGTCAGAATGCAAAATGTCAGTGGGGGTGGGAGGGAGGTCTTGGCATTGAGAGTAAGTTCCTAGTCCCCACCAAACCCTTCATCTATAAGGCCTTGTTTCTCTCTCTCTCTCTCTCTCTCTCTCTCTCTCTCTCTCTCTCTCTCTCTCTCTCTCTCTCTATATATATATATATATATATATATATATATATATATATATATATATATATATATTTTTTTTTTTTTTTTTTTTTTTTTTTTTTTGTCCCCCCCCCATAGTCATTCGTGACTAACAAGATGATAAACACCTAGCTACGCCACTGTTTATAAAAACTTCTTACCTTTCAATTATGACTCACAAGTCGCAGCAGCCTGAGCTTCCCTGGCCCCTGGACCCTGCACCTCAGCGTAACTGCGAAACTGCCACCAACCGGCCGGTGGTGGGGTGGTACTGCCTGGTAGTGATACATGTACCCTACACGTTTGGTACTGCCTGGCAGTGATACATGTACCCTACACGTCTGGACCAGTCGGTTCATGTCCGTCCTCCCACGTCCTTCTCTTGCCTCCCCCCCACGCCCCTCTCATTTTCTCTCTCTCTCTCTCTCTCTCTCTCTCTCTCTCTCTCTCTCTCTCTCTCTCTCTCTCTCTCTCTCTCTCGTGACGAGTTAATTGGCCTACAGCAGTGTGCCCAGAATGATTCCTGGTCTGCCTTCGCTGACAGCATCAATCATCTCACCAGCGTGGGTTCTATGTGGCATAAGATCAACAGGATTATAAAGAAACGGCGTCGTTCTGCTCTCCATCACAGCCCAATGGAATATGCTCAGTCCCTTATAGACACCTTATCTGAACAGTCACGGTTTGGTAATTTTCCAGCGCCTGTTCGAGATGCCCTTTCATCTCAGGTTGAACTTCGCTCACTCCGCTTAGTGGATGCTTTGCTGCAGGCAGACGAGGAGGATGACGTGCCCATCATGCCCCATGAGCTTCAGCGTGCCCTCGCTACTGGTACGGATTCTGCTCCTGGTGAGGACAAGATCACCTACTCTGTCTTACGGCTTCTCCAGAAGGTCCCTGCCAACCCTCTCCTTCAGCTCTTTAACTTGTCCTTTCATAGGGGCTACGTGCCAAAGGCGTGGACATCCAGCATTATAGTGCCCATACCTAAGCCTGGCACTGCTAGATTGCGCCCCGTTTCCCTGACCTCGTGCTTTAGCAAAAAAAGCTTCATCTCAAGTTTTTCCCGCATCTGTATGGTTTTCTGCCTCGGCGAGGGACTCGCCACTGCCTTCTCGAGCTTTACACGCGTCTCTCACCAACCAGTGTTGTCGCATTCATTGATCTCAAGAGTGCCTTTGATGTTGCAAACAGGGAAATTATACTTGATCAGCTTGTAGATTTTGGTGTCAAGGGAAATTTGTTGAGATGGATAAGAGGTTACCTGAGCAACAGAACTGTTTGAGTCTTATCTAAAGGCACATGCAGTACCTCTAAGAGCCTCGACTTGGGTACTCCACAGGGTGGTGTTCTAAGTACGTTTCTTTTCAATATCCTTATCCACCGACTTCTCTCCCTTATTCCCGACATTCCTGGCACTACGGTCACTTGTTATGCTGATGATGTCTGCATCCCAGGATCTTCAGGTCAACCTTCACGCCTTTGCTACGTCATCAGCTGGCTGTGGCCTTATCATTTCACCTGACAAGAGCAGGATCTTCTCTACCCGCAACCCTCGAACGCTACCAGTCTTCATGTAACGCCACCCCCCCCCCTCCTCCGGTTCCCCCCTCCTCCCTCCTCCTCACCGGTCCGATCAGAGCTCTAATGAGACGAGGCAAAGATCTTCACGGTGAAGAAGAAAAAAAAAAGAAGAGGAAGAGAGAAGAGGTGAAGCACGCACACACAATAGAAAAAAAGAAAACATTTTTGATTGGTAATGGTTCTCGCCTTCATCGTCATGGCCAGAGGGTAGGGAGAGGTTAATTATCACACAGTACCTACAGTGTGGCTTTATTAGGAGGAACGAAAAATATAAAAATAGCAAAAATAATTAAATGAATAATACTGATGGGATTCTTTGGGTTGACTGACCCACTATGACACTTTATCGAGTGGTTAATCTAGAAAAAAAAAAAAAAAGGCACTTGAAATTCTGGTATGGCATATACACTTATACTCCGTTACTTAACACTACGAATACACAAGAAAATAATTACTTTTATAACTCCTCAAGAGTACCATTGATTCTGGGCACCGTTATATCCCTAAATAGCGTCACAGCCTTCATCCATCACTTCTCTACGGCAATAATATTGCTCACAACACATTCACAGTAGACTATATTTGACTAGAGAAACATTACATGGCTAACACTTTCCCAAGACTCTGTGGCCTGTCTCCACGTGGGACCAACACCGGCTATTTTATCTGTTGCCAGAGGGAAGGGAGACGCCATTCTGTCAACACGTACTGTTACTATATCTTCACTAGAGACATGAATAATAAACATGAACACAGTAATATTCACTTCTAAATAGAAGAAAAATCAAATATTTCAGAGCTACGAGACCCACCTGTTGCCAGAGGGAAGGGAGACGCCATTCTGTGCTCTCTCCCTCAACACCCACAGGCCTCTGAAGTTATTGGAACCTTAGCTAGTTCTCTCTCTCTCTTCTTTCACAAATAATTTTACTGAACCGTGAGTTTAAATAAAAATGCAGGAATAATTGGCTAGCAAGGTGAGCATATAGGCTGGACATTAGTTGAAGTTAATAATTGAATTCTAAATTACTAACATATTTTATAAGCTAGGGAATGACACCTTATGAGTTACTGGTAGGCTGACGCAACATGATGTAATCCTATTATTCGTATTACCACTGATTATAGAAAACCACAGTTGAAATAAGTAAGACTATTTATAATAAATGTTTCAAGACTTTTAAATCACTCCCACGAATACACGCCTTATAAATATACTTTTTCATATAATCACTAAACCTTTAATTACCGCTATTATCCTCCTCTTCACCGCAAGCTACAAAAGAAAACAATTATTGGGGAGACTCAAAGAAACACAGAAATAATAAAAAGGAGCGTTACATTCACCATGGGGAGGCAATGTTATTCCTCGCTGCACGCAGTACACCTACTTAGGTGCTCCCGTTCGTGTCACTCCTGCCATACCTACACGGCAATACATTCATCCACTTGTTCAGGACCTATTACACAGACTGGAGCGGCGCTTCATCCCGGTTAAGTGGCTTGCCAACAACGTGAGAGGAGTTTCTATCCCTGTTCTTAAAACCATCTACATAGCGTTCCTCCGTTCTGTCATTGATTATCTTTCTCCCGCCCTCTGCCAGCCCCTTGATAAATTTCAAAACAGAGTCATGCGATTTATCTTGGGCTGTCCTGCCTCCACCAGAATTGTCAACATGCTGTCTGAACTCAATTTGGTACCACTTGTTGATAGAATATACGCCAATGTCACTTACCTCAGCATCAAGTGTCTTCATTTCCCATGTCTGGCTCCTCACTATTCCAATGTCATCCTAGCGGTACTCAACCCCGATTTGCCCATGCCTCTGCTTCGGACGGGTGGATGCAATCTTATCCACATGGTGTGTGCGGACTTCCGGAGGCTGGCCATTGATGTTCCTGCTGCTGAGGTTCCCCCTGGTTTGCCACCCTGGTGAGTATCTCTCCCAACCGTCTCCTTCACTCCCACGTCTAAAGCGGCCCATCCCCTACTTCAGAAACAGTTGGCCCTGGAGACCATCGACAGCGTGTCTGCTCGGTTCCCTCAGCACATCACCTCTATGTTGATGGCTCCTTGCAGGCGGACGGGAGTGCTGCGTGCGCCGTGTTTTCCCCCACTGTGGAACCGCCGAGGGTGGATGGGTGGATTGGCCGTCGCTTACCAGACTTCTCAAGTTCTACCTACTGTGAGCTGAATGGTCTGTTGGATGCTGTCACCCTCCTTACTGAGCGGCGACTGAATGGGGTGATTATCTGCGACTCCAAATCTGCTCTTCTCGCTCTTTTCTCTTCAAGACCTACTTATGGTCATGTCGTGCAGGATATATTGTGTCGGTTGGCCAGTGCTAGTGATAATTCATTGGTTGTGTCCTTTTTATGGGTGCCATCTCACGTGGGCCTCGCAGGTAATGACACTGTGGACGGTCATGCAAAGGCTGCGTGTACTCTCGATTTGCCTGCTGTGCGTGCCCCAATCTCGTTCCGGTATTATAAGCACATCTTGTTCTCTGCCATACACGCCCTGACAGTGACTCGTAGGAATGCCGAGCGTGCTAACAGTGTTTCTATCCAACACTATGATAGTTTCATTGATGTCCCACATAAATATCGTCGCCACGGACTCATGGTGCGAAGACACAATGTGATGAGTGCAAAGCTTCGGTTAGGTTACCGACCAATATGGCAAATCTCCCAGGCTGAGGATATGCCTCACTTCTCCACCTGCAGACTGTGTCACCTCGTCAATGCCAACACTCTCCAACATTATTGTCTCGCCTACCCTGCAGTGAGAAACTTATTGCCGCAGGACCAGGATCTGATTTCTGTATGTAAATATCTCCTACAAGATGATAATTTGGACTTGATACTGATGAGATATCAATATTTTGGTGGCTATTAATTGTACATTTAGTTTTTTTTTCTATTTTGATATTTTGTGTGTATGTGTGTGTGTGTGTGTGTGTGTGTGTGTGTGTGTGTGTGTGTGTGTTTGTGTGTGTGTGTGTGTGTGTGTGTGTGTGTGTGTGTGTGTGTGTGTGTGTGTGTGTGCATTCTATAGGTTCCACTGTGTCCTGTGTGACACGCTTCTATTTTGTACTTAATTATGTACTTTGTTTGACGCCACTGGGGCGCAATAAATTTATCAAATCAAATCTCTCTCTCTCTCTCTCTCTCTCTCTCTCTCTCTCTCTCTCTCTCTCTCTCTCTCTCTCTCTCTCTCTCTCTCTCTCTCATTTAGTTTTCATGAATTTTCAACTACAGGGAAGCATAATTTCTTTATTTTTTTTCTGGAGAACCTCTCAAAATTCAATAGATTACAGCAATAGTTCGGGATTTCTTGAGATTTATCAGAATTTCAGTATATCTCATGAAATTTCGGTAGATCCGGCAACACTGGGCGTCGGTCTCAAGATGACGGGTGACAAGGACACAGTGCTGCTACATCTCACATACATATATTAATATAATGACTATCATACTCAGAACGCCTAACTTCATAGAAGCTATTTTAGCTAGAGAGGAGATATGAAGTTTTCAGTTTAGATTATAAGAAAAGGACACACCAAGGATGTTCAATGTAGAAGAGGGAGACAAAATTTAATAAGTGTTAATGAAGAAGAGGGGATAGTGGTCTGGAAGGTTGTGTCAAGTTGATAGATGAAGGAATTGAGTTTTTGAGGCATTGAGCAATACCAAGTTTGCTCTGCCCCAATCAGAAATTTTAGAGAGATCAGAAGTCAGGCGTTCTGTGGCTTCCCTGCGTGAACAGTTTCCTTTCTGAAGGGTTGGATGTCTATGAAAAGACGTGGAAAAGTGCAGGGTGGTATCATGAGCATACGAGTGGATAGGACAGAATCTGAGGTACACCACTGTTAATAGATTTAGAAGAACAGTGACCACCTACTACAGCAGCAATAGAACTGTCAGAGATGAAATTACAGAGAGGACAGAAGCCGTAGGAGGGTAGTTTGGAAATTTTGTGTCAGACTCTATCAAAAGCTTTTGATATGTCTAAGGTAAGAGCAAAAGTTTCATTAAAATTTCTAAAAGACGATGACCAAGACTCAGTAAGGAAAGGCAGAAGATCAACAGTAGAGCGGCCTTAACGGAACCCATACTGTCGATCAGATAGAAGGTTGTGAAGTGAGATCTTCCTGTTGAGGATACATTAAAAAACTTTAGATAGGCAAGAAATTAAAGCAATAGGATTAGAATGGTCACCCTTTTTAGGAACAGGCTGAATGGAGGCAAATCACAGCAAGAAGGAAAGGTAGATGTTGACGGACAGAGTTGAAAGAGTTTGACCAGGCAAGGTGCAAGCACGGAAGCGGAATTTCAGAGAAAAATAGGGGAGACCCTATCAAGTCCATAAACCTTCCGAGGGCTTAGGCCAGCGAGGGCATGGAAAACATCATTGTGAAGAATTTAAAATAGGTAGCATGAAGTAGTCAGAGGGTGGCGGTGAGGGAGGAATAAGCCCTGAATCGTCCAAGGTAAAGTTTTTAGCAAAGGTATGAGTGAAGAGGTCAGCTTTATATATAGATGTGATAGTAATGGTGCCATCTGGTTGAAATAGAGGAGGGAAAGAAGAAGAAGCAAAGTTGTGTTGTGATACACAAAGGGAAACGTTCAATGATGTCATAGCTGGGTTAAATGATAAATTCACAAAACCCCTTGATCCAGTGCTTTAGACCTCAATGGGGTTAATTATCATTTCGGCAGGTGCCTACTGCCTTCTTCCATTTTGGTAATGATGTTTTCTTTTCCCATATAAGGTGGCTTTCATGCACTTTGGCGATTTGGTGGCTAACAAGTAAAAAAAAAAAAAAAAAAAAAAAGAAAAAGAAAAAGAAAAACTGGTGGAGCCGTCTCAGAACACCTAACTTCATAGAAGCTGTTTTAGCTACAGATAAGATGTGAAGTTTCCAGTTCAGATTATATGTAAAGGACAGACTGAGGATGTTCACTGTAGAAGAGGGGGACAGTTGAGTGTCATTGAAGAAGAGGGGATAGTTGTCTGGAAGGTGATCTGAATTTTTTTCTTTTTTCTGCATTTTTCCGCTTTTTTTTTTTTTAGTATATGCAACACTAATTTTTTTTTTTACCTTATGCAATCATCGCGAAATTCTGCTTTTTTTTCTCTCTCTCATTTTTTACCTTATATTTCAGACGTATCTTTTTTCTTTAGTTTTCTGTAAAAATCTAAGGCTCTCTCTCTACGTACAACATGAGAGAGAAAGAATTTAAGCTATAATTATAAATTCTTAAAAGTGTGTACATTGAAAAAAATAAATAAATTCTTCATAAAAGCACACAAATAATCAATGTATCTGCATCAGATATATTTTGTATTAACATTACATTTATTTTAAAAAGTAGAACACAGGTTTTTACTTAGAAATATGGCAAAATATAATAAAATTCTTGTACCCCTACCCACCAAATAAATGAATCGCTCTAGTCTTATGTACAAAACCAATCGGAGAAACTAAAGGCAACTCTGCTTTTTTTCATATGTCCTGAAGTATATATCCTGTGAATTTCAAGGATCTAGCTGCAATAGGATTTTGCCATATAAAAAATAACTCCTCCATTGCTCTTCCTGTTACAAAAAGTATAGGATACTACAGCTTTTGAAAGTATGAGAGGAAAATAATTCATAGCCTCTGAATTATTATTTGAATTTTGATTTGATATTTAAAATTTTTTTTTTTTTTTCATCGAATAAGAAAATATACTTTTTTTTTTAATTAGAGGGTAGGATTTATTTTCCTATTCTTCCTAATAAGGATGATTTTTTTAATAAAAAAAAAAAAAATCGTCAATAAATAAGGAAGGAGATACAAGTTTATTATATCAAGAATTTAACATGGGATTCTCGACTTCACAATTTTCCCATCATATGCTCAAAAACACCGAAATGAAACGTTTCCGGTAATGTAGTCTCGTTATCCCAAATAAGGTGCTTTGCATCCATTTTAGCGTTTTGGTACCTAACAAGCTGGAAAACACTCAAAACACTTGCTGTTCTGTTTATAAAGGTGGTTTTGCATGCATTTTAGCGTTTTCATGTGTAAAAAGCTGAAAGCAATCAAAAGACACGTTTCTTGCTATTGGTGTTTTTCCTCCATAAGGTACTTTGCATGCATTTTAGCGTTTTGGTACTCAGTAATTTCAAAAAAATATATATATATATATTTATATATATATATATATATATATATATATATATATATATATATATATATATATATATATATATATATATATATATATATATATATATATATATATATATATATATATATATATATATATATATATATATATATATATATATATATATATATATATATATATATATATATATATATATATATATATATATATATATATATATATATATATATATATATATATATATATATATATATATATATATATATATATATATATATATATATATATATATATATATATATATATATATATATGTTACAGTCAATACCTGAATCCAGACAATTTGTAAAGTGACTTATTTTTTCAGGCAATTTGTGAACTGCCTAACCTAACCTAACCTAACCTAACCTAACCTAACCTAACCTAACCTAACCTAACCTAACCAGGCAGTTCACAAATTGCCTGAAAAAATAAGTCACTTTACAAATTGTCTGGATTCAGGTATTGACTGTAACATATATATATATATATATATATATATATATATATATATATATATATATATATATATATATATATATATATATATATATATATATATATATATATTATTATTATTATTAAACGTATTTCGTAAGGTTGCGCTCTTTCTTCATATGGGGGAGTTTATATGTATTTTTGGCGTTTTGGTATCAGCATAAAAAAAAATAAAACATATTACATCTTTTGGTAATGTTTTTTTTTTTTTTTCTGTTCCTCCATATAGAGTTTTGGTGCCTATTGACACATTGTAGCATATAAGAAGCTCAAAAATATTCATAATACATAATACATTCATAATACGGGTGATTTGCATGCATTTTGGAGTTTTGGCACCTAACAAATTAAAAAACACTGAAAACACCAGTTTTTTTTTTGGGGGGGGGGGTAATTTTATACTGCTTCCTCCATAAATTGTGTTTTGCGCGCATTTTAGCATTTTTATACGTGAGAACTTATAAAATACTAAAAAAAAACATACGATTTTGATAATGTTTTGTTTTCCCATATAGTTTTTTTTCCATGTTTTTTTTTTTTTATATTATTATTCATTTTTTATTTATTTATTTTTATTTATTTATTTTTTTTTTTTTTGGGGGGGGTACCTAATATGCTCAGAAACACCCAAATGACACGTTTCTGGTAATGTATCGTTACCCCAAATGCAGTGCTTTGCATGCATTTTGGCGTTTTGGTACCTCACAGAATCAAAAACATTTAAATACACATTTTTGGCTATATTGTTTTGTTTGTTCACAAAGGGTGTTTTGGATGCGTTTTTTGCATTTTGGTACGTAAGAAGCTGAAAAGAGTTAAAAGACGCGTATTTAATAATGTTGTTTACTTCTCCCATATATGGTGCCTTCCATGCATTGTAGCGTTTTGGTGCCTAACAAGCTCAAAAACACTCATAATACACGTTTTTGGTAATGTTGTTCTGTTTCTCCACATTAACGTGTTTTAGTATATCAGAAGCTGAAAGCACTCATAATGTACAAGTAGTTATCTGTTAATATTTCGTTTCTCCATATTGGGTGATTTGCATGCATTTTGGCCTTTTTGGTATATAACAATCTCAAAAACACTCAAAACACCTGATTTTAGTAATGTTGTTCTGTTTCTCCATAAACGCTGTTTTACACGAGTTTTAGCGATTTGGTACGTAAGAAGCTCAAAAAAACTCAAAAGACACGTTTTTCATAAAGTTGTTTTCTTTTTACCTTATAGAGTCGTCCATGCTTTATTGCGTTTTGGAGCCTAATACGCTCAAAACACCCAAATGACACGTTTCTGGTAATGTCGTTCCGTTACCCCATGTAGGGTGATTTGAATGAATTTTGGTGTTTTGGTACCTAACAAGCTCAAAAACACTCAAAATGCACGTTTTTTTTTTTTTTTTATGCAATACTCTTTCTCTTTAAATGGAGTTTTCAATGCGTTTTAGTGTTTTAGTAGGTGTTTGCTTTTCCCAAATAGGGTGCTTCGCATGCACGTTAGAATTTTGGTAATTAGCAAGCACAAAAACACTTATAATACACATTTTTGGTAATGTTGTTCTGTTTCTTCATATAGAGTGCTTTTTATGCATTTTGGCGTTTTGGTACCTAACATGAGGAATAACACATAATACACGTTTTTTATAATATGGGTATGTTTCTCCATATAGAGTGTTATTCACGTATATTAGCGTTTTGGTACATAAAAAGCTGAAAAACTCAAAAACACTAAAAAATGTAAGTGTTTAGTAATGTTGTTCTGCTTCTCCATATAAAATGCTATTCATTCGTTTTAGCGTATTGGTACCTAACAAGCTCAAAAACTCTCATAATACACGTTTTTCGTAATGAGGTACGCTGACTGCATTTTGGTGTTTTTGTACGTAACAAGCTCAAAAACACTCAATACACTTTGGTAATGTTATTGTTTCTCAATAAAGGATGTTTTGCATGTTTGTTTGTTTTTGTTTTTTTTTAGCATTTTGGTACGTAAGAAGTTGAAAACACTCAAAAGACACGTTCTTCATAATGTTTTGTTTTCCTATACAGAGTGCTTTCCGTGTTTTGTTTTTTTTTTTTTGTTTTTTAGCGTTTTGCTGCCTAACACGCTCATAAATACTCAAAAGACGCGTTTTTGGAAATGTCATTTTCTTTTCTCATATAGAGTACAGTCTATCCATTTGGCGTTTTTGGTACCTAACAATGAGAGAAATACTCAAAATACACTTTTCTGGTAATGTTCTTCTGTTCTTCCAAATAAAGTGATATTCATGCGTTTTAACGTTTTGTTACCTATGAAGCTTAAAAATACTCCAAAGACACGTTTTTAGTAATGTTATTCTGTTTTCCCATCAAGGGTGTTTAGCATGCGCTTTAACGTTTTGCTACATAAGAAGCTCAAAAACAATCAAAAGACTCGTTTTTATTTATTTATTTTTTCCAACACACGCTTTTTATCGTCTCTACACGCTTTTTATCGTCTTCGTACCTAATAAATAAATAGATAAATAAATAAATAAAATAGAATACACGTTTTTAGTAATGTTATTGTGATTTACTAAAATAGAGTATTATTCATGTGTTTTAGTTTTTTGGTCCCCAAGAATCACAAAAACACGCATAATACACGTTTCCCGTAATGGCCTGTCGTATCGCCATTTTCTTTTCCCTATATACGGTGCTTTGCATGCATTTTGTCGTTTTGGTACCTAACAATGTGAAATACACACAAAATACACGTTTTTTTTTTCTTTCTTTTTCTGTTTCTCGTTAGTGAGTCCTATTTATGTGTTTTAGGGTTTTGGTACCTATGAAGCTTAAAAACACTCATAATATATGTTTCTCTTAATGTCCTTTCGTTTCCAACAAAGGGTGCTTTCTTGCATTTTATATATTTTAATACGCAACAAGCTCAAAAACACTGAAAATGTTATTATGTTTCTCCATACAGAGTATTTTGCATGCGTTTTAGCGTTTTGGTACGTAAGTAGTTCAAAAACACAAAAGACACGTTTTTGGTAATGTTTTTATGTCTTCCCATATACAATGCTTTCCATGCTTTTTGGCGCTTTGATTGCGAACACGCTCATTAACATTAAAAAAAAAACACGTTTCTGAAAATATTTCCTTTCCCTATGTAGGAAGTTTTGTATCCGCTTTGGCGTTTTGCTGTCTAACAATGTGAAATACACTCAAAATGAATGTTTTTCGTAATAATGTTCTATTTTTCCAAGTAGAATGCTATTCATGCGTTTTAGCATTTTGGTACCTAAGAAACTTAAAAAAATCTCATAATACATGTTTCTCGTAACGTCCTTTCTTTTCCCCATATATTTTACTTGCATGCATTTTGGCATTTTTTTTTTTTTTTTTTCTACGTAAGAAGCTCAAAAACACTCAAAGTACTTGTCTTTGGTAATGTTATTCTCTTTCTCCAGAAAGTGTGTTTTGCATGCCTTTTATCGTTTTGGTGTGTAAGAAGATGAAAAACACTCATAAGACAAAGTTTGGTTATGTTTTCTACTACCATATAGGTTGCTTTCCATCCTTTTTAGCGTTTTGGTGCCTAACATGCACAAAAACTTTCAAAAGGTTCGCTTCTTGTAATGTCGTTTCGTTTCCACATATAGCGGGTTTTGCATCCATTTTGGAGATTTATTACCTAAAAATGTGAAAAACACTCAAAATACATGTTTTTAGCAAGTTGGTTGTGTTTTTCCATATAGAGTGCTATTTACGCGCTTTCGCGTTTTGGTATTCAATAATCAAGTTATTAGTGACAAGTCATTAGGGAGTTTCTCGTAATGTCTTTCCGTTTCCCCATATTGGATACTTTGCTTGCATTTTGGCGTTTCTGTACGTATCAATGTCAAAAATACTCAAAATACACGCCTTTGGTAATGTTATTCTGTTTCTCTATATAGGGTGTTTTGCATGTGTATTAGTGTTTTCGGTACGTAAGAATCTCAAAAACATTCACGCGACACGTTTTTTGGTAATGTTATTTTGTTTTCCCATGCTTTTTAGGGTTTTGGTGCATAACACGCTCAAAAGCACTCAAAAGACCCGTTTCTGGAAATGTCGTAACGTTTTCCCATATATAGTGCTTTGCATGCATTTTGGCGTTTTGGTACCTAACAATGTGAAAAAAAAAAAAACACTCAATGTTCACATTTTGTGATAATTTTATTTGTTTCTCCGTAAGGTGTATTTTGCATGTGTTTTAGCGTTTTGGTACGTAAAAAGCTCATAAACACCTAAATGACACGTTTTTGGTAATATTGTTTTATATTTACATAATTCGGGCTTTCCATGCTTTTTAAGTGTTTTTGTGCCTAAAACGTTCAAAAACACTCAAAAGACACATTTCTGTTAATGTCGTTTCGTTCAACTATATCAGATACTTTGCATGCATTTTTGCGCTGTTGTACGTAACAAGCTCAAAAACATTTAAAATACGCTTTTTTGGGTAATGTTATTCTGTTTCTGTATAAAGGGTGTTTGGATGCGTTTTAGCGTTTTGGGAGGAGATTAGTAAAATTCTGAATGAATATTTTTTTACTATCTTCACCCAGGAAAACATGCAGGAAATGCCTTATAGTGAGCAGATGTTTAGAGCAGAAGAGAATGAGAAGCTGACAGATACTACTATAACTAAGGAGATAGTGGAACAGGAGACAGATAGGCTGAAAAAATTTCAAGACACTAGGACTAGGTGAAATATATTCCAGTGTACCTAATGAATGCAAAGATTTTATTAATGAACCGTTACTTTTTATCTTTAGGAAATCAGTTTTATCAGGTGAGGTACCGGTAATGTAGAGGCAGGCGAATGTAGTACCCATCTTTAAAAAAGGAGATAAAATTTTAACGTCTTATTATAGACCTGTCAGTTTGATTTCTGTTGTAGGTAAAATAATGGAGTCAGTAATAGCGAGGAACATTAGGGAGCATTTAGACAAACATTACTTGATAAATCAGTTACAGCATGGCTTCACGAAGGGGAATTCTTGCCTGAAGAATTTGTTAAGTTTTTACAGTTAAATTTTCGAGTCGGCAGATAATGGTGATAATTATGACAGTTTTTATCTGGATTTTAGTAAAGAGTGTGACAAGGTACCCCATCAGAGGCTTCTGAGAAGGATTATGACGCACGTGATAGATGGGAAGGTGTTACACCAGATAAGTCCGTGGCTAAGTGACAGGCGACAGACTTGAAATAAACGGCTCTAAATCCGAGTGGGGTCATGTAATTAGTGGGGTGCCACAGGGATCAGTATTAGGACTATTGTTGTTTTTTTAATATATATCAATGACTTGGATCGTGGAATTAGTAGTGAAGTTAGTAAATTTACGGATGACACGAAGATAGGTAGACTAATTAGGTCAGAGTCGGATGCCATTGCCTTGCAGGATGATTTGGATAGGATGAACGAATGGACAGGCAGATGGTAAATGCAATTTAAAATCAACAAATGCAGAATGTTTAGCGTAGGTAGAGGAAGCCCACACAGTAGGTACACAATAAACAACGAAATTTTGGTAGGTTCAGGGTACGAAAAAGATTTAGGAATTAAAGTTTGCTCTGAACTCCGTCTAAGAAAGCAATGCATAGAGGACAGAAACAGGGCAAATAAGATATTAAGATTCATTTTTAGGAGTGTTGAAGGTAGAAGACCCGAAGTAATATTAAAGTTATATTTGGCGCTGTTCAGACTTCATCTAGACTACTCTGAGCAATTCTAGTCCCATGAGGGATGTAGGTCTATTAGAATCAGTACAAAGGAGAATGACTAAAAGGATACAGGGAATGAGGAGTATTCATTACGGAGCGAGACTAAACCTATTAAATTTACATTCTTTATAGAGACGTATTTTAAGAGGGAACCTTATAGAAATCTTTGAGTGGTATAAGGGTTATAACAAGGGGGACACAAGCAAAATTCTTAGGATGAGTAACCAGGATAGAACAAGAAATAACGGGTTAAAGCTTGAAAAATTTAGGTTTCCAAAAAAAAAAAGAGAGAGATAAGAAGGAATTGCTTCTCAAATAGAGTGATAGAGGTGAATGGAAAGGATTCAATAATCAAGTTATTAGTGCTAAGTCATTAGGGAGCTTTAAGTGAAATTAGACAGAATTGTGGATGGGGATGATAGGTGGAAATAGGTAGGCATAATTCATACAGGGACTGCCACGTATAGGCCTGATGGCTTCTAGCAGCCTCCCGTACGAGTATTTCTTATGTTCTTATATTATTATGTACATAAAAAAAAGAATAAAATAAAAAAAATAAAAAAACACTAAAAAGACTTTTTTTTGTTTTGTTTTCTCATAAAAGGTGTTTTCCATGATTTTTAGCGTTTATTTTATTTTTATTTCATTTATTTATTTATTTTATTTTATTTATTTTATTTTTATTTTTTTTTTTTTTGTGCGTAACAAGCTCAAAGACGCTCAAAAGACACTTCTCTAGAAATGTTGTTACGTATCCCCATATGAGATGCTTTGCATGCATTTTTGTGTTTTGGCACCTAACAATGTGAAAAAAAATACACTTTTTAGTTATCTTATTTGGTTCTCCATTAAGGGTGATTTGCATGCGTTTTAGGGTTTTGGTACGTAAAAAGCTCAAAAACACTTAAAAGAAACGTTCTTGGTAATGTTCTTTTTGTTCCCATATTTGGGAGCTTTCCATTTTCTTTTCTTTTTTTTGTACCGTTTATGTACATACCCGTAAGACGCTCAAAAACACTTTTTTTGTTAATATCATTTCGTTTCTCTATATTAGGGGTTCTGAAAGCATTTTGGCATTTTGGTATCTAAGAATGTGAAAAAAACACTCAAAATACACGTTTTTGGAATTGTTATTCTCATTCTCCATAAGATATTCACGCGTTTCAGCGTTCTGCTATCTAATAAACTCAAAAAACACTCATAATACTAGTTTCTAATAATGTGTTTTCCTTCCCCCATAAAGAATGCTTTGCATGCATTTTCGCGATGTTGTAAGTAACAAGCTCAAAAACACACAAAATAAATGTTTTTGGGAATTTTACTGTTTCTCCTTAAAGGGTGTTTTGTATGCAAACGTTTTACTACGTAATAAGCACAAGAACATCCAATAGACACGTCTTTGGTAATGTTTTCCATTCATATATTGTTTGATTTCCATGCTTTTTTCAGCGTTTTGGTACCTAACACGCTCAAAAATACTCGAGACACGTTTTTTTGGTAATGTCGTTTCGTTTCCCAAAATAAAGGACTTTGCACACATTTTTGGCGTTTTCGTACCTAACAATGTGAAAAACACTAAAAATACACGTTTTTTGGTAATGTTGTTTTGTTTCTTCATATAGAGTACTATTTATGCGATTTAACATTTTGGCAACTAAGAAGCTCAAAAAACACTCATACTCATAATATACATAATGTCCTTTCGTTTCCCCATATTGAGTAATTTGCATGCATTTTAGCGTTTTTCTACGTAAGAAGCTAAAAAAAACACTCAAAAGACACATTTTTGGTAAAGTTGTTTTCTATTGCCATATAGGTGCTTTCTATGCTTTTTAGCGTTTTGGTGCGTAACATAAACAAAAACACTCAAAAGATACAGTTATTGTAATGTCGTTCTGTTTCCCCATATGGAAGGTTTTGTATGCATTTTGACGTTTTGGTACCTAACAATATGAAAAACACTCAAATAGACGTTTTTGGTAATGTAGTTCTGTTTCTCCACATGCTGTGCTATTAACGTATTTTCACGTTTTGAGCCTAAAACGCTCAAAAACACTCATAAAACACGTTTCTCGTAATGTCCTATCGTTTCCCCATATGGGGTGATTTGCATGCCTTTTGGCGTTTTGGTACGCAAGAATGCAAAAAACACTCGAAAAGCATTTTTTTGGTACTATTATTTTGTTTTCCCATAAAAGATGTTTTTTTTCATGTGTTATAGCGTTTTGGTACGTATGAACCTGAAAAATAATCAAGAGACAAGTTTGTTTGTTTGTTTTTGTTTTGTTTTTTGTGGGGGACGGGTTCCGATATAAAAACACCCAAACTACATGTTTCTGGTAAAGTTATACTGATTCTCGATATAGAGTGTTTTGCATTTTTTTTTTTTCTAACGTTTCGGTGCATAACACGTTCAATAACGCTCAAAATACAGGTTTTTGGTAATGATCTGCTTTCTGTTAATGTCGTTTCGTTTCCTCATACTGGATGCTTTGAAATCATTTTCGCCTTTAGGTACCTAACAATGAGAAAAACACTCAAAATACTAGTTTTGGTAAAGTTCTTCTGTTTCTCAATATAAACAGATATTCATGCGTTTTAGACTCCTGGTAACTAACAAACTCAAAAAACACTCATAATACACGTTTCTAGTGATGTTCTTCCATTTGCACTGATTTTGGCGTTTCTTTACCTAAGCTCAAAAAACACTCAAAATAAACGTTTTTGATAATGTTATTCTTTTTTTCTCCATTTAGCGTGTTTTGCATGCGTTTCAGCGTTTTGGTAAGTAAAAAGCTTAGTAACTCAAAGGACACATTTTTGCTAATTTTCTTTTATATTCCTATATAGGGTGGTTTCCATGCTTTTTAGCGTTTTTTATGCCTAATACAATGGAAAGCATTTAAAAGATACATATCTGTTAATGTCGTTTGGTTTCCCCATACAGAGGGTTTCCATGCATTTTGGTGTGTTCTTATGTGAAAAGCACTCAAAATACACGTTTTCTGTAATGTTGTTCTGTTTCTCCAAATAGTGTGCTTTTCACGCATTTTATCTTTTAGTTACGTAAGAAGATAAAAAATACTCGAATGTCACGTTTTTTGGAAATGATGTTTTGCATTCCTGTACTAAAAGGCTTTTTTTAATTATTTTTACCGTAACACGCTGAAAAGAATTTAAAAGACACATTTCTGTTAATGTCGTTTGGTTTCCGCATACAGAGGGCTTCCATGCATTTTGGTGTATTGTTACCTAACTGTGTGAAAACACTCAGAATACACGTTTTCGGTAATGTTGTTCTGTTTCTCCATATAGTGTTCTTTTCACGGATTTTATTGTTATGCTACGTAAAAAGTTCAAAAATACTCGAATGTCACGTTTTTTTGGAAATGTTGTTTTGCATTCCCATATTAAAAGGGTTCTTTGATTATTTTTAGCGTTTTGTTGCATAAGACGATCAAAACACTCAAAAGACTCGTTTCTGGCAATGTCGTTTCATTTCCCCATATAAGGGAATATAAGGGCTTTGAATGTATTTTGGCTTTTTGGTACTTAACAATATGATAAATTCTCAAAATACACGTTTTTGGTAATGTTGTTCTGTTTCTCCATACATAATGGTATTCACGCGTTTTAGTGTTCTGGTATCGAAGCCCAAAACACTCATAATACACGTTTCTCCTAATGTTATTTCGGATTACAATGCATGTCTTTTCGCGGTTTTGTACGTAACAAGCTCAAAAACACTCAAAATACACTATTTTGGTAATGTTATTCCATGCCCACATAGAGGGTGTTTTGCATGCGTTTTAGCGTTTTGGTATGTAAGAACCTCAAAAACACTCAAAAGACACGTTCTTGGTTATGTTGTTTTCTCTTCACATATAGAGTGGTTTCCATGTTTTTTTTTTTTTAACGTTGTGGTGCCTAACATGCACAAAATACTAAAAAGATACGTTTCTGGTAATGTCGTTTCGTTTCTTTATATAGAGGGCTTTGCATGCATTTTGACGTGTTGGTTACTAACAATGTGAAAAACACTCAAAATGCACGTTTTTGGTAATCTTGTTCTGTTTTTCCATATAGAGTCCTATTAACACGTTTTGTTACAAGCCCATAGATACTCATAAAACACGTCTCTGGTAATATCGTCTCCTTTCCGTATATAGGATACTTTTCCACGCATTTTGTCATTTTTGTACGTAATAGGCTCAAAAAATCTCAAAATACGCGTTTTTGGTAATGTTATTCTCTTTCCCCCTTAAGATTGTTTTGTATGCGTTTTAGAGTTTTGGTACGTAAGAATCTCAAAAACACTCAGAATACACAATTTTTGGTAATGTTTTGTTTTTCTCTATAGGGTGCTTTCTGTGCTTTTTAGCGTTTACTGCCTAACATGCACAAAAAAACTCAAAAGATACATTTCTTGTTTTTTGTTTCTTTTTGCATACATTTTGGCGTTTTGGTACCTAACAATGAAAAAACACTCAAAATACACATTTGTTTCGTATTCCCATGTAGGTTGGTTTCTGTGCTTTTTATCGTTTTGGTGCCTAACACACTGAAAAACACTGAAAATACACGTTTTCGGTAATGTTGTTCTGTTTCTCCATATAGAGTGTTATTCACGCGTTTTAGCGTGTTGGTACCTAAGAAGCTCATAAACATGTTTCTGGTAATACCATTTCCTTTCCCTATATATGATACTTTGAATGCATATTAGCATTTTTATATGTAACAAGCTTAAAAACATTCAAAATACACATTTTTTTGGTAATGTTATTCTATTTCACAATATGTTTTGCATGCGTTTTGGCGTTATGGCACATAAGTAGCATCAAAACTCTCAAAAGACACGTTTTTGATAATATTATTTTGTTTTCCTATATAGGGTCCTTTACATGCTTTTTAGCGCTTTAGTGCCTAACACACTCATAAACATTCAAAAGACACATTTCTGGAAATGTCGTTTTGATTGCTCATAGAAGGTGGTTTGCATGCATTTTGGCGTTTTGGTACCTAACAATATGAAAAACACTCATAATACACGTTTTTTGGTAATGTTGTTTATTTCTCCATATAGAGTGCTATTCATGCGTTTTACCGTTTTGGCACCTGAAAATCTCAAAAATATTCATAATACACGTTTCTTGTAATGTCTTTACGTTTCCCCAGATATGGTACTTTGCATTTTGGTGTTTTTCTACGTAGAAAGCTCAAAAACACTCAAAATACACGTTTTTGGTAAAGTTACTCTGTTTTTTTATAAAGGGTATGCAGAAGACACGTTTCTTGTAATGTCGTTTCATTTCTGCATATAAGGGGCTCTGCATGCATTTTTTGGTACCTGACAATGTGAAATACCCTTAAAATACACGTTTTTGGTAATGTATTGTTTCTCCAAACACAGTGTTATTCATGCGTTTTAGCGTTTGACACCTAAAAAGCTCAAAAACACTCATAATACATGTCTCTCTTAATGTTCTTTCGTATCCCCATCCCAAAATGCATACTTTGCATGCATGTTGGCTTTTTTTGCTCCGTATCAAGCTCAAAAATACTCAAAATACACATTTTTAGTAAAGTTATTCTTCTTTTCCATAAAGGGTGTTTAGCATGCGTTTGAGCATTTTGATATCTAACTCAAAAACACTTAAAGACACGTTTTTGGAAATGGTGTTTTCTTTTCCCTTATAAGGTGCTTTCCATTTTTTATAGCGTTTGGACGCCCGAGGGGGGAGGGTTGTAGAATCGCTAATCCCATGTTAAATTGCCTATGTTCAACTGGTATCCCCACCCTTATTTATTGACCAATTTCCTCTCTTTAAAAAAGTATTTTAATCAAGAAGGATAGGAGAACTATGTCTGCTATCGCTTTTACTTTACCAAAAATGTGTATTATGAATGTTTTCCACAATGTTAGGTAAGAAAACGCCAAAATATATACAAAACATTCTACATAAAGAAACGGAACAACAAACAAAAAAAAAGTGTATTTTGAGTGTCTTTGAGCTTTTTACGTATCACAACCCTAAAACGTGTCCATAACGCTTTTTACGGAGAAACAGAGCAATATAACAAAAAAAGATTTTGATTTGATTTGAAAAGATTTGAGTGTTTTCCAGCTTCTTACATACCAAAACGCCAAAATGTATGCAAAGGACCCCAATATGGGGAAATGAAACGATATCGTCTGAAACGTGTATTATGAGTGTTTTTTTTTTCAGCTTCTTAGGTAACAAAACGCTAAAACACGTGAATAGCACTCTACACAGAGAAACAGAACATTACCAAAAACGTGTATGTTGATTGTTTTCTTACTTGTTAGTTACGAAAACGACAAAGTATATGAAAAGCACATGATATGGGAACCAAAAACAACTTTACTAAAAACCTGCCTTTTGACTGTTTTGAGTTTGTTAGGTACCAATTTGCCAAAGTCCATGCAAAATACCCAATATGGGAAAAGAAAACATTGTTATAAACTTGTCTTTTGAATGTTTTTTTCAGTTTCCTACGTACCACATCGCTGAAACGCATACAAAACATCATTTATAGAGACAAAGAACAACATAACAGAAAAAAGTGTATTTTGAGAATTTTTTTATCTTATTAGGTATAAAAACGCCAAAATACCTGCAAAGCACCCTATATGGGGTAACGAAACATTACCAGAAACGGATCATTTAGTGTTTTTGACCGTATAAGGCACCAAAACGCTAAGAACCAAGGAAAACACCGCATATACAAAAACACCAAAAAATAGTTTTTCGAGTGTTTTGAGTTTTTTACCAAAACACTAAAACGCGTTTAAAACATCCTCTACGGAGAAATAGAACAACATTAGCAAAAACTTGTTTTCAGTGTTTTCCAGCTTGTTAAGTAACAAAACGCCAAAATGCATGTAAAATACCCGAGTGCGGGAAACGAAAAAAATATTAATAGAAATTTGTATTTTAAGTGTTTTCCACTTCTTATGTTCCAAAACACTGAAATACATGGAAAGCACCCTTTACGGAGAATCAGAAAAACATTATCATAAACGTGTATTGTGCGTTTTTTTTTTTTTTTTTTTTTCTCTCATGTTAGACACAATTCGCTAAAATGCATACAAAGCACCCTACATGAAGAAACATAACATTACCAAAAACGTGTATTATTGTTGAGCTTATTAGGTACTAAAACACCAACGTCCATGCAAAGTACCTTATATGGGTAAAGAAACATCATTACCAAAAACCGTGTCTTTTGACTGAAAACACCCATTATGGAGAAACAGAACAACATTGCCAAAAAAGTGAATTTTGAAAGATTTTAAGCTTTTTAGGTAATAAAAAAAAGTGCATGCAAATTACCCTCTATGGGGTAACGGCATCACCAGCAACGTGTCATTTGGGTGTTTCTGAGCGTAATAGGCACCAAAACGCTGAAAATCATGGAAAATTCTCTATATGAGAAAACAAAACAATATTATCAAAAACTTTCTTTTCAGCTTAATATGTACCAAAACACTAAAACCGTGCAAAACATCCTTTTTGAAGAAACAGAACAACATTACCAAAACGTGCGATTTGAGTGTTTTCCAGCTTGTTAGGTAACAAACCGGATAAATGCATGTAAAGGACCCAATATAGGGAAACGAAAAGATATTAACAGAAACGTATATTTTAAGTGTTTTCAGCTTCTTATGTAACAAAACGCTGAAACACGTGAATAGCACTCTACATGGAGAAACAGAACAACAATATTACCGAAACGCCGAAATGCATACAAAGAACCCTACATGAAGAAAAAGAACATCATCAAAAATCTGTATTATGAGTGTTTTTGAGATTGTTAGGTACTATAACGCCAAAGTGCACTGAAAGCGTATTACAAAAAACGTTTCTTTTGAGTGTTTTTCAGCTTCTTACGTACCAAAAACGCTAAAACGCATGCAAAACACGCTGTAGGAACAACATTACAAAAAATGTCTGTTCTGAGTGTTTTTCAGCTTGTTAGGTACCAAAACGCCAAAAATCATGCAAAGCAATCTATTTAGGGTATCAAAATAACATTACCAGAAACGCGCAAATTGCGTGTTCTTTGAGCATAATATGCACCAAAATACTAAAAAAGAAAACATGGAAAACACTCGATATGAAAAAAAAGAAAAAAGAAAAAAAGAAAAAAAACTCATTATCTAGAATGTCTTTCTCAGCTTCTTAAGTACGAAAACGCTAAAACCCATGCAAAAAAACTTTTATGGAGAAACAAAAGAACATTATAAAAAAAAAAATGGTGTTCTGAGTGTTTTTAAACTTGATAGGTACCAAAACGCCAAAATACATGCAAATTAGCTAATATGGGAAACGCAACAAAATTAAGAGGAATGTGTATTATATATATATATATATATATATATATATATATATATATATATATATATATATATATATATATATATATATATATATATATATATATATATATATATATATATATATATTATTTTGCTCTAATCAACTGAGCACTGCTGATAAAACTTGTCCTGCATTATCTCAGAAATATGTCTGGACACACGAGCTACTGAAGGATGAGTTTACTATTTGTTTAACTGAACATTGTTAATACGATTAAATAATGATACTGTCTGATGTGCAAAGTCATGTGTAATGATAAACAGTTATGATAGGTGGCTCACTGGAGGTCTCCGGGTTAGACATCGTAAGAAAATTATGTGAACCGTGTTACTATTTTAGACAGAGTGGAATCAGAAGCTTTTCATCTTATCAATTCCTCTCCACTGACTAACTGTCTTTAGCCTGTTTTTCATCGCCGCCGTTTTGCATCTCTCAATTAGCTATTTTCATGCTAACTGCTCTTCTGATCTTGCTAACTGTATGCCTCCCCTCCTGCGCCATCGCTGCACAAGACTTTCTTCTTTTTCTCATCCCTATTCTACCGAACTCCCT
This sequence comes from Scylla paramamosain, assembly GCF_035594125.1. Lineage (NCBI taxonomy): Eukaryota > Metazoa > Arthropoda > Malacostraca > Decapoda > Portunidae > Scylla > Scylla paramamosain. Next base: position 23,279,910 of record NC_087153.1, on the reverse strand, counting down.
AATGCAAGAATTAACCGGTATTTCCAATCATTCATCACTTTCTTTGATAATCTCTTGAGGTTTCTGCCTGCGTATGTATTTCTTCCTTCCTACGACTGTATCTCTTTGAAGAGAGAGGTTTCAAGATACTTATCCGGTTTTTTTTTTTTTTTTTTTACCATTCTATCTGACATATTATGATAACTGGCAATAGGTGAACTTTTTTTATTGTTTTTGCTCGTTTTTTTTTTTTTTTTGCCCTTGACCAGTGGCCCTCTTATATTAAGAAAAAAAAAAAAAAAAAAGTTACTTGGAATGTGAGAGACAACCCTGCTGTGGATAAACTGCTGTGGATAAATCACCGCCTGGTGATTTCATTTAACGGGCGCTCGGGCAATCTGACAGTTTGATCATCAAATGTGCCCGTTAACGGTCATGCCTGCCGATCTAGCCTGTTCACAACGCAGTCATCAAGGAATTGTTGTGTTAACCGGGACATGAGATATATGTGGTCTTTCCAGAGATGGTCCAATGCAGTCTCTGAGCGACGCCCCGTCACATGGACATGGAAAGAAAAATGGGGTAACTCAGCGGAAAGCGAAGAGCTACAAAGTAAGAGGGTTGGCATTTGAATGTCTTAATTTCAAGTGAATTGGCACTGGCCCCCTTTGACCCAGAACATTATGTCTGTTGTTGTTCGTTTCGTGCCCAAGGTACTAACCCCACAGACACAGATATCTGGAGTTATTATTAGTTGTTATGTGTCCAAGACATGGACCCCAGTGACGCAGGCGTTTTTCTATGTTCCTTCCTCACTGGCCTCTAGGTTCTCCTGTGATGCCTAATAATATATTTTTAGTAAGATATTTCAAATTAATAATTTTAAAAGCCAAGCTAAAATTCATTCAAAAGCCCAACCTTCGCCATAAACATGAGGGCCTCATGCCCTGGGAAAGAGTCCTTCCTCTAAGTATTAGAGACATCCGAAAAATTCCATCTTCACCGCGGCAACGAAAGAAGTATCGCTCCTGAACGTGCACCAGAACGGGTCACTCCAACACGAAGTGCCGCACTTTAAGGGAGACTAAGCAGTCATCACAGTATGGTTGTGTTTTCCGAGACATGAGGTAATCATATGTGAGAGACGCGTGTAACGCGTTAAGAGACGGGCCATTGCAATTTCTGAGAGGCGCCCTCACACATGGAATATGTCCACAGACGGACGGCTTAGCTTAGCTTTAATATTTTTTTTTTTTTTTATTAATTCATATGTGTTACTTTTCTGCTGAAATAATATGATTTGGTAGAAGATTTATTTATTTATTTATTTTTTTTTTTTAGTATCTACACTCCCTGTGTTTATTTACTCTTATTTTCAGCTTCATGTTTTTCTTTCTTGAGCATATTAGGTACCAAATCTCTGAAAAGCATGAAAATATTCCATATGGGAAAACAAAAGAACATTATCAAAAATGTTTCCCTTGAATATTTTTTGAAGTCCTTACGTACGAAAACGCTGAAAGGTATTTATCTATTAATAAACAGAACAACATTACCAAATATGGATTTTTTGAGTGTTTTAAGCTTGTTAGGTACCAAACGACAAAATGCACTTAAATTAAGCGATATTGAAAAACGAAACGATATTAACAGAAAAGTTTATTATAAGTCTTTTTTTTTCAGGTCTTTATATACCAAAACGCTAAACCACGTGAATAGAACTTTTTATGGAGAAACAGAACAACACTACCATATACGTGTATTATGAGTTTTTTTTCCCCATGTTAGGCACCAAAACGCCAAAATGCATAAAAAGCACCCTATAAGAAGAAACGGAACAACATTGTAAAAAATGTATGATATGAGTCTTTTTGAGTTTGTTAGATGTAAAAACGCTAAAGTGCATGCAAAGCACCCTATATGGTAAAAGCAAAGATCATTTCCAAACACGTGTACTTTGAATTTTTTTCTTTTTTTTCAGCTTCTTATGTATCAAAACGCTAAAACGCATTAAAAAAAAAAACTGAGGAAAAGAACGTTGCCGAAAACGTGTATTTTGAAAGTTTTTCATCTTGTTAGGTACCAAATTGTTAAACGGAATGACATTACCAGATACATGTGAATTGGATGTTTTAGAGGATATTGGGCACAAAAAACGCTCAAAAGAATTGAAAACACTCTATATGAGAAAGGAAACAACATTATCAATAGCGTCTTTTGAGTGTTTTAGAGCCTCTTAGGTACAAAAGTGCTAAAGTGTTTGCAAAGCACCATATATATGAAGAGTAAACATTACCCAAAAAAATGACTTTTGGATGTTTTTGAGCTTCTTACGTACGAAAACACTCAAACGCGTGCAAAACACTCTTTATGGAGAAACAGAACAAAAACCAAAAAACTGGTGTATTGAGTGTTTTGATCTTGTTAGGTACCAAAATGCTAAAATATATGCAAATTACCCGATATTGGGAAATGAAACGATATTAACAGAAAAGTGTATTATGAGTATTTTTTCAGCATCTTATAAACCAAAAAGCTAAAACACACGAATAGGTCTCTCAATGGAGAAACAGAACAACGTTACCAACAACGTGTATTATAAGTGTTTTTTTTTTCCCATGTTATGTAATTAAACACCAAAATGCATACAAAGCACCCTACATGAAGAAACATTGCCAAAAATGTGTATTATGAATGCATTTGAGATTGTGATGTATCAAAATTCAAAAGGCCATATGGGTAAAACAAACACCATTACCAAACAACGTGTCTCTTTATTTATTTCTTTTATTTATTTATTATTATTTGTTTTTAGCTTCTTACGTACCAAAACGGTGAAGCGCTTTGAAAACTTCCTGTAAGGATGAACAGAACAACATTGACAAAAAAAAGTGTATTTTGAGGTTTCTTTTGAGCTTGTTTGATACCAAAACGGCAAAATGCATGTAAATCACCGTCTATGGGGTAACAGAACGACATTACCAGAAACATGTCATTTGGATGAGAGCCTTGTGCTCTTCATATTCTTCCCGAGTTGCAGTAGGATACTTTGTCTCGCGCTCAATGTCCCTGTTATGACTGCGCTGAACCTGAACCATCTGTCCTTCTTTCTCTATTTTTTTATGGTTCCTGGATGGCTGAATATCGCGACGGACGGTGCAAGACGCGCTGCTCTGCGTTTCCCGTGCAGCAGGAGCGTTTTTGCAGAATGAATTGTTACTTTCCGTCCAGTTCTTGGCTTGCGGTATTAGCATCGGGACTAGTGTTGGCATGTTTATGACCTCGGGAGATGTTATCATCTTTGCGGGTTCATTTCCTTTCTCTTTAAAACTGCTTAACAATGAGGTCATGTAGTTAGTCTTTACTTTCTTTTCATCATCTCCACGTTTATCGTACACTCCTTTCTTTTCTGACGCCTCATTGATCTCTTTCTTAGGAGAGACTGCCTCTTCGCCTTCTGAATCCGTTCGGTCCTTCTTAATGATTTTAAAACTTGTTTCTGTGACGTAAAGGACAAATTTCTCCGCCTCTGTCTCGCATTTCTTCCAAGAAGGTTGCCAAGCAACCGTAGAGAACAACTTTCTTTCCTCGCCGCTGCTTGACTGACACCTTGACGGCCGCCTCGCCTGGTGTCCAGTACTCCCGGAACACCATGCCGTCCATGTACATGGCCGACTCCAGGGACGTGAATTTCTGGAGACCAGCCTCGTTCTTTTCGTGATTGAAGCGGAACCCGGACACTTTGTTAAAGCGAGGTCCTCGTGGGCAGCAACAGCACCAGAGAGTCGATGCATTGGGATCCTGCACGGACACATTAAACCTGTGTGGAGTATGTCGCCACTCTCCACGACACACCCCACGGATGTACTTGTTAAAGCTGTGCATAGTGTTCATCTTCATTCTTGATAGCTAACTAACTGCCTGGCAACAGGTATGTGGAGGGTGATATTGGTGAGGGGTGATATGGAAATGCTTGTCATTGAGCTTCCACAAACTCCAAGCTGTCTGCAGTAGTGTTGCCGCCTTGCAGAGCAACGTCTTTAGTGTTCACAGGCAAGGAAGCACGTACACCACAGTTAGCCTGTTGGGTCTCGGGTGGTAATCCCTCGCTGGCAACTCAGTAATCAGCTTCGACCAATAGGAAACTTGAGTGGCATTACACCGGCCAGTCACAAGCCACCTTTCATTACCTTTGTAATTATTATTATTATTATTATTTTTATTTTCATTACGGCTAATACTACAGCTGGTGCTGCTACTACTACTACTACTACTACTATTAATATCAATTACAAACTATGTAATATCAATTACAAACAACAACGAAATTTCACTTCAGTCTTGTCTTTGGCCCCAAACCTTAATTTCCCAGTTATTTCCATCTAAACAAAATAGAAAAAAAAAGTTATTGATCCTAAAATTTTGCTTTTGTGGCTAGAACAATGAAATTACATTTTTCTTTATTTCATTATAGTATGGGTTACTATTGGTTTTCATGTCAGGTAAAGAATTTTGCAAAATCTTAATTGCTTATCTAATTACTTTTAGAATATTACAAATAAATTAGAACAATGAAAGAAAGATTATAAAGTGTTCTAAAGATTTTTAATTTTAGTAAGATCATTCTTGAACTGACCAGATCTAGCAAGAACTTTATCACATTAGAAGAATTTGCTCTACCAGAAACTTTTAGAAGTTTCTAGGACATTTTATAACATTCTATTCAATACAGACATTTCCAGAATATTCTAGAACTTTTTAGAATACAGTAGAAATATGTAGAAATATCAAGAATTTTGTAGAATCTACAAGGTTTTTTTTTTAATGATTCAGAATATTCTACAGTAGGTTCAAGAATATTCTAGAAAGATTGAGAACATTCTGGGACACATTCTAGAAAGACTAAGAATATTCTAACTCATGGCCACAAATGTGGCCAGTGGGATGCTCTTAAATGGCCCGAGAAGTGACAAGAGATTTTCAACTCTAGTTAATATAATTGTTATAACTGAGGAAAATGTGACTAAACTGTTAAGACGAGACATAATAACTTTTGCCTTTCAATCTTTCATTCATATAGCCAATAAGTAATAACCAAATTTTTGATGGCCCTCGAGACCATAACTAAGTGCATAATTGGTCCTCGAAAGGACTTGAGTTTGACATCCCTGTTCTAGAATACTGATTGACAATATAAAAGTAGGGGCTTGCAGACCACCAATCAGTCCTACTTTGGCTGCCCGCGAAGACACATCACAAGAAGTGAAATAGCATCAAGAGGCTGCAATCATTCTCCAGATGCATTCTGCTACATATATGGTCAATTCATCAAGACAAGGCCAAAGAAGTTCTTTGTGACAGCAACTGGAAAAATGGTGAAGTTTAGCTATTTTCGGGCAAAAAATCATTCTAACAGCCACAGAGGCAAAGTTTAGTAGCAATAATGGACATTTTCTATTGTTTTGCAATGAAAAGAGTTGGAAAATAACATTTGCTTGTCAAAGACAAAAATCGTGTTACAAAATGTTATCATACCTTTAACGCTCAGCGTAAAATCACAGAAATTCATGGTGGGACACTTCATTGCATAACGCAAAAAAGAAAAATCTAAATGTTGTATATACCAAAATAAGCGGAAAAAATGCAGAAAAAAAAATAGTTCCCCATATCGAATCGTTTCCATACATTTTGGCTGGAAAACACTGAAATCACATGTTTTTGCTAATGTTGTTCTGTTTCCGCTTGAAGGGTGTTTGCAGGCGTTTTAGCATTTTGGTACGTAGACTCAAAAACACTCAAAAGACACGTTTATATATATATATATATATGTCACGCATAATGTGGATAATTGCCTAATGTGAACATTAGGCAGTGAAATTGCCTAATCTTCATATTAGGCAATTTGTTTGCACGATGTTGACAATAGGCAACTTACTTGCTTAATGTCCACTTTAGGCATGATTTTCAAATTAGGCAAGGGTATTTTGCCTAATGTGAATTGAATGACAAACCAGTGTCTACAGTTTTGTTCGAATGTTGTTCGAAACTTTGGGTCTGTTACCGAGTTGTTGTGAGCAAAGATGTTGTTCGAAGCTTTGGGTTTGTTATAACCGAGTAAGGTTAGGTTAGGTTAGGTTAGGTTAGGTTAGGTTAGGTTAGGTTAGGTTAGGTTAGGTTAGGTTAGGTTAGGTTAGGTTAGGGCAATGGTGGGCAAGGTTATACAAAGTGTCAATGTACTACTCAATGTACATCAGGAAGGTGCAGCTGCCTAAGAAAAGAAATTAAATGCAACTCGCGCTGTCACCCAGGCAGATCATGCAAAAATTTGTGATTGGACTCAACTGAACCCTGAGATCGATTGACCTATTTTACTTATACTAATATTGCATTAATTAATTATGTTTTCCTTATTCACATTGGGCAAAATTGAGCTGCATAATTTGAACAATAGGCATTTTTTGCCTAATGTTAACAATTTGTAAACTTTACGCAACCTACTTGCTTGATGTACACATTAGGCAATTTTCTGCCTAATGTTCACATTAGGCAATTGTCCACATTATGCGTAACATATATATATATATATATATATATATATATATATATATATATATATATATATATATATATATATATATATATATATATATATATATATAGATAGATAGATAGATAGATAGATAGATAGATAGATAGATAGATAGATAGATAGATAGATAAATATATATATATATTTATATATATATATATATATATATATATATATATATATATATATATATATATATATATATATATATATATATATATATATATATATATATATATATATATATATATATATATATATATATTTTTTTTTTTTTTTTTTTTTTTTTTTTTTTTTTTTTTTTTTTTCTTTTTTTTCTTTTTTTTTCTCCATATAGCGCGTTTTCCTTGTTTCTTAGCGTTTTGGTGCCTAATACGATCAAAAACAACCAAATGACACGTTACTGGTAATTTCGCTCCGTTACCCCATAGAGGGTGCTTTGCATGCGTTTTGGTACTTGACAAGCATTCATAATACATGTTCATGGTAATCTTGTTCTGTTTATTTATTTATTTATTTTTTTTTTTTTTATTTATTTATTTTTTTTTTTTTTCATGTAGGGTGATCTGTGTGCATTTTGGCGTTTGATATCTAACTCTAAATCTAAAAACACTCATAATATAAGTTTTTGGTAATGTTGTTCTGTTTCTCCATATAGAGTGGTATCCACGTTTTTTAGCGTTTTGGTATTTATTAAGGTGAAAACACTCGAAATATACGTTTTTGTTAATATCGTTTCTCTTCCCATATCGGATACTTTGCATGCATTTAGTTTTTGTGTTACCTAACAAGTTCAAAAACACGCAAAACACGTTTTTGCTAATGTTGTTCAGTCTCTCAACAAAGGATTTTTTGGACTCGTTTTAGCGTTTTGTTACGTAAGAAGCTCAAAAACACTCTAAACACACGTTTTTTTTATAATTTTGTTCTTTCCCATATAGCTTGCTTTCCATGCACTTGGCCGATTTGGTACCTAACGAGCTAAAATAAAAAAAACTCTCAAAAGACGCATTTTTGGGAATGATGTTTTCTTTTCCCCTATGAGGTGCCTTTCATGCACTTTGGCTTTTAGGTACTTAACAACTGTAAAAACAATGAATATATACGTTTTTGGTAATGCTGTTCTGTTTTTCCATATAAAGTTTTATTCACGTGCTTTAGCGTTTTCTTTATTAAGCTGAAAAACACTCATAATACACATTTCTGGTAATATCGTTTCGTTTCCCTATATCGGGTCCTTTGCATGCATTTTGGCGTTTTGGCACCTAAGTAGCTGAAAAACACTCAAATCACACGTTTTTTTTTTTTTTCCCGCAATGTTGTTTCTCCATAAAGGATGTTTTCAATGCGTTTTAGCGTTTTGATACGTAAAAAGCTAAAAAAAAAAAAAGAAAAAGAAAACACTCATTAATAATGTTGTTTGCTTTTCCAGTATTGGGTGCATTGCATGCACTTTATCGTTTTCGTACCTATCAAGCTGAAAAAGTCATTATAAACTTTTATTTATTTTTTTTTTATCAGTATTGTTCTGTTTCTTCATATATTATGCTTTGTATGCATTTTGGCGTTTTGGTACCTAACATGGGGAAAAGCATTCATAATACACGTTTCTGGCAGTATTGCTCTGTTTCTCCATATTCAGTGCTATTTACGGGATTTAACGTTTTGTTACATAAGAAGATGAAAAACATAATACCCTTTTCTGTTAATAACGTTTCGCTTCCTGATATCGGGTAATTTGTATGCATTTTAGCCTTTTAGTACATAACAATCTCAAAAACACTTAAAACAACGTTTTTTTTTTTTTAATACTGTTCTGTTTCTCCATAAAAAGTTATTTCCGCCCTTTTTCAACGTTTTGGTACTCAAGAAGCTCAAAGATCTCAAAAAACACGTTTTTGATAATGTTGTTTTGTTTCCCTATATAAAGTGTTTTTCATGCTTTTTTAGCGTTTTGGTGTCTAATATACTCAAAAACCTCCAAATAACACGTTTCTGGTAATATTGTTCCATTCCCTAGAGAGGTTTTTTTTTGGGGGGGTCATGTATTTTAGTGTTTTGGTACCTAACAAGCTAAAAAAAAAAAACACTCAAAATCCACGTTTGTGGCAATGTTGTTCTGTTTCTCCATAAAGGATGTTTTCAGTGCGTTTTACAGTTTTGATTCGTAAGAAGTAAAAAAAGTCACGTTTTTAATAATGTTTGTTTTTCCCACATTGGGTGCATTACATGCACTTCAGCCTTTTTTGTATCCAAGAAGATAATAACAGTCATAATATACGTTTTTGGTAATATAGTTTTGTTTCTTCATATATTGTGATTTGTATGCATCTTGGCGCTTTAACACCTAACATGGGGAAAACCACTCATAAAACACGTTTCTGGTAGTGTTGTTATGTTTCTCCATATACAGTGCTATTCATGTGTTTTGGCGTTTTGATACATAAGAAGTTGAAAAACACTCATAATACACGTTTTTTGTAATGTTCTTTTGCTGCATATAAAATGCTACTCACCTGATTTACCATTTTAGCATCTATGAAGTTGAAAAAACACTCATAATACACTTTTCTGTTAATATCGTTTTGTTTCCCCATATCGGATCCTTTCCATGCATTTTGGCATTTTGATACCTAACAAGCTGGAAAACACTGAAATCACACTTTTTTTTTCTTTTTTTTCTCGGTATTTTTTTTTTTTTTTTACTTGTTTTAGCGTTTTGCTACGTAAGAAGCTCAAAACATTCAAAAGATACGTCTTTGATAATGTTTTCTTTTCCCATATAGAGTGTTTTCCAAGATTATAGAGTTTTGGTGTCTAAAATACTTAAAAGCAACCAAATAACACGTTTCTAGTAATGTCGTTTCGTTATCCCAAATAGGTCTGAATGTATTTTTACGTTTTTCTTCCTAACAAGATGGAAAACACCCAAAATACACATTTTTTGGCAATGTTGGTCTTTTCTCCACACATAAGTGCTATTCAAGTGTAATAGCGATTTGAAATCTATGAAACTGAAAAAAAGACTCATAATACAAGTTTCAGTTAATATCGTTTCGTTTCCTCATAACAGGTCCTTTCCATGCATTTTGACGTTTTGGTAACCTAACCTGTTTCTCCGTGAAGGGTGTGTTGCCCTCGTTCTAGCTTTTTGGTATGAAAGAAGCTCAAAAACACTAAAAAAAAAAAAAGACACGTTACCTAACAAGCTGGAAAACACTCAAATCATACGTTTTTTTTTTCTTCTTCTTCTTCTTTTCTTTGTGAAGGGTTTTTTTTTTTTTACATGTTTTAACGTTTTGGTACGTTTTCCATGCTTTTTAGCGTTTTGGTGCCTAAAATTTTCATTTTTTTTTTTTTTTTTTTTTTGTCCCTAACAAGCACAAAAACATTCAAAATACACGTGTTTGGCAATGTTGTTTTGGTACGTAAGATGAAAATCACTCAAAAGACATGAGTTTAATAACGTTTCCTTTTCCCATATAGAGTGCTTTGCGCACTCTGGGGCGATTTGGTACCTAACGAACTCAAAAACACTCAACTGATACATTTTTTTTTTTTTTCTACTTTCTTTTCCTATATAAGGTGCTTTTCATCCACTTTGGTGTTTTGGTACATCACAAGTAAAAAAAACAATCCGTATATACGTTTTTGTTGATGCTGTTATCTTTCTTTTTATAGAGGGCTATTGACGTTTTTGTTACCTAAGAAACTGAAAAGCACTTATGATACACTTTTCTGTTAATGTCATTTCGTTTCCCTTATTCGTGTTCCTTGCATGCATTTTGGATTTATGGTACCTAACAAGATGGAAAACGCTCAGATTACACGTTTTTGGTAATGCTGTTCTGTTTCTTCATAAAGGGTATTTCCCACGCGTTTTAGCGTTTTGGTACAGAAGCTCAAAAACCCTAAAAAAAAAATACGTTTTTGATAATATTGTTTTATATTCACATTTAGAGTGTTTTCCATGGAAATGTCAAATGACACGTTTCTGGTAATGTCGTTCATTTAATCCATTGAGCGTTCTACATTTTGGCGTTTTGGTACCTAACAAACGCAAAACATTCAATATACATGTTTTTTGCTATATTGTTCTCTTTCTCTATAAAGGGTGTTTTAACGTTTTTTTTTACATAAGAAGCTGAAAAAAAAAAAAAACACTCAAAAAACAAGCTTTTGGCATCGTTATTTGCTTTTAACATGTAATACGATTTGCATGCACTTTAGCGATTTATACCTAACAAGTTCGAAAACACTCATAATAAACGTTTTTTTTTTTTTTGTAATGTTGTTCTAGTTCTTTAAGTAGGATGCTTTGAAAGCATTTTCGAGTTTTGGTACCTAACATGGAGAAAAGTCACAATACACCTTTTTGGTAATGTTGTTCTGTTTCTTCATATAGAGTACTCTTTACGAGTTTTAGTGTTTTGGTATCTCTAAAGTTGAAAAACACTCACTGTTAATATCGTTTCGAGTCCCAACATTGTTTAATTTTTATGTTTTTTTTTTTGCGTTTTATTACGTAACAAGCTCAAAAAACTCAAAACATGTTTTTTTCTATTGTTGCTCTGTTTCTCCGTTAAGGGTGTTTTGGAAGCGTTTTAACGTTCTGGTACGTAAGGAGCTTAATATCTCTCAAAAGACACATGCTTTATAATGTTTTGTTTTCCCATACAATGTGTTTTCCATGTTCTTTAGGGTTTGGTACCTAATATACTAAAAAATAATAAATAATAATTAATTAATAAATAAATAAATGACAAATTTCTGGTAGTATCGTTTCGTTTGCTTGCATTTTTGCCATTTTGGTATCTAACATGCTGGAAACCACTCAAAGCACACGTTGTTCGTAATGTTGTTCGGGTTCTCCATAAAAACTGTTTTCAATGCTTTATCGCCTACGGTACATAAGAAGCTGAAAAACACTAAAAGACACGCTTTAAATAATGTTGTTTTATTTTCCCATATAGCGTGCTTTGCATACACTTTGGCGATTTGGTACTTAAAAAGTCTAAAAAGACTCAAAGCACACGTTTTTGGTAACTTTGTTTTGTTTTCTGATATAAGGACCCTTCCTTGCACTTTGCCCTTTTGGTAACGAACAAGTTCTCCATATAGATTGTTATTGACATATTTTACTGTTTTATTACCTAAGAAACTGAGAAACACGCATAATACATGTTTCTCTTAATATCGTTTCGCTTCCTTTTATCGGGTCCTTTGCATGAATTTAGACGTTTTGATACCAAACAAGCTGGAAAACTTTCAAATCACACGTTTTGGGTAAAGTTTTTCAATTTCTGCCGAAAGGATGTTTTGCAAATATTATAATGTTTTGGTGCATAATGAGCTCAAAAACGCTCAAAAGACACGTTTTTTGAGAAAATTGTTGTGATTTCCAATATAGAGTGTTTTCCATATATATATATATATATATATATATATATATATATATATATATATATATATATATATATATATATATATATATATATATGTATTTTTTTTTTTTCTAGCATTTTGATGCCTAATACACTGAAAAACAAAAAAACAAAAAACAATTAAATGACACGCTCCTGTTAACATCGTTTCGTTACCCCATAGAGAGTGATTTCCATGCATTTTAGTGTTTTGGTACCTAACAAGCTCAAAAACACTGAAAAGACACATTTTTGGGTAATGTTTTCCTTTCTGATATAAAGTGCCTTCCATGCACTTTGGCGTTTTGTTACCAACAAGTTAAAAAATCAATATACATCTTTTTGGTAATGCTTTTTGTTCTCCATATAAAGTTCTATTCACGTGTTTTAGCGTTTGGCAACTAAGAAGCTGAAAAAAAAAAAAAAACTCATAATACACGTTTCTGTTAATACCGTTTCGTTTCATCATATCGGGTCCTTTGCATACTTTTTGGCGATTTTGTACTGAAGAAACACTTCATTTTTTATAATGTTTTGTTTTCCCATATAGAGTCATTTCCATGATTTCTTTTCGTTTTGGTACCTAATATACTCAAAAACACCCAAATGACACGTTTTTGGTAATGCCGTTTTGTTACCCTATAGAGCACCTAAGCTCAAAAACACTCAAAATACACGTTTTTTTTTTCTTTTTTGTAATGTTTTTTCTGTTCCTCCATAAAGAATGTTTTCATTGTGTTTTAGCTTCCTGGTACATAAGAAGCGAAAAAAAAAAAAAAAAAGACACGAAAAGACACCTTTTGGTAAAGTTCTTTGCTTTTCCCATAGAGGGTGCATTTTGGTACCTGTAAAGCTCAAAAACACTCATAATACACGTTTTTTATAAGTGTGTTTGTATTTCTTCATGTAGGATATATATATATATATATATATATATATATATATATATATATATATATATATATATATATATATATATATATATATATATATATATATATATATATATATATATATATATATATATATATATATATATAGCTTAAAAACTCTCAGAGCTCTTGTTTTTGGTAATGTTGTTTTAGTTCTTATTAAAGGGTGTTTTGCACGCGTTTTAACGTTTTTGTAGGTTAGCTCAAAAACACTGAGGAGGGCATCGTGCCTTTTGAATGTTTTTTTTTTTTCAGCTTTTTACGTACCGAAACGCTAAAATGCATGCAAAACACCCTTTGTGGAGAAACAGAACATTATTACTAAATAGTATATTTTGAGAGTTCTTGAGATTGTTAGGTATCAAAACGCCAAAATGTAGAAGAAAAACGCCAGTATGCATGCAAAGCACCTTCTATAGAATAACGGAATGTTACCAAAAACGTGTTATTTTGCTTTTTTTTTTTTTTTTTTGAGCATAATAAGTACCAAAACGCTTAAGTGCATAAGAGGACCTTACATGTGAAAAGAAAAGAACATTACCAAAAACGTGTTTTTTTTTTTTTTTAAGAGTTTTAAACTTCATACGTGTCGAAACGCTAAAAAGCTTGCAAAAAGCGTTTTATGGAGAAAAAAAAAGCGTGGGTTTTGAGTGTTTTCCAGCTTGTTATGTACCAAACCACAAAAAAGCTTGTGATATATTTTGCTACTGATATGTGTGTGGTGTCTGTTACATATAGTTATGTTAAATTTGATCTTAATTTTGTGATTATAGTAGGTGATAGAGTCGAGTTTGACAAGAATTGTTTTTCAGCATGTCTGCTTGAATATTGTGGCTGGTTTAGTTGTTTCCCATTTGAAACCCAGTCTCAACAATAAAAGGTGTGTGCTTTTACTGAATTTGTGTGTTTATACTTACTTGCATTGCTTAATGCTATACTTGCAAAGTGCCAGCCAAAATGTATTTATTATCAATTGTGTTGTACCTACAACTACTTGTTTGATGAATTGAATATTGTAATTCAAACTTGCAGTTCACGCTACTAAATAAAGAAGAAACTGAGGGCAGTCGGGCTATATTGTTATCCTGGGTAGGGACAACAACAGAAGCCAAGAATTAGAATAGACAACTGGAACATAGGAAGTCTTACAGGCAAAGGAAGAAAACTAGTGGATGTAATGCAGAGAAGGAATATCAAAATCTTGTGCATCCAAGAAACTAAATGGAAAGGAAACAGTACCAGAAAAATAGGAGAAGGAACAAAGTGCTGGAGAAAGTACAAAGAAAAATGGAGTGGGCATTATTCTTCATCCAGATGTACAGGAACAGGTTACTGAAGTTAAAAGAGTTAATGACAGGTTAATGGGAATGAAACTAATCAGAGATGGAAAAATATGGCATATTGTATCTGCATATGCACTTCAGCAGGGTTGCAGAGAGGAGGAGAAAGAGGAATTTAGAGAAAAACTTGAAGAGTATATAGAAAGTATAGCACGAACAGAATTAATAGTAATAGCTGGAGACATGAATGCACATGTAGGAGAAAGTGGTACTGGGTATGAAGGAGTCCATGGTGGAATGGGTTTCGGAAGACGAAATGTAGAAGGTGAGCGATTACTGGAAATGCCAGAAGCAGCAGAAATTACAATATTGAATTCCTGGTTCAAGAAGAGACAAAGCCATGTAATTACATATAAAAGCGGTCAGAATGAGACACAGATTGATTACATCCTGGTAAGAAGAGAAGACAAACGACTTGTAATGGATTGCAAAGCTATACCTGGAGAACCAGTGGTGACGCAACATAGATTATTAGTAGCAGATTTTAGGATGAAAAGTGGAAGGAAGAGAAGGAAAGAAGAAAGAAAGAAGAAGATTAACGTCTGGGAGCTGAAAAGTGAAAAGAAGAATGAGTTTAGAAACAATGTTGAAGAAACGTTCAGGGAAAGACATAGAACTGGCAGCTTACCAGAAACAGCAGAGGTGTGGAAAGATATGAAAGATATATTAGTAAACAAAAGCAACAGAGATTTGTGGTAAGACGAGTGGGAAACCAAAAGAAGAGAAAGATACATGGTGGTGGAATGACGAGGTTCAAGCTGCAATAAAGGATAAGAAGTTAGCACTAAAACACATGAAAGACATTGAGAATGACACCACTAAAGAAAATTACAGATAAGCCAAGAAGCAGGCAAAAAGAGCAGTAGCCAGAGCAAAGAGTAATACATACAGAGATTGGTATGAGAGGCTGGATACACCAGACGGAGAGAAGATTATATACAGAGAAGCGAAAGTAAGAAATGAAATGAGGAAAGATGTTGGTGAAGTAGCAATAGTAAAGGGCAAAAACGGAGACATTCTTATGATGGAAGAGGACATAAAAAGAAGACGGTAGGAATATTTCTCAAACCTGTTAAACATGGAAAATTAATATGAAGAACTGAGTGAAACATTACCAGTGGAAGGGCCAATACCCAACATAAGTAGAAGGGAAGTGGATAAAGCCATAAAAAAGGGAAGGGCTAATAAGGCAGGAGAAAAATGTGAAGTAACAATAGAAATTATTAAAGCACTGGGAGAGTTTGGAGCGGAGTGGACATACTCATTGTTAGAAAAGATTTGGAGCACGGAGAAAATGCCTGAAGACTGGAAGGAAAGTAGAATGGTCAAGTTGTATAAACAGAAGAAAGATATATTAAATTGTGAAAACTACAGAGGTATTAAGCTGTTGGAGCATAGTCTGAAAATACTAGAGAGAGTGATAGAAGGGAGACTGAGAGAGATGGTCAAAATACACAACCACCAATTTGGATTTATGAGAGGATTGAGCACTGTAGATGCAACATTTACTGTGCGACAGATACAAGAAAAATATCTAGAAGGAAACAGAAAGGTGTATTGGTATTTTGTGGACTTGCAGAAGGCGTATGACAGGGTGCCTAGGAAAGTATTGTACTGGAGTTTGAGAAAGAGAGGAGTGCCAGAAAAGATGATAAGACTAGTGAAAATGATGTATGAGGAAGCAAAAAACAACGGTGCCGACAAGGTATGGTGAAACGGAATCCTTCCCAGTTGAAGTAGGACTCCATCAGGGACAAGCTTTGAGTCCTTTTCTCTTTCTCATAGTGTTGGACACAATAACGATGGATATGAGAGACAATGAGGACTTGTGGGAGTTGCTGTTCGCCAACGACCTAGTCATCATTGCGGATATGGAGGAAGAGTTACAGGAGAGATATTTGTTATGGAAAGGCAACCTGGAGAGAAAGGGAATGAAAGTGAACACACAAAAGACAGAGATAATGGTAAGCAACAGAGAAGGTTATGAAGAAATAAATAACATAAGAGGATGGCATAAGACTGAAGCAGACAAGAGAGTTCAAATACCTAGGATCAGTAATTGCAGAAGAAGAAGGAACAGAAAAAGCAGTTAGACAAAGAGTAAAAGCTGGATGGGAAAAATGGAGGGAAGTGAGTGGAGTAAACTTAGATAAGAAAATACCATTGAAGCTGAGAATGAAGATATACAGAAGTGTGTTGAGACCAGTACTTCTGTATGGTGCAGAGACATGGTCTTTAAGGAAGAAAGAGGAAGGCATTCTGGAGAGAACGGAGATGAGGATGGTGAGATGGATAGCTGGCATTTCACTGTTAGAAAGGAGACAAAGTGAAGATATAAGAAGAATGTGTGGAATATGTAATATCAAGGAGAAGGCAAGAGAAGCACGACTAAGATATTTTGGACACGTGATAACGAGAGAAGAGGATGAACCAGTGAGGAAGGCAATGATGGTGGAGGTTAGGGGGAGAAGGAGGGTTGGGAGACAGAGAATAAGATGGAGAGACGTAATAAGGAGTGATATGAACAAGCTGGGAGTGCTAGAAGATGATACAATGGATAGAAACAGATGGAGAAGGATAACTCGAGCGGCTGACCCTGCAATACAGTGGGATTAAGGTCGTATGAAGAAGAAGATGGAGAAACAGAGCAACACTCTTCCTCCACACAAAACTACAAGCACCTAATAACACACACACACACACCCTTCACTGAAAAATTCAAAATTTTCATGGCGACTCCTACACCAGTCTCGGAGTCCCCATCTGGGGAGGGGATCACAAACGTCCCCAGTTTGGCCTGCTCTTCTGATAATGAGGGGGGGTGTCTTGACACCCCCCCCCTCAACTTTTTCTTCATTAACTTCTGCAACATTAACGGTCTAAAACCTAATTTTCAATCTGTAGAACACCACCTCTCCTCTTTTAAACCTCATCTTCTTTTCCTCCTGAAACTCAGGTGTCTGAGGTAACTGACAGTAGCCCCTTTTCTGTTCCCTCTTACTTTCTCTATCCTCATTTTCAACATTTTCGACTTAACCTGCTCTCGTGCCCAAGCTCTTGAATATTCCAAGTTTTCCACCGTGTTTTTCACATTGTTAGTACCAAAACGCCAAAAAGCTTTCAAAGCCCCCTATATGAAGAAACAAATCCTCATTACCAGAAGCGTGGCTTTTGAGTGTTTTTGAGCGTCTTATAAACAAAAACGCTGAAAAGCTTGTAAAGCCCATAAATATGGGAATACAAATACATTACTAAAAATTTGTTTTTTTTAAGAGCTTTTTTCGAGCTTTTAACGTACCAAAATGCTAAAATGCCTGGAAGGCATTTTAGCATTTTGCTACGTTAAACGGGAAAACTACGCTACGTTACTACGTTACGCTTTTGCTACGTTAAACGGGAAAACGAAACACTACCAAAATACGTGTCTTTTGAGTGTTTTTTGAGCTTATTACGTGCTGAAACACTATAACGCAAGCAAAACTCTTTTTTTAATGGAGAAACAAGATAACATTACTAATAACGTGTATTTTGAGCGTTTTTTTAGTTTGTTACGAACAAAAACGCCAAAATGTATGCGAAGTATATCATATTGGGAAAGGAAACGAAACCAGAAACGTGTATTATGAGTGTTTATTAGCTTCTTAAGTACCAAAACACAAAAACGCGTGAATAGCATTCTATTAGAAGAAATAGAATATTATTAACAAAAAAGTGTATTTTGAGTGTTCTTTATTGTTAGGCAGCAACACGCCAAAATGCATGCAAAACCCCTTATATAAAGAAACAAAATGACACTACCTAAAACGTGTCTTTTCAGTGTTTATGAGCGTGTTAGTCAACAAAACACTAAAAAGCATGGATATATCTCTATTTGGGAATAGAAAACAACATTACCAAAAACATTTTTCTTGAGTGTTTTTAGCTACTTGTGGAGCAAAACGCAAATAATGCATTGAAAACACCCACTTTGCAAAAACAGAATAATATTACCAAAACGTATATTTTGAATATTTTTAAGCTTGTTACGAACAAAAATGCCAAAGTACATGTAAAATACCCTATATTGGGAAACGAAAAGACATTACGAGAAACGTGTATTATGAGTGTTTTTTTTTTTTTTTTACTTATTAGGTATTAAAACGATAACAAGCATGAATAACACTCTACATAAAAAAAAAAAAAACTCTATTACTAAAAAACTTGTATTATGAGCGTTTTTGAGCTTCTTACGTACTAAAACCCATAAAAAAAAAAAAAATACCGAAAACGTGTCTTGAGATTTTTCAGCTTCTTACGAGCATCTACCAAAACGCTAAAATACGTGAATATCACTCTATATGGAGAAATAAAACAACATTGTCAAAGACGTGTAATATGAATGTTATTTCCCATGTTAGGTACCTAAACGGCAAAATGCATAAAAAAAAAATAATAATAAATAAAAAAAACACTATATGAAGAAACAGATTACCAGAAATGTGTATTATGTTTTTTTTCTTTTCTTTTTTTTTATCTTGTTAGTTACCCAAATTCTAAAGTCCATGGAAAGCACCCTTTTTGGGAAAAGCACTCACCATTACCAAAAAAAAAAAAAAAAAAAAGTGTTCTTTGTCTGATTTTTTTTTTTTTTTTTCTTACGTACAAAAACTTTAAAATGCATTAAAAACACACTTTATTGTAACAGTGCAACATTGCTAAAAAAAAAATTCAAAGTTTTCAGCTTGTTAGGTAGCGCCCCCCTCCAAAAAAAATCCAAAATACATGCAAAGCACGTGTTTTATTTTTATTGTTATTATTTTTTATTTATTTATTTATTTTTATTTATTTATTTATTTTTTTTTTTTTTTGTGTGTGTGTGTTTTCAGCTTCTTACATACCAAAACGTTAAAACGCATGCGAAACACTCTTTGTGGACAAAGAGAGCAACATTGCCAAAGATGTGCATTTAAATAGAAAAGACTCTATATGGGAAAACACATTATCAAAAACGTGTCTTTTGTGTGGTTTTGAGCTTCTTACGTAACAAAATGCTAGAATGCGTGCAAAACACCCTTTATGGAGAAATAGTACATAACCAAAAAACGCATCAAGACTTACCGCCGCACTGCCCCTTGGACCAGCCAGGGCAATGACATCATGCAGACACTCTCCAGATACTACAGCAACACTTTCTCAGACACAGAAAAGCAAAATGCAATTAACCTGTTCCTGGGTGTATATGTCCCTCGCAACATCACCACCCCCATCTGGGAGCTCTCCTCGGATTACATTCTGCACCACTCCCTCACCAGAGGCATCAGACCCTGCCACAGCCGCAGCACAAGTCAGTGGTGGGATGCCGAGGTGATGGAGTCCTTGCCGCTGGCTGTGGAAGAGACCAGGAAGACTGGCTCTGCTCATGCCCGTCACCCCATTTGAGCTCAAGGTTGACTTGTATCTTGACCACCACCGGCCATATGAGTTCTGCATCCTGTCTGAGCTGTTCAGTCACCTCAAGAGCCATTCAGTCAGGGACTACATGCCACACTTCACCACGGACGAGAGCCCCTTTAGTGTGAGGCGGCAGCCTGGCAAGAGGCAGGAGGAGTTGTCCCGCAGCCAGAGCACCTCACCAGCCATCAAGAACCCTGGCATGACTGGCCAGGCCTCCACCTCTTCCACAATCTCCAGCGGGACAAGCTCCACTGAGAGTGAGGCGGGTGATGAGGATGAGCTATCGGTGGTGAGCAGCATGAGTGAGGATGAGGAGGACAGCAACCCAAGCCTGTCCCTCACCTCCTTCTTCCCTCCCATGACAGAGACTTATGGCAACTACCTGCAGGAGCCATCACGAGTGGACAGCATCATCTACAAGAGGTATGAGCAGATTTACTGTGCGACAGGTGCTCCTGAGGGCAAGACAGCTGCAGCCACAGCTCCTCTTGTGCTGATACAACGGTCCAGCTTCTGTCTGGACTCCTCCGTGGAGACAGACCCACTTACCGTGACGCACCGCTGCCGCAACATCTATGAGGAGCATGTGATGATGGCAGTGAGGGGACCACAGCCGCCAGACAACAGAGTGCCTTTGAGCTTGCTAGGTACCAAAACGCCAAAATGCATGCAAATCATCCGATATGGGTAAACGAGACGATGTTAACAGAAACGTGTGTTATGAGTGCTTTTGAGCTTCTTATGTACTAAAACGCTAGAACACGTGAATAACACTATATATGGAGAAACAAAACAACATTGCTAAAAACGTGTAATATGAGTTTTTTTTTTCTTTTCCATGTTACGTACCAAAACGCCAAAATCCATATAAAACACTCTATATGAAGGAACAGAACAACATTACCAAAAACGTATATTGTGTTTTTTTTTTTCTTCTGCTTCTTAGATACCAAAACGCTAAAAAAAAAAAAAAAAAAAAAAAAGCATACAAAACAATCTTTATGGAGAAACAGAACAACTTTACCAAAAGTTTTTTTCTTTTTTTCCATCTTGTTAGGTCCGAAAATGCCATTATGCATGCAAGGCACCTTAGTTGAAGTAGCGAAACGACATTACCAGAAACGTGTCATTTGGATGTGTTTGAGCATATGTTGTGGAGATTATAACGTCGCGAATTCCATTTTAAATTGACATACATGTAATAAGCATGTATCTCTTTCCTTATTTATTGACCAATTTCTCTTATTCAAAAAGAATATTAATTACGAAGGATAGGAAAATAACTCATCTCCTCTATTTTTTTTTTTAATACAATAATAAAAAATATTCTTTTTTATTTCCATGAAAAAAAAAAAACGAAAAATTTAGATTTTTAAATATTTGCTAAAAACCTAAATGAACTTCAAACAACAATTCAGAGGGTAGGAATTATTCTTCTTTTATACTTATATAAGCTGCAATAGCCCATATTTGTGTAACAGGAATAGCAACGGAGGATATAATTTTTACAGCTTTCACAACCTTCTATCTGATTGCCAGTACGAGTATGTGTTCCGTCAAGGCCGCTCTACTGGTGATCTGGTGATCTTACTGAGTCTTGGTCATCCTCTTTTACAAATTTTCGTGAAACTTTTACTGTTGCCTTGTACATATCAAAAGCTTTTGAGAGAGTCTGGCGCAAAGCTCTTATTTCCAAACCACCCTCCTAAGGCTTCTATCCTTCTCTCTGTAACTTCATCTCAAGTATCCTTTCTGACCGCTCTATTTCTGTTGTGGTAGACGGTCATTGTTCTCCTAAATCTATTAACAGTGGTGTTCCTTAGGGTTCTGTCCTATCACCAACTCTTTTCCTGTTATTTATCAATGATCTAAACAAAACTTCTTGTCCTATCCACTCCTACGCTAATGATACCACCCTGCACTTTTCCACGTCTTTTCATTGACGTCTAACCCTTCAGGAAGTAAACAGTTCACGCAGGAAAGCCACAGAACGCCTGACTTCTTATCTCCTTAAAATTTCCCATTGGGCCAGAGCAAACTTGGTATTGTTCAATGCCTCAAAAACTCAATTCCTCCATCTATCAACTTGACACAAACTTCCAGACAACTATCCCCTCGTCTTCAATGACACTCAACTGTCGTGCTCTTTTACAATGAACATCCTCGGTCTGTCCTTTTCTTATAATCTAAACTGGAAATTTCACATCTCTCTAGCTAAAACAGCTTCTATGAAGTTAGGTGTTCTGAGACGTCTCCGCTAGTTTTTTTTCACACCCCTCAGCTGCTAACTCTGTACAAGAGCCTTATCCGTCCATGTATGAAGTATGCTTCACATGTCTGGGGGCGTTCCATCCATACCGCTCTTCTATTCTAGACAGGATGGAATCAAAAAGCTTTTCGTCCCATCAACTCCCTTTTTCTGACTGTCTTCAGCCTCTTTTTCATCGCCGCAGTGTTGCATCTCTATTTATCTTCTACCGCTATTGTCATGCTAACTGCTCTTCTGATCATGCTATCTGTATGCCTCCCCTCCTCACGCTGCATCACTGAACAAGACTCTTCTTTCTCTCATTCATATTCTGTCCACCTCTCTAATACAAGAGTTAACCAGTATTCCCAGTCATTCATCCCTTTCTCTGTTAAACTCTGGAACTCCATGCCTACTTCTGTATTTCCACCTTCCTATGACATGAACTCCTTCAAGAGGGAAGTTTCAGTGCACTTATCCTTCATGTTTTTACTACCGCTTCGGACCCTAATCGGGGACCAGCATCTCAGTAGGCTTTTTTTTCAGTTGAGTTTAGTTGCCCTTGGACGGAGTCCCTCCTACATGAAAGGAAAGAAAAATAATGATAATAAGAATAGATAAATAAATAAATAAATAAACGTGTCCTTTGAGTGTTTTTGAGGTTGTTAGGTAACAAATCGTCAAAGTAGATGCAAAGCACCTTATATGGGAAAGTAAAACAACATTATTAAAAACGTGTCTTTTGAGTGTTCTTCCCCATGTTATCTACCAAGAGGCCAAATTGCACACAAAGCATCCTACATGAAGAAACAGAACAACGTTACCAAAAACGTGTATTATAAATGTTTTTGAGATTGTAAGGTAGCAAAACGCCAAAATGCATGCAAAGCACCCTCTGTGAGGTAAAGGAACAATATTACCAGAAAATGGTTGTTTTGAGCGTATTTGTCACCAAAACGCTAAAAATGGAAAACATTCTTTATAGGTAAACTAAATAATATCATCAAAAACGTGTCTTTTGAGGGTTTTGCCAAAACGTTAAAATTCCTGGGGAAAAAAAAAAATCCTTTATGCAGAAACATGAAATTACAAAAAACGTGTGATTTGAGTGTTTTCCGGCTTATTAGGTAACAAAGCGCCAAAATGCATTCGAAGGACTTTATGTGGGGAAATTAAACGATATTAATATAAACGTATATTATGGGGAGATAGTAAGTAGGTGACCTGAAAAAAAAAAAAAAAAATATATATATATATATATATATATATATATATATATATATATATATATATATATATATATATATATATATATATATATATATATATATATATATATTACTCCCAGTGAGGCCTAAAGCACTGTTCAGGGGCTGCTGTGAACTTATCATTAAACCCAACTGTGGCCTCACTGAACGTTTCCCTTTGTGTCTCACAACACAGGGAGGCAGTCACAGCCTGCCCTCTAAAGACAACTCTTTTCCTCCACATAAAACTACAAGCACCTAATAACACACACACCCTTCACTCAAAAATTTTAAAATCATCATGGCGACTCCTAAACCAGCCTCGGAGTCCCCATCTGGGGAGGGGACCATAAATGTCCCCAGGTCGGACTGCCTTTCTGTCGATGACCCTAACTGTCTTGACACCCCCCTCAACTTTTTCTTCATTAACTTCTGCAACATGCGCGGTCTAAGATCTAATTTTCAATCTGTAGAACACCACCTCTCCTCTTCTAAACCTCATCTTCTTTTCCTCACTGAAACTCAGGTGTCTGAGGCAACTGACAGTAGCTCCTTTTCTGTTCCCTCCTACTCCTCTATCCTCATTTTCGATCCAAAGCTGGATGTTTTGGTAGTTTGGGTGTCATTTTATTCCACCAATATCAGCTAAAATCATTAAATTCAGATTGAAATTTTAGGGTAGTCTTATCTGAAACTTGTCTTATCTGCCGAAATATATGGTATATCATGGCGCGCCCATCACATAGTATAATGCGAGGAACCGTTATCTTGGGGGAGAGTATGAGTCATAGCCGTGACACTGCCCATATCGCCACCCATAACATCATCCCCGGCATTGCCTTTCATGATGCCCATGCTGCCCACACCGACCCCATTCCACACATTCCTCAGGACAATGCCTGCCTTGTTTGTGAGCACAACAAAGAGGCAGGTGCAGGAATGGATATAGATGATGTAGCAGAGGACTATGATAAGTTAAGATGGACTACAAGCTTGTTAACAAACTGTCACAACAACACCTCTAGTGACCCACCCTGATTTGTGCACTAGATGAACATAAAAAAAAATTAAATACATGTGTGTAAGAGTGAGTATCCAATGTGCCCGAAGGGTTGCGTGAATCTTAAGCCCTTGGCAACTTAAAGTATATGAGAAAACATTCTGGTGATTCTCTGTACTAAAGAGATAAGCGTATTAACTAGTCAGACTTTAGACCTTAAGGATCACAATATATGTAACAGTATATTATGTAATTTCACACCCATGTAGATGAAAGCGAATATAAGGAGGGAGTACAGAACAATTCACATAGACCTCAGTAGGCCACATTATAGGTGGTGCCATATTTTTGAGATGGTGCAACTCACTTTGCTGTACCATGAGGTTATCAGCCATTTCCTGCTTCACCCTGGTCATAAGTAATACTTGGAGAATTTTTTCTATGTGCCTTCAGTACCTTGACTTTAAATATGTTGCAGTATAATGTGGTATTTTACATATTTTATGTATTTCATGTGTTAATTTAATACTGAATTGTGATATGTGACATGATATTTTCTATGGTCATGTAGTGACCAAGTATTTTATTGTCTGATTTTGAATGTTGTGTTTGATTATTTTCATTACGTGACTATGTTGTGTGTGCAGTCATGTGTTTGATGAAAAGTAAAATGTTACTGAGCAACCTAATTTTCCTGATAAAGTGCATTAATTTACATTTAATGAGAGAGTAGGGACTTTATAATTTTTCAGTGTGAAGTTACTTAAATTTTCATTGAACTTGTGTTATGATGTGGAGTTATCACTTATTATTACCTGCATACGTATCTGTAATGGTATTTTACTGGTTAATAGATAACACTATGTAACACGATTTTTGTCCTTGGATAATAACCGTTATTTTCTATTTGCTTATGCCTAAAAAACATGGATAAACACTGACATTTATTTCTAACTTTGCTTTTGTGGCCAGGATGATGATATTTATGAAATTTACCTATTCCCATTGGGAGAAAGTGGCAAATTTGAACCCTCATTTGCACAAAGTAGAAACAAAATGACATATGATAAAAAAAGTAGCATTTATTTATTCTAGGATTACATGAGACAATGAAACATAAGAAATGAGTAGTTTTCCACAATTTGTGCTTATAGTGTAAATTACTTTCACAAATCTGCCCCCAAATATAGTTTCCCATCATGTTTTCATTATATGATCTTTGATAGCGGTATTCAAAGTTCAATATATCCTGGTGGAAGTGCTCACCTTGCTGCTTGAAGTATGCCATCATGTTCTTAAATTTATCAAGATGAGTGTCATGGATATGGATTTTGGGGGACATCCTGCAACCCATCTTTCCGTAGATTCTCACCAAGGTCTCAACAAGATCCACATAAGTTTTCAGCCAAGAACCACTGCAATAAACCTGTTCCACGCTGCTTTCTCCATCCTAATGAGCTTCTTGGGGAACTCCTTGCACTCCATGACCTTTTTTATTTGTGGACTGACAAAGACACCAGCATCCACTTTTGCCACAGGCAGCTTAAGCTGTAAAAAAATCATTGCTCTAGATGGAAAAGTACGGCCACAGAAAATAAAACTGTGACCGAGTCACCGTAAAAGTAGTTTTCCCCCTTAAGGAAGAAATCTTGGAGATACTTGAAAGCCACAAACTCCTCATCTAAAGTTTTGACGAAGTTTCATCAGGCCCAATTTTAAGTGCAGTGGAGGAAACAGTACCTTTCTGGGATCCAACAGTGGCTCCCATTTGACATTGTTCTTCCCAATACTAAACTCATTCCACTGTGGCCAGTCATTGCAGTAGTGTGCCATGGTGTCCCTGCTGTCCCAAGGACAAAGATAACAAGGAAACTTGGTAAAGCTGCCTTGGAAACCCATTGAGAAAGCCATCATTTTGAAGTCTCCAATAACCTCCCAACCATACTCTTCATATTTCAAGGTGCCTAGCAAGATCTTGACACTATTGCATTCCTTTTTGAGCTGGACAGATTGAGTGAGGGGAAGAGATGGATACATGTTCTTGTTATGATGCAGCACTGCTTTGAGGTTCCTGCATGAGCTGTTGATGAAGAGGTGCCACTCGTTGGGGTTACAGGTGATTCCAAGTGCCTCAAACAGACCAGTCACATTGTGACAAAAACAAAGCACATTCTGACAATTAAAAAAAATTAAAAATGCTGGTGATGCTTTCTCTGACATGTTTTTACATTTTCATCTAACAAATTCCACTGCATGAGTCTTGATGTCAAAAGCTCAGCATTGGACTTTGTGAGACCAAGATCTCTGATCAGGTCCTTGACATCATTCTGGCTGGGGCAGTAAGGGTTTCTCACCTCAGTTGCACCTCTGAAATCTGGATCAATAACTTCTTCTGAACTGTTTTTCCTTTCTAAAAACTGCTACTCTCTCTTTGGAGGAGTGGGCATGGGGAGCTCAGAGCAGTGTGGCACTGGCACAATGAATGACATAAGGTCTGGATATATGATAGCAGGTTAGTTTCAAAACATTGCTGTCCAGATCAGAAAAACAAAATTTAAAGGGAATAATTGTCATTTTCTTTGATTTCTTGATAAAAACAATTAGGAAATAACATTTACTGACCAAAGACAAAAAAAGCTAAAATTTTGTAACATGGTGTAATTATGGTTTTTCTGAGCAGCATTTATGGCTTACCCCACTTTAAACCTATGGCCTAATTACTTAGTAATATGGGCTTAGTGTTCATAGTGTAGTAGCTGTATCCGGTGTGTAACAAGACTTTTCAGCTCAAAGGTAACTGAAACGAGAGGTAAGTTAGGGGTTATGACACTCACCACATCAGAGCAAAGGAAGGAAACACAGACAGGTCCAAGCCCTACCACTGGAAAGAGAACACATCCTCTTTCCATGCTTCTGGATCTGGCAAAGACGACACATACAGAGGCAACTGATAATTGAGGGCCATCACAAAGAAATTCACCTGTGGTGCATCCCATACCTTGAAAACTTGTCTGCACACCATATTGTGTCAGGTCCATTCCAAACCCACACTCATGGAACTTAGGACATCTACCTGTATGTGTTTCCTTCCTTTGCTCTGATATGGCGAGTGTCATAACCCAAAGCCAAATGACATTCTGACCCTTCCTCATACCCTAGAAACTCTACAGGCCTTCTTGACTAAGGAGGGGGATGCAAAAAGGGAAGAACATACCCATAATGCAGGGTCTTCACTACCCATTCCTTTGCTTCTATCTCATTTCATGCTCTCCAATGTTGCTGCAGACAAGTGCCCATCTGCACTGGAGAGGAAATAACATCCCTAGTTAGATCTACCCCGACCATTGGCTCCCCCACAGTATGATCCCCTAGCAAGAAAGGACCATGCTGCAGAGGTGGGTGTAGAGGCAGAGGTAAGTGAAGAGGCCATAAAGATTGATCCTTGCCTAAACTGCCCTCATCCTCTGCCCCCACAGGGCCTAGAGGCTGATGCCTGAACACTAGAAGCCAAATCTTGAACAACAGACAAAAGTATGCATTATTGAGTAACCAAATGCTCCTTGTCTTACACCTTGGCCACCAGAGCTTGGTCAAACAGCATGTCAGAAATGGGAGAAGAGTAGTTGCTTGTCCTGGTCAGGGAAGGTCCAAGGCAAGTCATTGATCACAGCCTGCCTCCTCAATATAAAGAGCCTGCAATGCAGCTCCCCTGGCGGATGAATAATGTCCTTGTTGGCCTTGGACAGGGCCGTTAAAAACTCTGAAACATCCTGGTCCATGCCAGAAGAAGTGCTTACCAAGGTAGCCAGCACCTGGTCCATCCATGAGGCAATGTTTGCCATGAATCCACATTGCTTCTCCATATGAGAAGCCACAGCATTTATCATGCCATGGTATTTGGGTTTTGGCCAGAACACTCAAGCAGGAGGTAACTGCACTCCAGCACTTTTTTCATTAGTCAGGAGCAAGGAAAGGCTTGGGAGGATGAAATGAAGGACAAATTAGATCAATCTAGAAAGGTAACTAGCTCAGCGAAGGCAAGGAATAGCTTAAGTGTTTACTACACGAATTGTAGAAGTATTTTGAATAAAATAGACTTGCTTAGAGGAATGGCATGTGTAGAGAACCTTGATATCATTGCTTTAACAGAAACTTGGCTAGATATGTCAGGAAAAGTATTTAATCCAGAGGTTAAGATAGATGGTTATACATTATTCTATAAAGACGGAAAATTAGAGAGGAGGAGGCATCACACTGTACATTAGGGACACGTTACAAAGTTGTATTAGTAGTAGAACTAAAACAGATAGCAAAATAGGGTCGATATGGGTAGATATTAAGGAAGGATCCCAATCAGTAATACTGGGATTTGTGTACAGGCCACCGAACAGTACAAAGGAAATTGACACCTCACTATGGCAGGAAATAAATAGAGCAGGTAGGTACAGTCAGGTAAGTGTGGTAGGAGATTTTAATTTTAGGAATATTGAATGAAGCCTGATGGTGGGTAACAGGAAAGCAGAGGAATTTCTTAAGGTAGTTCAGGATAATTTTTTAAAAATAGGTAATTGTAGAACCCACAAAGGGGAACAATATTCTAGATTTAATTCTAACTAACAAGGGGAAAGCAGTCATGCAGGTAGAGATTGGAGGACAGCCAGGTAACAGTGACCATAGGGAAATTAGGTACAAATAAAAATGGGAGGAAACTTTTAGAAGTAAAAACAACAGTAAAATACCTGACTTTAGGAGAACAGATTTTGAGGGATTAAAAAGGTACCTCAAAGGAGTTGACTGGCAATGGACACAGGGGGAGGTAAGATCCAGGACAGAGTTGAGAGAGATAAGGCAGAATGTGGGAGGTGAGGTGAGGTGTTTGGGTGTAGGGCAAGAGAAGGGAAGAAGTGCCTGGAAGGATCAGAGGAGGGAGAGAGGAGGAGATATGTGTATGTTGGAGGATCAGGTCATGCTGAGATGGGAGAGGTGAGGTCGAGGCGAGTAGATGAGGGAGTGGAGAGGATGGAAGGGGCTGAGATGAGAGGATTAGGGGAAGTAAATGTAGAAGAGTTGAATAAATATTTTATAGATAAACTGCATACAAGACAGCAAACATCCCATATAGAGCAATAAGATCACAGAAAAATTACCCTAAATGGATGACTGTTAGATTAAAACACTATATAGGGCAGAAAAGAAGTATATATAGGAGATTAAGGGCAGGGGAAGAGGTCTTAAGGCCACAATAAAACAAATTAGTTAGAACAGTCAGGAGATTAACGAGGAAAGTTAAAAGCAACTATGAATTAAAGGTAGCCAGCCAGGTGAAGACGGACCCCAAGGGATTTTATCAGGTATATAGGATGAAGAATAGGGAAACAATAGGTTCACTAAAGGCAGCAGATGGGGAGCTAGTTAGTTCTGGGGAGGAGATTAGTAAAATTCTGAATGAGTATTTTTCAACTATCTTCACCCAGGAAAACATGTAGCATATGCCAAATAGTGAGCAGATGTTTAGAGCAGATGAGAATGAGAAGTTGACAGATATTTTAGTGCCCTGCACATGATGTTCCCTTGTGGCAGACGATAATCACAAATCCTATCACTGGATTAAAAGAAATACAAATATTGACACTTTTATAGATTTTTAATTGATAATGGAATAATCCGAATAATAATAAAAAAAAAAAGGAATCCAGAAATACAAAAGAATGGTAGCGTACTCTTCAGTTACATAAAACTATGATGGAGATATTTTCGCGACTACTGAGTTGCGGGGGAGACCAGAGAATAAATAAATAAATAAAAAATATACCTAAAAGGGTATGTATAGGCCTGAGGACAGTCTCACACGGTGATCTCGAACCAGGTGGTTGCACTAGTCACGTGGAGAGAACCAACAAAAGGAATGAAAAAATGTGAATATCTATCCACTCAGAACAATAGTTTATCAACAGGAATATCTGAGGAGAATCCGAGAGAGACTGCTTTAGTAAAATTATTGTTAAACAAACACTTACTTAATATTACTGGAATGGAGGAGGAGATTATCAGACTGCATGCTCACCTGAGGAGAATCCGAGAGAGACTGGCTTTGCTTGTGAGGAAATCGGCGGGAAACTAAGGATAAAGGTTTCCAATGGGGAAATTTATTAAGAGTTATAATTTTGTGTTAGTGGGGGGCGACTAGGTTGTGAGTTCAGGGATGAAAAATATGAATAATTAAGTTACTGTTTACTTTATAGTTGTTACTTTAAGAAGTTTAATTCAATGGACTTTTGAAATCAATTGGGGAATTAGTCAAAGTCTGGTATCTCTTCCCGGCTTGCGTAGCAACAAGGGTAAGAGGACAGCGAAGCAAAGAAGACTTATCAGATTCGTCAACCTCATTGGCGCGGCGTAATTATCTGGGATTTGTTTGAGCTGGCTTAAGACCTTACCATTATAGAATTAATTTTATCGTATTAAGGGCTCCCCATTCTCTGGAATTAGGTGAAAAATTCGCCTCTATAACCTGGCCAAGCAGGAGAAATTACGTTTATTCATGGGATAAATTTATCATAGAAGTGGTCAACACAGTGACGCTGAGAGGGGGAAAAAGTAAGGACAAAGGAAACTGAGGAGAGGAGGGGAAGGGGGGGGTTAGTCACATGATACTGAGACTGTCTGGTCATCCCCGCACATTACATGGGCCTTAGCCTAGGAAAAAAAAAAAATAGAAATATACATAATTAATTTCCAGCACTACAATATTACCATAACTAAGTAGATAGTGGAACAGGAGATAGATATGCTAAAGAAGTTCATGACACCAGGATAAGTTCACAGCACCCCCTGAACAGTGAGGTCTAAAGCACTGTTCAGGTGGTGCTGTGAACTTATCATTAAACCCAGCTGTGACCTCACTGAACATTTCACTTTGTGTCTCACAACACATGGGGAAGGTCACAGCCTGCCCTTTAAAGACAACTTTCTTCCTCCACACAAAACTACAAGCACCTAATAACACACACACCCTTCACTCAAAATTTTTGAAATCATCATGGTGACTCCTACACCAGCCTCAGAGTCCCCATCTGGGGAGGGGACCATAAATGTCCCCAGGTCGGACTGCCTTTCTGTCGACGACCCTAAGTGTCTTGACACCCCCCTCAACTATTTCTTCATTAACTTCTGCAACATTTGCAGTCTAAGATCTAATTTTCAATCTGTAGAACACCACCTCTTCTCTTCTAAACCTCATCTTCTTTTCCTCACTGAAACTCAGGTGTCTGAGGCAACTGACAGTAGGCCCTTTTCTGTTTCCTCCTACTTTCTCTATACTCATTTTCAATCCAAAACTGGATGCTGCGTTTATGTGTGCAATGACTTAACCTGCTCTCGTGCCCACGCTCTTGAATCTTCCAAGTTTTCCACCATCTGGCTATGACTACAGAGTCACTCTCAAACTAAATTTATCTGTGCTGTATACCTCTCACCTAACTCTTCTGACTATAAGAAATTCTTTGACTACTTAACTTCCAAAGTGGAGCACATTCTGACCCTCTTCCCTTTTCAAGAGATCTCAATTTCTGGAGACTTCAATGTTCACCACCAGCTTTGGCTTTCCTCTCCCTTCACTGACCATCCTGGTGAACTAGCCTACAACTTTGTTATCCTCCACGACCTAGAGCAATTGGTGCAACACTCTACTCGTATTCCTGACCATCTTGCAGATACGCCCAACATTCTTGACCTTTTCCTGACCTCTAATCCTTCTGCTTATGCAGAAGGATTAGGATTAGGGTAGAAGGACTACCCTTTCTTCTCCGTTGGGCTCCTCCGATCACAATCTCATATCTGTATCTTGTCCTATCACTCCAATCCCTCCTCAGGATCACCCTAAGCAAAGGTGCCTCTGGCATTTTGCCTTTGCTACTTGGGGGGACCTGAGGAGGTATTTTGCTGATTTTCCTTGGAATGATTACTGCTTCCGTGTCATGGACCCGTCTTTGTGTGCTGAGCGCATAACAGAGGTGATAGTGTCTGGCATGGAGGCGTACATTCCTCACTCATTTTCTCATCCTAAAACTTCTAAACCTTGGTTTAACACAGCTTGTTTTCGTGTTATACATGATAGAGAGGTGGCCCACAAAAGGTATTTAAGCCTTCCATCACCAGAATCTCATGCACTTTATATTTCTGTCCAGAACCATGCCAAGTCTGTTCTCCAACTAGCCAAAAACTCCTTCATTAACAGAAAGTGTCAAAACATTTCAAGATCT
The DNA here is from genome assembly GCF_035594125.1 of Scylla paramamosain. NCBI lineage: Eukaryota > Metazoa > Arthropoda > Malacostraca > Decapoda > Portunidae > Scylla > Scylla paramamosain. Next base: position 23,247,458 of record NC_087153.1, on the reverse strand, counting down.
AACTCCCCTCATGACTTCTGGCATCTAGCCAAAAATATCTCCAATAACTTTGCTTCTTCTTTCCCTCCTCTATTTCAACCAGATGGCACCACTGCTTTCACATCTATTTCTAAAGCTGAACTCTTCACTCATACCTTTGCTAAAAACTCTACCTTGGACGATTCTGGGCTTGTTCCTCCCTCTCCTCCACCCTCTGACTACTTCATGCCACCTATTAAAATTCTTCACAATGATGTTTTCCATGCCCTCACTGACCTAAACCCTTGGAAGGCTTATGGACCTTATGGACCTCCTATTGTTCTCCGAAACTGTGCCTCCGTGCTTGCACCTTGCCTAGTCAAACTCTTTCAGCTCTGTCTGTCAACATCTACCTTTCCTTCTTGCTGGAAGTTTGCCTACATTCAACCTGTTCCTAAAAAGGGTGACCGTTCTAATCCCTCAAACTACCGTCCTATTGCTTTAATTTCCTGCCTATCTAAAGTTTTTGAATCTATCCTCAACAAGAAGATTCTTAAACATGTATCACTTCACAACCTTCTATCTGATCACCAGTATGGGTTCCATAAGGGCCGCTCTACTGGTGATCTTCTGGCTTTCCTTACTGAGTTTTGGTCATCTTTTAGAGATTTTGGTGAAACTTTTGTTGTTGCTTTGGACATATCAAAAGCTTTTGATAGAGTCTGGCACAAAGCTTTGATTTCCAAACTACCCTCCTACGGCTTTTATCCTTCTCTCTATAACTTCATCTCAAGTTTCCTTTCTGACCGTTCTTTTGCTGCTGTGGTAGACGGTCACTGCTCTTCTCCTAAATCTATTAACAGTGGTGTTCCTCAGGGTTCTGTCCTCTCATCCACTCTCTTCTTATTATTCATTAATGATCTTCTAAACCAGACTTCTTGTCCTATCCACTCCTACGCTGATGATACCACCCTGCACTTTTCCATGTCTTTTCATAGACGTCCAACCTTTCAGGAGGTAAACATATCACGCAGGGAAGCCACACAACGCTTGATTTCTGATCTTTCTAAAATTTCTGATTGGGGCAGAGCAAACTTGGTATTGTTCAATGCCTCAAAAACTCAATTCCTCCATCTATCAACTTGACACAACCTTCCAGACAACTATCCCCTCTTCTTCAATGACACTCAACTGTCCCCCTCTTCTACACTGAACATCCTCGGTGTGTCCTTTATATATAATCTGAACTGGAAACTTCACATCTCATCTCTAGCTAAAAACAGCTTCTATGAAGTTAGGCATTCTGAGACATCTCTGCCAGTTTTTCTCAACCCCCAGCTGCTAACTCTGTACAAGGGCCTTATCTGTCCATGTATGGAGTATGCTTCACATGTCTGGAGGGTTCCACTTATACTGCTCTTCTAGACAGGGTGGAATCAAAAGCTTTTTATCTCATCAACTTCTCTCCTTTAACTGACTGTCTTCAGCCTCTCTCTCACCGCCGCCATGTTGCATCTCTAGCTGTCTTCTACCGCTATTTTCATGCTAACTGCTCTTCTGATCTTGCTAACTGCATGCCTCTCCTCGTCCCGCGGCCTCGCTGCACAAGATTTTCTTCTTTCCCTCACCCCTATTCTGTCCACCTCTCTAATGCAAGAGTTAACCAGTATTCTCAATCATTCATCCCTTTCTCTGGTAAACTCTGGAACTCCCTGTCTGCTTCTGTATTTCCACCTTCCTATGACTTGAATTCCTTCAAGAGGGAGGTTTCAAGACACTTATTCATCAATTTTTGACTACTGCTTTGACCCTTTTATGGGACTGGCATTTCAGTGGGCATTTTTTTTTTATTGGATTTTTGTTGCCCTTGGCCAGTGTCCTTCCTACATAAAAAGAAAAAAAAAGGACCAGATGAAATATATCACAGAGTACTCAAGGAATGCAGAGGTTATTAATGAATCATTAGTTTCTGTCTTTAGGAAATCACTTGATTCAGGTGAGGTACCAGTAATGTGAAGGCAGGCTAATGTAGTACCATTCTTTAAGAAAGGAAATTAAACTTTGATAATGTCTAATTATAGACCTGTCAGCTTAACTTCTGTTGTAGGTAAAATAATGGAGTCAATAATAGCAAAGAACATTAGGGAGCATTTAGACAAACATAACTTGATAAATCAGTGATAGCATGGCTTCACAAAGGGGAAGTCTTGCCTGACGAACTTGTTAAGTTTATACAGTAATGTGTATGAGGCAGCAGATAATGGTGATAGTTATGACATCCTATACCTGGACTTTAGTAAAGTGCTTGACAATGTACCCCATCAGAGGCTTCTGAGAAAGGTTAGGGTGCACGGGATAGATAGGAAGGTGTTAAGCTGGATAAGGTCATGGCTAAGCGACAGGTGACAAAGAATTGTAATAAATGGCTCTAAATCTGAGTGGGGTCAAGTCATTAGTGGGATGCTACAGGAATCAGTATTAGGGATATTGTTGTTCTTAATATATATCAATGACTTGGATAGTGGAATTAGTAGTGATGTTAGTAAATTTGTGGATGACACGAAGATAGGTAAATTAATTAGGTCAGAATCAGATGCCACCGCCTTGCAGGCAGATTTAGATAGGATGAATGAATGGACAGACAGATGGCAAATTCAGTTTAATATCAACAAATGCAAAATAATTAGCATAGATAGAGTAAATCCCACACAGTAGGTACACAATAAACAACAAAGATCTGGTAGGTTCAGGGTACAAAAAAAGATTTAGGATTTATAGTTAGCTCTGAACTCCATCTAAGAAAACAATGCATAGAGGCCAGAAACAGAGCAAATATGGTATTAGGATTCATTTTTAGGAGTGTTAAAAATAGACTGCCTGAAGTAATATTAGTTATATTTGGTCAGACCTCATCTAAACTACACTGTGCAGTTCTGGTCCCCATATTACAGGAAGGATATAGGTCTACTAGAATCAGAACAAAGGAGAATGACTAAAAGGATGCAGGGGATGAGGAGTATTCCTTACAAGGCGAGACTGAAGCTGTTAAATTTACATTTTTTAGAGAGACGTAAGTTAAGAGGGGACCTGATAGAAGTCTTTAAGTGGTATAAGGGTTATGACAAAGGGGACATAAGCAAAATTCTTAGGATCAGTAACCAGGACAGAACAAGAAATAATGGGTTCAAGCTTGAAAAATTTTGGTTTAAAAAAGACAGGAGGAAATTGGTTCTCAAATAGAGTGGTAGATGAATGGAGCAGACTCAGTAATCAAGTTGTTAGTGCTAAGACATTATTTAGCTTTAAGAGAAGATTAGACAGATTTATGGATGGGGACGATAGATGGAAATAGGTAGGTATATTTCATACAGGGTCTGCCACATGTAGGCCTGATGGTTTCTTGCAGCTTCCCTTATTTCTGATGTTCTCATATGAGGCAACAACTGTCTTATATTAGAGGCATGACTTCCCCTAGGCTGGGGTCCACAATTTAACAGTTTAGGAGTTTATTAAGGAAAGTGGGATTACAAAGCAGAAGGGGGGGAGAACAGAAATACAGAACAAGTACAAAAGTTTCTGGAAAATCAGGGTTGCTTATCTTTATAAATTTTACATTTTGTGAAATATGGTGTGTAAAACAAAAAATGAGAAATATTAGAGTTTGTCATAACATTACTTATATTATATTTCTTATATATATTATATTGGGATATTTGTGGACGTCTTTATTTTCTGGTAATTATATATTGCAAGAGTTGTACAATATGTATTATTGTTATTTTTAAATATGCTTATGGATCATATTTTATTTACAGTGCATAAATGAGAAATATTGTAAAATTACATAGACTGGAAATCATAATTTACAAGATTTTTGCAATGTTATATTACACATTTATTAAATACTTATAATTCAGTGATATGAAGGTTTGGGGTCACCTCCCTCCATTATTCTAAAGCTTTGGGAGAACCAAGACAGGCTTTGGTCTGGGGCCCTCATGTGAAGCTCTTCCTATTCTTGCAGTCAAGCCTTGTCCTCCCCTGAGTCAGGCAGGGTCAGCCATCCCATACGAGGACAGCCAGTGGAGCTTTTGACTCAGGTAATTCAGTACAACGTCATTGTCTTCCATGTCATCATCATCACAGAATACGGTTTTCCAGGTTATCATGTGTAGCTGTGCTTTAGCACTGTCTGTGTAATGTCTTTGGCCTGTCTGGTCTACAAGGTATGTCTCAAGTCCTGTTGTTTGTCCTGTCAGTCATCTTAGTGTATATCAGAAATTTTTGGAATCTTTGTTGCTATTGGTGAGACCTATTAAGGCATGGTCCCAATGAACTTGCACCTCAGAGTGTCTACTTTCTTGTAATGCAAGTCATGTTTAGCATCTGTAGTCATCTATGATCCATCCTGTTAAAGTAGTTCTGTCTCTGAGAGCTTGGAGCTGTATTCTGGCTAGTTGGGTTGCTTGGAAAAGTCTTGGTTGGGGGTCCTGTCTGTATCTAGGCTTTGGAACAAGTCTCTAAGGCTTCATCTACCTCGTCATGAGTAGCTTGGGAAATGTCTGGGATGTTTGTCACTTGTAACAGGTCATCAGTTTTGAATGTGTCCCAGTCTGTTTTGTAAAAAGCACATCTAGGGGTGATGGAGGTAAGGATGGGTGAAGATGGTTCTGTCTGTTAGTCAAGACAATGTCAGGAGAGGTAGACAAAAGGGGGCCATAGTAAGTTGGAAAATTTGGTTCTTTGTGTACAGCTGTCTGATGTAGGTAGGTCAGAAGATCACGTCTTACTTTATGTCATCGTGTGTCCTAGCATCCTGTGTCTAGCATTTAAGTCACCAGCTATAAATGCTGGGTTTTGTCTCTGTAACAATCTATGGAAATCAGGGTGGGGGGATGGAGGGGCATCATGGGGGGAAGTAGGATGTAGCTATGGTGAGTGGTATATCTAGAGTCTCCGTCACTATGGCTAATGTCTCTGGTAAGTAGTCGTTCACCCATCCTCTATTTTATGTCCCAGATTGTTTTTGATAATTATTGCTACTACATCCATAAGTTCATTAGTCATGTTCTGTTGATACAGTCTAAATCTTGGAATTTTAATTTTACAGTTGTCCCTAAGTCCATGGCTATTAATAAGTATTATGTCAGGGATCTCCTCTCCCTTTGCCTTCTGTAGATTTCTCTTGGTGGATCCTCAGTGAAGGATCCCTGATCACTGCTGCTAGAACTGGCATCCCATTTTAGGCACTGGGGACGTTTTTGGAAGTTTTTGGAGCTTCATATTGAGTGTCCTCAGCCATAGCTCATATGATATGCTTGGAGAGAGCTGGGGAGGTTGCCAGGCAGGAGTTTTATGTTGGGGATGCTGTTTAGGGACAGTGCCTCTGAAAGGTTCTTTTGAAATGACCCAGAGGCAGCACATTCCACCATGTGAGCATAGAGGAGGCAGATCAGTCCTTTGCAATTCATACTGGCTGTTGCATCAGACTGTCCCTGGGAGGCAGCCTGTGCATATGGGGTTGTGGGAGTACCATGTGTTTGTTCCTTTCTTACTTTCTTTGTCCTTTGACGCCTTTTTTCTGACTGGACATCTCATGGCTTGTGCACATTGTGTTCAAGTTCACAGTTGAGACATTTCATCTCCACAGCCTTACAATCATGGAAGGTGTGTTCTTTACTCACACATTCGGAACATACAGTGTATGTGAGTAGGGCTGGGCACTGGTTAGTAACGTGCTCTTCTACTGCATAACAGCAGTAGCAGGATATCAGAGGAGTGTACAACTCTTCATGGATTTGCAAGGCAGCCACTGACATGGTAAACATGTGGATGTTGCTCTCTTTGACTTTTTTGGGCCATGCCACTGGTAGCAAATATGATCATGATTGTGTTAGATCATGAAAACTTACAGACCTCCCTCACCCTGGCCCAGTCATACTTGGCTGCAATTTCTTTGGCAATCTCCTCTGGTTGGCATTCATAGATAAGATTGTCCAGCCTGATGCACACCACAATCTATTGTGACCACAGCTCTGGAGGCATTAGAGGTTGGAATTCATGTTCACTGAGGCAGGTTGGTAAGACTTTGGAAAATATGGAGGTCACTGTAAATCCAGATTCAGGAAGGGATGGTGACACATAGGCAGTCAGGTCTGAGCATATGGATGGCTGTGTCGCTGCTCTCTGGTAGGCCAAATCAGTTGGGTGGAGATAGCAGATCAGGGACGTAGATGTGGCCAGCTTGTACGTCCACTCTGGCTGAAGTGGTGATGATTGGCAAGCCTAGGGCTGGCAGCAAGTCAGGAATGGTTGGATATGGATGTGGCTGGCTTGTGCCTCCACCCTGACTGTAGGTTGGGGTAACTGGTAGAACACCTGCCTGGGCAACGCACTGACTGGCTAGCACGGTGAAGGACTGTGCTGGCCAAGGTGAGACTGGCAGGCCAGGCGGAAAGGATTGCCTGAGCTGAACATTAATCTGGCCAGTGACTGAGAGGTGTGGAGCACTGAGCTCTGTCTTTAGTGGTAGCTGGGGAGAGACTGCCTACTAGCAGCGGCCTGGGAGATTGGCTGTGCTGCTAGCTGGCCAAGAGAGGGCTGTTGTCCTATGTACAGCAGCATCTGGGCCAGAAGCGTGAGCAGAAAAGTCCTATCATCTTGGAGGGTGGTGAGTGAGTGAGGATCCAGAGTGGCACCCTACAGCAGGTAGAAGGCAAATGAAAGGTAGCTGAACAAGGCTTAGACTCATGCTGACCTCCTCACACACAGCTTGAGCCATAAGTGAGTGTGATAGTGTCATAGGAGAAGGATCGGTCACAGCTGATCCATGTTCTCTCCACACCAGGGAGCTAAGAGGAGGACAGCCTCAGGTGAAGGCAGATTAAGGAACTCCCTCACAAGGCCTATGAGGTGTTAAAAAGGAGAACAAGTCCCCAGAGCAGAAGACATTTCCTCCTCATCCTCTTCCATTTCCAGATGGCCATCTAGCAAGGAAGCAAGTAGGCAATGGCCTAAACTGCTGGTTAGGATAACAGGTTGGTTGCCAGGCATGGGAACCATATGGCTGACACCAACCAACACATCCTGAAGAAGTAGGTGACTGCCATGAGAGGAAACTGCCTGGCCTAACCCACTGTTAGAGATAACAGTCTGGCCACCGAGCATGAGAGTACTGATGCAGACACTATCCTCTATGTCCCTGATAGGAGTCTTGCTGCCAGGCATAGGAGCCTTGTACCTGATGCCAACCTCCATATCCTCAGTAGGGGGATGGCTGCCAGGCAGGAGAGCCATGTGGCTGTTGCCAACATCACTACCATAACCAGTGCTTATAGTCCCCCAGACACTATGCACTGTCTTGCCTTTATCACAAACAGGAGGAAACCTGCTTGGCTTCAAAGCCTCCACCGGCACCAACTTGGCCCCATGCTCACTGGCCATCAGCTGCTGCCTGTACCCCAGCTGGGACCACCAGGTCAACCGTATGGCTCACCTGAGGAAGACAGGAACACCCCACTCATTCCCAGCTGGAAACTGACTAAGATAACTGGAGCTGAAGTAGTCTGAAATCCAGAGAAGGGAGAACCCTGGGAAGAAAACAAAGCCTGGGAGAGAGAGTTCAAAGTCTCCTCTGCCCTACACATTCTCTTATCAATATCACCAGCAGATAAGGAAACATAGCACCTGAAGCAGAGCCTTTTCTACACTCAAACTGGATCTTCACATTGTGTGACAAGCTCACACACCTATCACAATTATTATCAAAAGTACAAACAACTTCCTGACAAGATAAACATTCCAGATGTGGATCTACATCTGCAGATGGGAGGGATCTCGAACACTCACAACATGTACAGGCCATGCTAACAAAGGAAAGCACATCGCCTGAAGTAGAAACTCTTCTGGTGAAAACAACATAGCTGCTAGAAGGATATATAATTCCCATGACAGCAACGAGAAGAATGAAGACAGATACATGCTTCTGGGGGAGCAAGCAATAGAGAATGGGTTCAGTTATCTTAATAAAGAAAATGAGAAGGATAAATCAACCTTCTCTTTTATTCCTATTTCCTGTAGCTGTTAGATGTTGGTGTAAGTTTGCTGTGGGGATGAGAGTATTAACAGTAATTAATAATTATGGGTAGTAATGTGTGTAATAACAAAAGACACGTTTGTTGCATTTGATATCATATGTTTTAGCTTGAAAACTTACCTTTGACAAGAGTCATGGAACCTTACCCATTTTTCCCTTGTATTTTATTACATGAGGATTCACTATACCAGCAATTCAGACAGAACTTTACTGTTTCTATCATTGGGACCTCCCTGTATGTAAGACTAATGTAAGGATGTAGAACTATATTGTAATTTAGTTTGACTGCTGTGTAGTGTGAAGGTCTGCTGAGTGATGCCATCTGCAGATGAAAAATTAATGCATTCTTGAATGTATTAAATTTGTCAACCACGTGCACTGAAGTGTATACATTATCAAACCAGAAACATAATATTGTTTTTCTTGTTTTATGAAAAAAATATGCACCAAATGTGGGAGATGCTGTCTGCTAATGAAAACAACAATGCAACCTATTTAAAAGCACTTTTCATGTTGTACATCACCAGATGAATCATAATGTTGTTCTTTAAATAAAAAAAAACTAGCGTGTACATTAACACATGCACAAGTGATCACAAACAGTGTAAAGACAAACATGATGGTGTAAACACATTAGACTTATTTTCATATTATTTTTTTTACTATGTGCCTGTTATGCTTTGGATCACTAATATTCCTTTCTTCTCCTCAGTCATCCCAAGCTTATACCAAAAACATTCTCATATACAACACTCACACCATCATACCCACAGGTGATGTAGCTGGCAGTAGAGCCTACTCATAACAGCAGACAACTACATGGAACAGACCTCTCTCACTCTCTTCAGCTGTTGCCACCTCACCCACCATTTGGCTCATCTTTGTCTCCATGGAAATTCCTGCCTCAATATCCAAACACTAATTTCAAAACTTTTCCATATGGAAAAAATCTAGATCATAAAATAATAAAAACTTTATTGAGGAAAAGATTGCAATTCACATAAGAGCTGCACAACCAAAATATTTTAATATTTAACAGTAGGAAAAGTCAACATGACAACTCACAGCTGTGGCACTAAAATCTTTGATGATGAAAGTATTTCCTGTGTCTGCAGGAAAAGGAGATTGAAGTCAACAGAAAAGAGCTCTCCTTGAATAACAATGATGTTCATTCATTACATATATTAACTAGCTATAGAGTTCAAAATCAATGCGCTTTGTTGAATACCATGTTCTTGCCCTGTCTGAGACTCTCCTGACATAGGCCACTTTGTCAAAGTAGCCTGACTCCTGCCACTGCAACATCTTCTCATTGGGGAATGGGCCATGTACTTCTGCATCTTCTTTGTCTTCCCAGCGGATCTCCCAGCTCACTTTTTCTGATGAGAAAGAGAGAATGATGAAAATCACTCATTTGCTAATGAAAGAGAATGAAGTGAAACTTCTTTATGTTTGCTTTATAGGAAAATCTGGCTTACTCTTTCTGTAGAAAAGAAAGTAAAATGCATTGATGAATGCATAGTTACTCTTTCTACATGAAAGGAAGTTACTGTGAATTATGGTGGGAAGAAGGAAAAAGCTGTGTGATTGTGTGTGTGTGTGTGTGTGTGTGTGTGTGTGTGTGTGTGTGTGTGTGTGTGTGTGTGTGTGTGTGTGTGTGTGTGTGTGTGTGTGTGTGTGTGTGTGTGTGTGTGAGTGTGATTCACCTATGGTCGTCTGCTGGTCACCCAGCCATCCATTCCCCTACGGAAAGAGTTCAGAGCTCATAGTGACCAATCTTTGGGTAGGACTGAGGCCACTGACACACCACACACCAGGACAGCAAGGTCACAACCCCTCAGGTTACATCCCGTATCTACTTGCTGCTAGGTAAACAGGGGCTACACATTAAGAGGCTCACCCATTTGCCTCACCGCACCCGGGATTCGAACCTGGGCCTTCTTGGTTATGAGCCGAGCGTGCTGACCACTACACTATGCAGTGTGTGTGTGTGTGTGTGTGTGTGTGTGTGTGTGTGTGTATTTACCTAGTTGTATTTACCTTGCTGTATTGTACAAGGCACAAGCCAAAGCTCATTTTGTCCTGTCTCCATAACCATATTTATCCAGTCTCTTTTTGAACATCTCTACATTGTTTGCCACAACCACCTCTTCCTTCAAATCATTCCAGATTTCAAAAGTTCGATACGGGAAGCTGTACTTCTTGATGTCATTTGACTATCCACTCTTCTTTATTTTTTTTCCATCCCCCCTCATCCATCTCTCTCCCTCCTCCATCTGTGGTACCAAGTCATTTCTGTCTATTCTTTCTATATTGTTTACTAATTTGTACATTGTTATCAGGTCTCCTCTTTCTCTTCTCTCTTGTAGTGTTGGTAATCTCATCTCTTCAAGTCTTTCTTCATAGCTTAAGTCTTTCAATTCTGGTACCATCTTTGTCACTATCCTTTGTATTCTTTCCAGTTTCCATATATCTTTTTTTTCTATGTGGAGTTCAAACTACTGCTACATATTCCAATTTAGGTTGTATCATGCTTGTTAGAATTTTTTCATCATTCTTTTATCTAAATAGTTAAATGCCACCTTAATATTTGTTAACAAGCTATATGTAGAGCTGAATATTCCATTTATGTGCCCTTCAGGTGATAGTGTGTCCTGGATCATTACTCCCAAATTTTTTCTTCATTACTTTTTGTTATTATTTCTTCTCCCATTTTGTAATTCCATGAAGGTCTCTTTATACTTTTTTCTTATTTCCAACACGTGACATTTTCTGGTAATAAAATATAATTTCCATCTTTGGGTCCATGCATGTATCTTGTTAATATCCTTTTGTAACTCCTTGCAGTCATTTTTATCCTTTATTATTTTCATTATTTTTGCATCATCAGCAAAAAGGTTTATATAAATATTTGTCATATCATTCACATATATTTGAAACATAATAGGTGCCAACACAGATCCTTGCAGTACCTTGCTTGTCACTTTGCACTATCTTGAATTAGTGTCTCTACTGTTCTCATTTCTCTCCCTTCTAAATAATCATCCATCCATCTCAATGTTGCTCCCTTTAGTCCTCCTTCATTCTCTAACTTCCACATAAGACTTTTGTGGGGAACTTTATCAAATGTTTTTTTTGAGATTCAGGTATACTACATCAACCTATCTGTTCCTCTCTTGCACTCCATCTATTACTCTCATATAAGAGCTAAGTAGATTTGTGACACAGGATCTCCCTTTCCTGAATCCAAATTACTCTCTCTCTTGGGGAACTTTATCAAATGTTTTTTTTTAGATTCAGGTATACCACATCAACCCATCTGTTCCTCTCTTGCACTCCATCTATTACTCTCATATAAGAGCTAAGTAGATTTGTGACACAGGATCTCCCTTTCCTGAATCCAAATTGCTTTTCTGTGATTATCTTTTCATCTAAATATTGCACCCATCTATCTTTCATTACTATTTCCAAAGCTTGCTTACAATGCTTGTTAGTGACACGGGTCAGTAATTTAATGGTTCCATTTTATTTCCCCCCCTTTGTATATTGGGACTATGTTAGCTCTTTTCCATTCTGGCCCCATAGCTTTTCTAACATCCAGCTCTTCCACCAGTTTATTGATTTCTTGTCTTTTAGTTCCTTTAGTTCCTGTATTCCCTCATTTTGTGATACCACTTTCTGTGCCACAAAATCAGTCTCCTTTGTAAACAGATTGAAAATTCTCATTCATTAGTTCACTCATCTCCTCAGTAGTTTCATGAATTCTTCCTTCTCTTTTTAACTTGTTTATGTCCTCCCTATGTTTCATTCTTCCATTTAAATATTTGTAGAAGAGTTTGGGCTCTTCCTTGGATTTTCTTACTGTCACTTTCAAAATTGTTTTTTTTCTTTTCTTCTTATTATACCATATTCATTCCTTGCCTTTCTGTATATTTCCCTACTATTTCTGTTCAGTTTTCTCATCATTTTCCTCTGTGCCCTGCCCTTTTTTCCATAAAATTTAGTAAACTCTGCAAAGTTTGCCTTAGCATAATTCTGTCTCCCATTTCTAAATTGTTCATTCCTGTGCAACACTGTTTCCTCCTGTAGTACTATTTCTCTAGTCACAAGGTCACTTCCCACTGGACTCAGACAATGTATACTTGGTAAACACTAAGTCCAACTGTGATGGTTCTTCTCCTCTGCATCTTGTAGGTTCATTCACCCACTGTCTCAATGTATTCACCATTATGGCATGTATAAGTTTTTTTGCTCCATGACCTGACATTTTCTTTCACTTCCATCTCCTCCCCTTTAGTGTTGAAGTCACCTACTAAGAGTACTGTTACTTTTCCTTATCATTTCCTCTATGCTATTTCTTGTTTTTAGTTGCATAATTTTATATCTATTAGTTTCTCATGCATTAGTTTTTGGTAGTATATATGTCACAATAACTTTCCTTTTTTTTTACTTCCTTTGATCTTAATCACAACACTCAAAGTTTCCACCATTCCATCACCATATTCCACTTCCTCAACAACAATATTCTCTTTTACCAATACCATCACTCCCCCTCCTCCTCCTTTTCCTTCTGTCTCTCCTCCATGTGTTATATCCTTCCTTTGCAAATCTCAACTTCATTTCCTCTTTTAGTTTGGTTTCCTTTAAACATACCACATCTGGTTTATTGTTCTTTAGGTAGTCTTTAAGTTCCAATAGGCTCGACACCAAACCATCTATATTTGTATGCATAACTTTTAAGCTTCCACTTGGTGATCTTCTGTGGCATCTTTGTATGACCATAATGTGTGTGTGTGTGTGTGTGTGTGTGTGTGTGTGTGTGTGTGTGTGTGTGTGTGTGTGTGTGTGTGTGTGTGTGTGTGTCCACACGCATGAATGTATTACAGTAATCTCTTGACTAACGCAGGTGTCTCGGCAGTAGACACCTGCCGAAACGATAATTACTCCTAGTGAGGTCTAAAGCACTGTTCAGGGGGTGCTGTGAACTTATCATTAAACCCAGCTGTGACCTCACTGAACGTTTCACTTTGTGTCTAACAACACAAGGGGGCAGTCACAGCCTGCCCTCTGAAGACAATTCTCTTCCTCCACACAAAACTACAAGCACCTAATAACACACACCCCCTTCACTCAAAAATTTTAAAATCATGGCGACTCCTACACCAGCCTCGGAGTCCCCATCTGGGGAGGGGACCATAAATGTCCCCAGGTCGGACTGCCTTTCTGTCGACGACCCTAAGTGTCTTGACATCCCCCTCAACTTTTTCTTCATTAACTTCTGCAACATTCGCTGTCTAAGATCTAATTTTCAATCTGTAGAATACCACCCTCTCCTCTTCTAAACCTCATCTTCTTTTCCTCCATGAGACTCAGGTGTCTGAGGCAACTGACAGTAGCCCCTTTTCTGTTCCCTCCTACTTTCTCTATCCTCATTTTCAATCCAAAGTTGGATGCTGCGTTTATGTGCACAATGACTTAACCTGCTTTCGTGCCCACGCTCTTGAATCTTACGAGTTTTCCACCATCTGGCTACGACTACAGAGTCACTCTCATACTAAATTTATCTGTGCTGTATACCTCTCACCTAACTCCTCTGACTATAAGAAATTCTTTGACTACTTAACTTCCAAAGTGGAGCACATTCTGACCCTCTTCCCTTTTGCAGAGATCTCCATTCTTGGAGACTTCAATGTTCACCACCAGCTTTGGCTTTCCTCTCCCTTCACTGACCATCCTGGCGAACTAGCCTACAACTTTGCTATCCTCCATGACCTAGAGCAATTGGTGCAACACCCTACTCGTATTCCTGACCGTCTTGGGGATACACCCAACATTCTTGACCTTTTCCTGACCTCTAATCCTTCTGCTTATGCTGTCACCCTCTCTCCTCCGTTGGGCTCTTCCGATCACAATCTCATATCTTTATCTTGTCCTATCGCTCCAATCCCTCCTCAGGATCCCCCTAAGGCCCTAAGCAAAGGTGCCTCTGGCGTTTTGCCTCTGCTAGTTGGGGGGACCTGAGGAGGTATTTTGCTGATTTTCCTTGGAATGACTACTGCTTCCGTGTCAGAGACCCGTCTTTGTGTGCTGAGCGCATAACAGAGGTGATAGTGTCTGGTATCGAGGCATACATTCCTCACTCTTTTTATCGACCTAAACCTTCCAAACCTTGGTTTAACACAGCTTGTTCTTGTGCTATACATGATAGAGGTGGCCCACAAAAGGTACTTCAGCCTTCCATCACCAGAATCTCATGCACTTTATATTTCTGCCCGGAACCATGCCAAATCTGTTCTCCAACTAGACAAAAACTCCTTCATTAACAGAAAATGTCAAAATCTTTCAAGATCTAACTTCCCTCGTGACTTCTGACATCTAGCCAAAAATATCTCCAATAACTTTGCTTCTTCTTCTTTCCCTCCTCTATTTCAACCAGATGGCACCACTGCTATCACATCTATTTCTAAAGCTGAACTCTTCACTCAAACCTTTGCTAAAAACTCTACCTTGGATGATTCTGGGCTTGTTCCTCCCTCTCCTTCACCCTCTGACTACTTCATGCCACCTATTAAAATTCTTCGCAATTATTTTTTCCATGCCCTTGCTGGCCTAAACCCTCGGAAGGCTTATGGATCTGATGGGGTCTCTCCTATTGTTCTCCGAAACTGTGCCTCCGTGCTTCCACCTTGCCTAGCCAAACTCTTTCAGCTCTGTCTGTCAACATCTACCTTTCCTTCTTGCTGGAAGTTTGCCTACATTCAACCTGTTCCTAAAAAGGGTGACCGTTCTAATCCCTTAAACTACCGTCCTATTGCTTTAATTTCCTGCCTATCTAAAGTTTTTAAATCTATCCTCAACAGGAAGATTCTTAAACATCTATCATTTCACAACCTTCTATCTGATCGCCAGTATGGGTTCCGTCAAGGCCGCTCTACTGGTGATCTTCTGGCTTTCCTTACTGAGTCTTGGCCGTCTTCTTTTAGAGATTTTGGTGAAAATTTTGCTGTTGCCTTGGACATATCAAAAGCTTTTGATAGAGTCTGGCACAAAGCTTTGATTTCCAAACTACCCTCCTACGGTTTCTATCCTTCTCTCTGTAACTTCATCTCAAGTTTCCTTTCTGACCGTTCTATTGCTGCTGTGGTAGATGGTCACTGTTCTTCTCCTAAATCTATTAACAGTGGTGTTCCTCAGGGTTCTGTCCTGTCACCCACTCTCTTCTTATTATTCATTAATGATCTTCTAAACCAAACTTCTTGTCCTATCCACTCCTACACTGATGATACCACCCTGCACTTTTCCATGTCTTTTCATAGACATCAAACCCTTCAGGAGGTAAACATTTAATGTAGGGAAGCCACAGAATGCCTGACTTCTGATCTTTCTAAAATTTCTGATTGGGGCAGAGCAAACTTGGTATTGTTCAATGCCTCAAAAACTCAATTCCTCCATCTATCAACTCGACACAACCTTCCAGACAACTATCCCCTCTTCTTCAATGACACTCAACTGTCCCCCTCTTCTACACTGAACATCCTCGGTCTGTCCTTTACTTATAATCTGAACTGGAAACTTCATATCTCATCTCTAGCTAAAACAGCTTCTATGAAGTTAGACATTCTGAGACGTCTCCGCCAGTTTTTCTCACCCCCCAGCTGCTAACTCATATTGCTCTTCTAGACAGGGTGGAATCAAAAGCTTTTCATCTCATCAACTCCTCTCCTCTAACTGACTGTCTTCAGCCTCTCTCTCACCGCCGCAATGTTGCATATCTAGCTGTCTTCTACCACTATTTTCATGCTAACTGCTCTTCTGATCTTGCTAACTGCATGCCTCCCATCCTCCTGCGGCCTCACTCCACAAGACTTTCTCTCACCCCTATTCTGTCCACCTCTCTAACGCAAGAGTTAACCAGTATTCTCAATCATTCATCCCTTTCTCTGGTAAACTCTGGAACTCCCTGCCTGCTTCTGTATTTCCACCTTCCTATGATTTGAATTCCTTCAAGAGGGAGGTTTCAAGACACTTCATCAATTTTTGACCACTGCTTTGACCCTTTTATGGGACTGGCATTTCAGTGGGCATATTTTTTAATTGGATTTTTGTTGCCCTTGGCCAGTGTCCTTCCTACATAAAAAAAACAAAAACACCCGTGATATGTGAAAATCCACAAAGTAGAAACGGTACTGTGCTGTATTTTTTTTTATAATTTTTATAATTTGTGTATATTTATTTTATTAGTTTTATATATTTAAACTTTTATAAACTCTCCCCATACTCTTAGAAATTTTTTTCTACTCCTAAAACACTTTTTAAACTCAAACTTACTTTTAGACCCATCTTTATGCATTAAAAAAAGTAAATAAATTTGGTACAGTCACCTGTGAAGATACTACAACTTGATTGATGATGATGATGATGACGATTAGCAGTGCAGTACTGAACAATGTAGGTGATGACGATGTATAGAAGATTACGGCCAACAGCCCAACACATGCAGGCAGCAGAAGGCAAGGGTTTGTTTATGTTTAGGAAAACTGATCATACCACAAATTGCCCATCCATAATTTTACACCATCTTTATCCATCCACCCATCCTTTTTAATGAAAATGTACAAAAGCACCTGGTGGAAATTTTATTTTAGGTTTAGTTTTGCACTTGAAGATGAAGAAGGTATTTTATTCATAACTGGTATATCACCATCTCAGTTTTCTGGTGCTCACTGACCTAAACTTCACCACAGATGTTTTGGTAATTTGGGTGTTGTCTTATACTACCAATATCAGCTAAAAACCATTAATTTCAAACTGAAATTTGGGGGTCATCTTATCTGAAAGTTGTCTTATCCGCCAAAATATACAGTAAGTTGAAGCAAGGCTATAGAGCTTCATCTCTATGAATTACAATAATGTATTTTTATTTATTAATTTATTAATTTTTAGGCTAAAAATGTGTATTTTACCACAGAAATAATTAAAATCTAAAAAAATATAAGTACCTATCAGCCACAGAAGCCTGTGATATACTGAGGAGTTTGCAATATAAATTTACATATATTAGCCAGAAAAATCCGTGATGTACTGAGGGCATGATAGGTGAACCCGTGATAGTCAGGGGGTTACTGTATTCACCTAGTCATTTCCTTAAAGAGCTCAGAGCTCATACTGGCCAACTTTAGACTGAGACTACCCACACACCACACACCAAGACAACAAGGCTACAACCTCTTGGCTTACATCCTGTACCTACTTGCTGCTAGGTTAACACATGCTACACATTAATCAAGAGGCTTGCCCATCTGCTTCACTGTGCCTGGGATTCAAACTCAGGCCTTCTCAGTTGTGAGAAAGAGGAGACAAGTGGATAAATTGCAAAGACCATATATAGAAAATGAGGATCAGATTATTGGTGAGCTCCTTTTTGACAACAGTAACATTGGAAAAATTAAAGAAATACTTTACAGTTTTTTTGAAGAAAAGAGAGAAAAGTACAAGAAAAATCAAATGATATTTGAGAGAAACAAGAGAGAAAATCAGATCCAAAAAGAAACTTTAAGTGCATCAATGAGGTGCCACTGCAAAGATTAAACCTCCTGATCTTCAACCAGAACCAGAATCAGAACCAACAGCCCTTCTTAGCATCATGCACTCAGAGCAGGATGCAAGGAGACACTCAAAAGCAGAGGTAGCAAACCTATGGCTCACAGGCTATATATGGCCCCAAAGGGCTAACATCTGGTCATGAAACTCCTGCCAAAAATGAAAAAAAATTCTGCCAAAACACCATTCCTGTCTTCAGCCCTGAGTAAAAGCAGAAGTAAAAACAGAAGGCCTCAGAGTCCCCATCTGGAGAGGGGACCAGAAATGTCCTCAAGTCAGACAGCTCTTCTGATATCAACCCTAAGTGTTTTGACACCCCCCCCTCAACTTTTTCTTCAATAACTTCTACAACATTCATGGCCTTAGATCTAATTTTCACTCTATGGAATACCACCTCTCCTCTACTAAATCTCAATTTCTTTTCCTCACTGAAACACAGATGTCTGAGATAACTGAGAGTAGCCCCTTCTCTGTTCCCTCCTACTTTCTCTATCCTCATTTTTCAATCCAAAGCTGGATGTTACATTTATGTGCACAACAATTTAACCTGCGTTTGTGCCCACGCTCTTGAATCTTCTGAATTTTCCACCATCTGACTACAACTACAGAGTCACTCTCAAACTAGATTTATCTGTGCTGTATACCTCTCACCTCTGACTATAAAAATTCTTTGACTGTTTAAATTCCAAAGTGGAGCACATCCTGACTCTTCCCTTTCACAGAGATCTCCATACTTGGAGACGTCAATGTTCACTGCCAGCTTTGGCTTTCATCTCCCTTCACTGACCATCCTGG
>NC_087153.1:23044010-23224010 GCF_035594125.1 Scylla paramamosain | reverse complement strand
TGTTGCATCTATGTGCACAATGGCCTAATTTACTCTCATGCCTAAGCTCTTGAATCTTCTGAATTTTCTACCATGTGGCTATGACTGCAGTCACTCTCAAACTGAATTTAACTGAGCTTTATATCTCTCACCTAACTCCTCTAACAAAAAAATTCTTTGACTATTTAACTTTCAAAGTCAAGCATATCCTTACTCTCTTCCATTTTGCAGAGATCTCCATTCTTGGAGAATGTTCACCATCAGCTTTGGCTTTCCTCTCCCTTCAGTGACCAATTGGTGAACTGGCCTTTAACTTTGCTATCCTCCACGAGCTACAGAAACTAGTGCAACATCCTACTTGTATTCCTGACCTTGGAGATATGCCCAATGTTCTTGACCTCTTCTTAGCTTCTAATCCTACAGCATATTGTGTCACTGTCTTCTCCATTGGCCTCCTCTGATCACAACCCCACATCTATCTGCATCTTGTACTATTGCTCCAATCCCTCCTCAGGATCCCTCAAAGCATAGGTGTCTTTGGTGTTTTACATCTGTGAATTGGGGAAATCTGAGGAGATAGTATTCTGATTTTCCTTGGAATGATTACTGGTTCCATGTCAGAGACCCATATCTGTGTGATGAGCACATAAAAGAGGTGATAGTGTCTAGCATGGAGGCACACATTCCTCACTCTCTCTTTAGCCCTAAACCTTCCAAACCTTGGTTTAACACAGCCTGTTCTCTATATAGGGATGTGGCCCACAAGTGATGTTTAAGCCTTCCATCCCCTGAATCCCATACACTTTATGTTTCTGCCCAGAATCATAGTCTATTTTCCAATTAGCCAAAAATTCTTTTATCAACAGAAATTGTCAAAATCTTTGAAGATCTAACTCTCTTTCTGACTTCTGGCATCTTGCCAAAAATATCTCTAATAACTTTGCTTCTTCATCTTTCCCTCCTTTATTTCAACCCAGTAACACCTCTGCCATCTGAGCTATCTCTAAAGCTGAATTCTTCACTCATACTTTTGATAAAAACCATCATGGATGATTCACAGCTTGTTTTTCCCTCTCTTCCACCCTCTAACTATTTCATGCTACCCATCAAGATCCTTTGTAATGATGTTTTCCAGGTCCTCACTGGCCTTAAACCTCAAAAGTTTCTGGACCTGACAGGATCCCACCTATTGTTTTCTAAAACTGTGCCCCTGTGCTTGCTATCTTGCCTAGTCAGACTATTCTATCTCTGTCTATCAACACCTACCTTTTCTTTTTGTTGGAAGTTTGTCTACATTCAGCTTGTTCCTATAAAAGGTGACCACTCTAATCCCTAAAAACTACCATCCTATTGCTTTAATTGGAGATATCTTAACTTGTAGTTCATGGTCTCAACTGTCAGTGTCCATAGTATCATCTCTCAGGAATGAGGTGTTAAGAGTAATCAATTATTATTTTTTTTATTTGTTCTCATTTATGAGTTGAGTCTGTACTTCAATAAAGTTTTCATTATCCAGAGTATATGATTATAATGATGGTAAAAGTATATCTTAACAGAGTAAAATCTATAACATTTTGAAGATCATATAAGAAATGCCCATAGAGAGCACAGTTACACACGTTAAAACAGCCAATCTCCTACAGAAAATAAAATGCATATACCAAAAAACTATACCTAAGCCAAATAATCTAAAGAAAACACATATCATTGTCAATGGCTAGTGAAATAATGCCATGCATTATGAAACAGTGGCATCCTTGGGCAGAATCTAGTTGCACAGCCAGATTCATGATTATAATTTTTAGGCAGTAAGTTCGGACTGTCAGCAATAACAAAATGAGTGGACGATGACTGTGTTTGTGTATGCTGTGGCAGATTACAACTCTGACTCATGAAAAAAAGCTGAAAACATCCATTTATGGGTGAAGTAAACATGGGAAAGAACTCAGTTATTGTACTGATCAGTATATATATATATATATATATATATATATATATATATATATATATATATATATATATATATATATATATATATATATATATATATATATATATATATATATATATATATATATATATATATATATATATATATATATATATATATATATATATATATATATTATATCATATACTATATACTACACATATTATAACATACAGAAAAAGAATGAGGAAATTACATTGATCATAAATATTGTTACAAGTGGCACAATATAGAGGGGAGAGAGAGAGAGATAGAGAATAAGGAGAAAGAGAAGGAGCAAAGAGAGTTAGAGAAGACAGAAGATGCCTGAGGCTGCCTGCCTTCCCCCAGTTTACTTTGAAAACCCATGCACTTACCAAGTCTTCTTCCCATATTAATTCTGACAACTTTGCTTTGCCCTCTCATATTGAGCCTGATATATAATATAAAAGAAGACTTAACTTCACATATAAAGTGATCAGATCCCACCCAACCCCTGTGGTTCGCCCACAATAATTTTTATAAAACTGTAATCTTTTTAAGGTGTGCAAGGGTGGTTGAGTGTGTGCAGCTGCTTGCCACCCCCATTCCTTCCCCGTTCCCCCCTTTTTTCCTTTGTCATGTAACTCAACCCACATGTCTGAGAGAGCGCACATTCACACTGCTCTTTTAGACAGAGTGGTATCAAAATTTCATTGCATCAACTCTTTATTTTTTCAACACTTGCACTGGTGCTGCTACTGCATCTATTTTTTTTATTTGCATATTTATTTGTCACTTTGTGTGGCGTTGTGCTGCCCACACCACCACCTAACACCACATTGTGGCCAGTCCCATCAGAGTTGTCAGCAGGTCCACAGCTTACCCACTCAATTAGACTGTTTCTGGTAGATGGTAGTTTTTAGGGATTAGAGTGGTCACCTTTTATAGGAACAAGCTGAATGTAGACAAACTTCCAAGGTGAAGTAAACATGGGAAAGAACTCAGTTATTGTACTGATCAGTATATATATATATATATATATATATATATATATATATATATATATATATATATATATATATATATATATATATATATATATGATAGTCACAGGTTGGCAGTTTTTGGGTTATTTCTGCATACACAGTTGCAGCATATTGGGATGATTAGCTTCAAATTTTGAAAACACATGATATATCAGCACCCAGTCATAATAATACTCAAGAAGGGTTGTCACACACTGGGATGTGTGTATCTGTCCATATGAGGGGCAGTGCTTGGCTAGTGTTTACATGCATTTTTTTTTTTTTTTTTTATAGGAGGGACACTGGCCAAGGGCAACAAAAATCCAATGAAAAAAAAAAAAAAAACCCACTGAGATGCCAGTCCCAGAAAAAGGTCTGCAACATTTGCGGTCTAAGATCTAATTTTCAATCTGTAGAACACCACCTCTCCTCTTCTAAACCTCATCTTCTTTTTCCTCACTGAAACTCAGGTGTCTGAGGCAACTGACAGTAGCCCCTTTTCTGTTCCCTCCTACTTTCTCTATCCTCATTTTCGATCCAAAGCTGGATGCTGCGTTTATGTGTGCAATGACTTAACCTGCTCTTGTGCCCACGCTCTTGAATCTTCCGAGTTTTCCAACATCTAGCTAAGACTAAAGAGTCACTATCATACTAAATTTATCAGTGCTGTATACCTCTCTCCTAACTCCTCTGACTATAAGAAATTCTTTGACTACTTAACTTCCAAAAGTGGAGCACATTCTGACCCTCTTCCCTTTTGCAGAGATCTCCATTCTTGGAGACTTCAATGTTCACCGCCAGCTTTGGCTTTCCTCTCCCTTCACTGACCATCCTGGTGAACTAGCCTACAACTTTGCTATCCTCCATGACCTAGAGCAATTGGTGCAACACCCTACTCGTATTCCTGACCGTCTTGGAGATACGCCCAACATTCTTGACCTTTTCCTGACCTCTAATCCTTCTGCTTATGCTGTCACCCTTTCTTCTCCATTGGGCTCCTCCGATCACAATCTCATATCTTTATCTTGTCCTATCACTCCAATCCCTCCTCAGGATCCCCCTAAGCGAAGGTGCCTCTGGCGTTTTGCCTCTGCTAATTGGGGGGACCTGAGGAGGTATTTTGCTGATTTTCCTTGAAATGACTCCTGCTTCCGTGTCAGAGACCCGTCTTTGTGTGCTGAGCGCATAAGAGAGGTGATAGTGTCTGGTATGGAGGTGTACATTCCTCACTCTTTTTCTCGACCTAAACCTTCTAAACCTTGGTTTAACACAGCTTGTTCTCGTGCTATACATGATAGAGAGGTGGCCCACAAAAGGTACTTAAGCCTTCCATCACCAGAATCTCATGCACTTTATATTTCTGCCCGGAACCATGCCAAGTCTGTTCTCCAACTAGCCAAAAACTCCTTCATTAACAGAAAATGTCAAAACCTTTCAAGATCTAACTCCCCTTGTGATTTCTGGCATCTAGCCAAAAATATCTCCAATAACTTTGCTTCTTCTTCTTTCCCTCCTCTACTTCAACCAGATGGCACCACTGCTATCACATCTATTTCTAAAGCTGAACTCTTTGCTCAAACCTTTGCTAAAAACTCTACCTTGGACGATTCTGGGCTTGTTCCTCCCTCTCCTCCACCCTCTGACTACTTCATGCCACCTATTAAAATTCTTCGCAATGATGTTTTCCATGCCCTCGCTGGCCTAAACCCTCGGAAGGCTTATGGACCTGATGGGGTCCCTCCTATTGTTCTCCGAAACTGTGCCTCTGTGCTTGCACCTTGCCTAGTCAAACTCTTTCAGCTCTGTCTGTCAACATCTACCTTTCCTTCTTGCTGGAAGTTTGCCTACATTCAACCTGTTCCTAAAAAGGGTGACCACTCTAATCCCTCAAACTACCGTCCTATTGCTTTAATTTCCTGCTTATCTAAAGTTTTTGAATCTATCCTCAACAAGAAGATTCTTAAACATCCATCACTTCACAACCTTCTATCTGATCACCAGTATGGGTTCCGTCAAGGCCGCTCTACTGGTGATCTTCTGGCTTTCCTTACTGAGTCTTGGTCATCCTCTTTTAGAGACTTTGGTGAAACTTTTGCTGTTGCCTTGGACATATCAAAAGCCTTTGATAGAGTCTGGCACAAAGCTTTGATTTCCAAACTACCCTCCTACGGTTTCTATCCTTCTCTCTGTAACTTCATCTCAAGTATCCTTTCTGACCGTTCTATTGCTGCTGTGTTAGACGGTCACTGTTCTTCTCCTAAATCTATTAACAGTGATGTTCCTCAGGGTTCTGTCCTGTCACCCACTCTCTTCTTATTATTCATTAATGATCTTCTAAACCAAAATTCTTGTCCTATCCACTCCTATGCTGATGATACCACCCTGCACTTTTCCACGTCTTTTCATAGACGTCCAACCCTTCAGGAGGTAAACATATCACGTAGGGAAGCCACAGAACGCCTGACTTCTGATCATTCTAAAATTTCTGATTGGGGCAGAGCAAACTTGGTATTGTTCAATGCCTCAAAAACTCAATTCCTCCATCTATCAACTCGACACAACCTTCCAGACAACTATCCCCTCTTCTTCAATGACACTCAACTGTCCCCCTCTTCTACACTGAACATCCTCGGTCTGTCCTTTACTTATAATCTGAACTGGAAACTTCACATCTCATCTCTAGCTAAAACAGCTTCTATGAAGTTAGGTGTTCTGAGACGTCTCCGCCAGTTTTTCTCACCCCCCAGCTGCTAACTCTGTACAAGGGCCTTATCCGTCCATGTATGGAGTATGCTTCACATGTCTGGAGGAGTTCCACTCATACTGCTCTTCTAGACAGGGTGGAATCAAAAGCTTTTCGTCTCATCAACTCCTCTCCTCTAACTGACTGTCTTCAGTCCCTCTCTCACCGCCGCAATGTTGCATATCTAGCTGTCTTCTACCACTATTTTCATGCCAACTGCTCTTCTGATCTTGCTAACTGCATGCCTCCTCTCCTTCCATGGCCTCGCTGCACAAGACTTTCTTCTTTCTCTCACCCCTATTCTGTCCACCTCTCTAACGCAAGAGTTAACCAGTATTCTCAATCATTCATCCCTTTCTCTGGTAAACTCTGGAACTCCCTGCCTGCTTCTGTATTTCCACCTTCCTATGACTTGAATTCCTTCAAGAGGGAGGTTTCAAGACACTTATCCACCAATTTTTGACCACTGCTTTGACCCTTTTATGGGACTGGCATTTCAGTGGGCATTTTTTTTATTAGATTTTTGTTGCCTTTGGCCAGTATTCTTCCTACATAAAAAAAAAAAAAAAAAGCAGTAGTCAGAAACTGAGGGATAAGTGTCTTGAAACCTCCCTCTTGAAGGAATTCAAGTCATAGGAAGGTGAAAATACAGAAGCATGCAGGGAGTTTCAGAGTTTACCAGAGAAAGGGATGAATGACTGGGAATACTGGTTAACTCTTGCATTAGAGAGGTGGACAGAATAGGGGTGAGAGAAAGAAGAAAGTCTTGTGCAGCAAGGCCACAGGAGGAGGAGAGGCATGCAGTTAGCAAGATCAGAAGAGCAGTTAGCATGAAAATAGCAGTAAAAGACAGCTAGAGATACAACATTGTGGCGGTGAGAGAGAGGCTGAAGATAGTCAGTTAGATGAAAGGAGTTGATGAGATGAAAAGCTTTTGATTCCACCCTATCTAGAAGAGCAGTATGAATGGTCATGTGAAGCATACTCTATACATGGATGGATAAGGCCCCTCTACAGAGTTAGCAGCTGGGGGGGTGAGAAAAACGAGGAGACGTCTCAGAACATCTAACCTCATAGAATCTGTTTTAGCTAGAGATGAGATGTTCAGTGTAGAAGAGGGAGACAGCTGAGTGTCACTGAAGAAGAGGGGATAATTGTCTGGAAGGTTGTGCCAAGTTGATAGATGGAGGAATTGAGTTTTTGAGGCATTGAACAATACCAAGTTTGCTCTGCCCCAATCAGAAATTTTAGAAAGATCAGAAGTCAGGCATTCTGTGGCTTCCCTGCATGAAGTGTTTACTTCCTGAAGGGTTGGACGTCTATGAAAAGACTTGGAATAGTGCAGGTTGGTATCATCAGCATAGGAGTGGATAGGACAAGAAGGTTTAGAAGGTCATTGATGAATAATAAGAAGAGAGTGGGTGACAGGACAGAACCCTAAGGAACACCACTGTTAATAGATTTAGAAAAGGAGCAGTGACTGTCTACCACCGCAGCAACAGAATGGTCAGAAAGGAAACTTGAGATGAAGTTACAGAGAGAAGGATAGAAGCCATAGGAGGGTAGTTTGGAAATCAAAGCTTTGTGCTAGACTCTATCAAAAGCTTTTGATATATCCAAGACAACAGCAAAAGTTTCACCAAAATCTCTAAAAGAGGATGACCAAGACTCAGTAATGAAAGCCAGATCACCAGTAGAGCAGACTTGACAGAACCCATACTGGTGATCAGATAGAAGATTGCGAATTGATAGATGTTTAAGAATCTTCCTGTTGAGGATAGATTCAAAAACTTTAGATAGAAAGGGAATTAAAGCAATAGGACAGTAGTTTGAGGGATTAGAACAGTCACCCTTTTTAGGAACAGGCTGAATGTAGGCAAACTTCCAGCAAGAAGGAAAGGTAGATGTTGACAGACAGAGCTGAAAGAGTTTGACTAGGCAAGGTGCAAGCACAGAGGCACAGTTTTGGAGAACAATAGAAGGGACCCCATCAGGTCCATGAACCTTTCGAGGGTTTAGGCTAGCGAGGGCATGGAAAACATCATTGTAATGAATTTTAATAGGTAGCATGAAGCAGTCAGAGGGTGGAGGAGAGAGAGGAACAAGCCACTAATTGTCCAAGGTATAGTTTTTAGCAAAGATTTGAGCGAAGATTTCAGCTTTAGAGATAGATGTGATAGTAGTGGTGCCATCTGGTTGAAATAAAGGAGGGAAAGAAGAAGCAAAGTTATTGGAGATATTTTTGGCTAGATGACAGAAGTCATGAGGGGGAGTTAGATCTTGAAAGAATTTGACACTTTCTGTTAATGAAGTAGTTTTTGGCTAGTTGGAGAACAGACTTGGCATGGTTCTGGGCAGAAATATAAAGTGCATGAGATTCTAGTGATGGAAGGCTTAAGTACCTTTTGTGGGCCACCTCTCTATCATGTATAGCACGAGAACAAGCTGTATTAAACCAAGGTTTGGAAAGTTTAGGTTGAGAGAAAGAGTGAGGAACGTATGCCTCCATGCCAGACACTATCACCTCTGTTATACACTCGGCACACAAAGATGGGTCTCTGACATGGAAGCAGTAGTCATTCCAAGGAAAATCAGCAAAATACCTCCTCAGGTCCCCCCAACTAGAAGAGGCAAAACACCAAAGGCACCTTCACTTAGGGGGATCCTGAGGAGGGATTGGAACGATAGGACAAGATACAGATATGAGATTGTGATTGGAGGAGCCCAATGGAGAACAGAGGGTGACAGCATAAGCAGAAGGATTAGAGGTCAGGAAAAGATCAAGAATGTTGGGTGTATCTCCAAGACAGTCAGGAATATGACAAGGGTGTTCACCAATTGCTCTAGATTGTGGTGGATAGCAAAGTTGAAGGCTAGTTCACCAGAATAGTCAGTGAAGGAGAGGAAAGCCAAAGCTGGTGGTGAACACTGAAGTCTCCAGGAATGGAGAGCTCTGCAAAAGGGAAGAGAGTCAGAATGTGCTCCACTTTGGAAGTTAAGTAGCCAGGGAATTTCTTATAGTCAGAGGAGTTAGGTGAGAGGTATACAGCACAGATAAATTTAGTTTGAGAGTGACTCTGTTGTTGTAGCCAGATGGTGGAAAACTTGGAAGATTCAAGAGCATGGGCATGAGAGCAGGTTAAGTCGCTGCACATATAAACACAACATCCAGCTTTGGATTGAAAATGAAGATAGAGAAAGTAGGAGGCAGCAGTAAAGGGGCTACTGTCAGTTGCCTCAGGCACCTGAGTTTCAGTGAGGAAAAGAAGATGAGGTTTAGAAGAGGAGAGGTAGTGTTCTACAGATTGAAAATTCGATCTTAAGACTGTTAAGACACTTAAGTTCATTGTCAGAAGGGCAGTCTGGCCTGGGGACATTTGTGGTCCCCTCCCCAGAAGGGGACTCCAACTTCAAGGCTGGTGTAGGAGTCGCCATGATAATTTTGAAATTTTGAGTGTGCTATTAGGTGCTTGTAGTTTTGTGTGGAAGAAGAGGGTTGTCTTTAGAGGGCAGGCTGTGACTACCCCCTTGTGTTGTGAGACACAAAGGGAAATGTTCAGTGAGGTCACAGCTGGGTTTAATGATAAGTGAAAGCACTGATACAGTGCTTTAGACCTCACTGGGAGTAATTATCATTTCAGCAGATGCCTACTCCCTCCATTATTGACTAGCAGTTCTTATTTGCCATCTGTTAAAGTTATATAATAAATGCATGTTAATGTTATTATATTCTGTTGTTTAATATTCCTTTATTTGTGGTACACAGGAATAAGTGCTAGTATAGGTGCTGTTGAGAGGGCTATGCCTCCCCCAATGTTCATTATAGAACTGTAGTGCTGAGAAATTAATTATGTATATTCCTACTTTTTTTCCTAGGCTAGGGCCCATGTAGTGTGCGGGGGGTGACCAGAATCTCAGTACCATGTGACTAACCCCTCCCCTTCCCCTCCTCTCCTCAGTGTCCTTTTGTCCTTGCTTTCCCCCCCCCCCCCCTCTCAGCGTCACTGTGTTGACCACTTCTATAACAAATTTACCCCGTGAATAAACGTAATTTCTCCTGCTTGGCCAGGTTATAGAGGCGAATTTTTCACCTAATCCCAGAGAATGGGGAGCCCTTAATATGATAAAATTAATTCTATAATGGTAAGGTCTTAAACCAGCCCAAACAAATCCCAGATAATTACGCCGCGCCAATGAGGTTGACGAATCTGATAAGTCTTCTTTGCTTCGCTGCCCTGTCACCCCTGTTGCTACGCAAGCCGGGAAGAGATACCAGACTTTGACTAATTCCCCAATTGATTTCAAAAGTCCATTGAATTAAACTTCTTAAAGTAACAACTATAAAGTAAACAGTAACTTAATTATTCATATTTTTCATCCCTGAACTCACAACCTAGTCGCCCCCCCCCCCACTAAAAACAAAATTATAACTTAATAAATTTCCCCATTGGAAACCTTTATCCTTAGTTTCCCGCCGATTTCCTCACAAGCAAAGCCAGTCTCTCTCGGATTCTCCTCAGGTGAGCATGCAGTCTGATAGTCTCCCCCTCCATTCCTGTAATATTAAGTAAGTGTTTATTTAACAATAATTTTACTAAAGAGTCTCTCTCGGATTCTCCTCAGACCCTCTCGGATTCTCCTCAGATATTCCTGATGATAAACTGTTTTCTGAGTGGATAGATATTCGCATTTTTTCGTTCTTTTTTTGTTGGTTTTCTCCACGGGACTAGTGAAACCACCTGGTTCGAGATCACCGTGTGAGACTGTCCTCAGGTATATACATACTTTTTGGATATATATTTGTTATTTATTTATTTATTCTCTGGTCTCCCCCACAACTCAGTAGTCGCGAAAATATCTCCATCGTAGTTTTTATGTAATTGAAGAATACGCTACCATTTATTTTGTATTTCTGAATTGCTTTCTTTTTATTATTATTATTTCGGATTATTCCATTATTTATTAAAAATCATAAAAGTGTCAGTATTTGTATTTCTCTTAATCCAGTGATAGGATTTGTAATTATCGTCTGCCACAAGGGAACATCACACCCCTTAGAGGGCACTAAAGAACAACAACAGATGTTTTTGTGTGCAGGAAAATGTTTATAAGGATTAAATTAGGCATGAAATTTGTAGTAACTTTTAAACTACAATACAGAGAGCTGATGATAAAGTACAATTAATGAATACCATGTATGTTTATGCAAATTGCTAAGGGGAAAATAAGTAAGGCAGCTATAAATACTGTGTACAGAGGAAGATACCTTCCAAAATTTAGAAAACTCTGGAATTGGAAAGTGTCAGGTCCCACGAGTTCTAGATAAAAAATCATGTACCTGTATTTAACATAATCTGGAATTTTGATAAGTCAATGAATGCTTAGCTCCTATTATGCCAGCTTATGGAGGATTTAGAGCAGTCAATAAATCTTATAGCAAAAATTTAGTTTTATTTTTTTGAGAACTGAACCATATTTTTCAACATCTTGGAATACAACAGGGTTTCTTTTCTTATTTTAAAAAATTAGACTAAAATAAGTTTCACCTGGTCTCTAAAAATGTTTACCTTACCTACATTTAAGTATTAGAAACACATTAATATTTAGCAGATCAGTATGTCTTTTAGCATGAAGTTCATATAATGCATTGTACATGAAATTCATGGTAGACAACTGAGCCCAGGAACAGTTCTCACCCAAGGAGGAGTTCTAACCCATCAATGTGTCTGTTCCCTGATCCTCACTATCCCTGGTGTACTAAAGATTGATAGCATATCCAGTTAATATTGTTTTTGGAGGCAGTTCTTGAATCTTCCCTCCTTGTTGCCAACAGTCTAATGGCAGAAACAAGCCCATCTCAATCTGAAAGCATCTTGTGCCCTGAAGGTTAAGTGGCAAAATTTACTGCAATTTTGCTTTCAGCATTTTTGGTAAAAAGACATACTGACATACTCAAAATGAGTACATTTGTAAAAGTTTAGCATAAGTTTAGCATCCTAACTCCCATAGAGGGAGTTAGGACCCATTTTGACCTATTTTTAATATAAGAGAAAGACCCTTGCTGTGTTACAAAATGTTGAACAATCTGACTTGGTTTTCATAATATAACTATGGCCATGTCATACATTTTTGCTATGATATTCACTGACAATATCAGTTGTGTATGCTGATAATTTTACAAAGAGTTTCTTGCATGAATGTTGAAAAAATAAAGGAAATCAGGAGCTCTTTTCAAGCCAATAGCCCAGTAACCCATGAAACATCTGGAAACCATAAAGTAAAAATTTCCAACTGCAAAATGTATTTTATCAGAATGTCTATTCATCCATTTATATACCAGACTGAAATCTCCACTAGAGCTTAAGCTGAAAAAAAAAGTACCCACACACACACACACACACACACACACACACATTATTGTTGGTGATTTCAATTGCAAGGAGATAAATTGGGAGATACTGACTACTACTGGAAGTGAGAGCTCATGGAGTAATAGACTATTGAACTGGGTAGTGGAAAACTTGATCACTCAATGGGTTGATTGTGATACCAGATTTAGTGGAAGAGATAAACCATCAAGACTTGATTTAGTGTTTACCAAGGACATGGAAACCATCGAAACTATACACTATGATAGCCCTCTAGGTAAAAGTGATCATGTGTTGATGGAATTTAATTTGGAAAATTAAAATGTAATCATTGATGAAAATTATAAGGTAAGAAGATTTAAATATAGTAAAGCTGACTTTGAAAAATTAAGAAAGTACTTTGTTGCTATGGACTGGAAAGATTTTGAAGATACAGATGTTCACGAAAAATGGGATGAATTTATAAGGATATATAATTCTGCTGTGGAGAAATTTGTTTCTAAAGGAGGAGCAAGATGTAGAAAGGGTAAGGAATGGTTCAATACAAAATGCAAAGAGGCTAGAAATCATAAATCAAATGCTTGGAATAGATGGAAGAAGAGGAAAACTGAAAGCAGATGGGAGGAATATACTGATGCTAGAAACAAGCACATTGAGATAATAAGAATGGAGAGAAGAAACTATGAAAGAGATACATTAGATAAGTGTACAAATGAACCTGAACTATTCTTTAGACATATTAGTGGGAAGACTGAGAGCTGAAGGAAAAATCTATGATGATGCACAGGACATGGAGGTTATAAACAATAGTTTCAGATCAGTGTTTACTGTAGAAGGGGAGTTTGATGCTGGAAGGGATAAGTTAGTGAGGAATATACTAAGTACAGTCCCAATCAGTTATGAAGAAATACTTAAGATGATGGAAGAGCTTGATGTAAATAAACCATCTGGTCCAGATGGAATATCAAACTGGATATTGAAAGAACATAGAGAACAACTGGCTGATAAAATCCACA
The DNA here is from genome assembly GCF_035594125.1 of Scylla paramamosain. Classification (NCBI taxonomy): domain Eukaryota; kingdom Metazoa; phylum Arthropoda; class Malacostraca; order Decapoda; family Portunidae; genus Scylla; species Scylla paramamosain. The sequence continues at coordinate 23,210,928 of NC_087153.1, read as the reverse complement.
GTATGGTGGTGAGTACCAAAAAATTGGAAGAGAGCAAATATTACACCAATATTCAAAGGAGGAAATAAGGAAAAGCCACTAAATTATAGACCAGTGTCATTGACTAATGTTGTAGGAAAACTATGTGAAAGAACAATAAAGGAAAGATGGATGAAACACTTGGAAAGAGATAAAGTTTTGGTAAATTGTGAACTTGGATTTAGAAGGGGAGGATCATGTTCCACGAACTTATTGTCCTTTTATTCAAGGGTAGTCGATATCGTGCAGGAGAGAGACAAATGGGTGGATGTGTCTACTTAGACTTGAAGAAGGCTTTTGACAAAGTACCACACCGAAGATTGCTAAGGAAGACAAAAAATTACGGAAGAATTGGAGGAAGACTGCTGGAGTGGATGGAGGATTATCTGGATGACAGAGAGATGAGAAATGTAATACAAAACCAAAATTCATCTTGACTGAAAGTAACTAGTGGTGTCCCACAGGGGTCAGTGTTGGGACCGATAATGTTTGTAATATATGTGAATAACATGAATGAAGAAATAGATAGTTATATGAACTTATTTGCAGATGATACTAAGCTGATGAGAAGGGTTGAAAATGTAAATGACTATATGGTACTGCAAGATAATTTAAATAAGATAAATAGATGGAGCAAATCTTAGCAAATGGAATTCAATTTAAGTAAATGTAAAGTAATGGAGTTTGGTAAGAGTAAAAAAAGAATACATCATCATTATGAGATGGATGGTGTGAAGTTAAAGAAATCAAAAGAAGAAATGGATTTGGTAGTAACAGTTACTGAAAATTTGACTCCAGACAGACATATTGATAAAATTACTGGATAGATGATGAATTTGTTAAAAAAGAGTGAGAATGGCATTCTCATATTCAGATGAAGGAAAGATAAAAAAGTTGCTGATTTCCATGATAAGACCAAGATTGGAATATGTGGCAGTGGTGTGGTCTCCTCATACAAAGAGGAATATTATAAAATTGGAAAGAGTACAAAGAGCAGTCAATAAGATGGTTCCGAAGTTGAGTAAGTCGACCTATGAAGAGAGTTTAAGAATGTTGGAAATTCCCACCCTTGAAAATAGGAGAGAAAGAGGAGATTTAATAAACATCTATAGAATGATAAATGATATGGAAAATGTGGACAAAGAGTGTTTTATAAATTTAGACATGCAGAGTACAAGGGGACACAGTAAGAAGTTGAAGAAAGTTAACTGCAGAAGAGACATCAAGAAGTATAGTCTTCCTCGCAGAAGTGTGAACAAATGGAATGAACTCAGTGAAGACATTGTGAATGCCGAAACTGTCCATGCTTTTAAGACCAAACTGGATAGAGGCAGGATACTATGAGATTACTCCCCTCCCATAAACCACAACTAGGTAAATACACACACACACACACACACACACACACACACACACACACACACACACACACACACACACACACATTGAGCAGGGGTTCTCAACCTTTTGTAAGCTGTGCTCCCCAAAGCTGGTTCAAAGCAGTTGAGGCCCTCTCCTCCCTGTGCCACCCACACAATCCCCTCCCCAACTATGCCACCATAGACTGATAGACAGAATCAGATAGAAAGATAGATAGACAGATAGCTGCATCTCCTTTATACTAATAGTCAGTGAGTCTGTGATTTCCGTGATTTTTTTTTCCCTCCTGTCCTGTGCTTACGCTCCCCATGGGCATGCCCCCCCAGGGGGGGCATGCCCCCCAGTTGAGAACCACTGTTATAGAGGACCACAAGTATGAGCTGAGCCTTGCTGAGCTCATGGTACAGTACAACAAAAAAATTGATCCTGCATGATATCATTGAGGTGAAGGAGAAAATAAGGGAGGTAATGAAGATAGATCATGGCTGGAAGGGAAAGGACTTGTATAGAGTGAGGAAGGCCATTTTCATTGAACCTTTCCATTTCTCAGGGATAATGGGTGCAAAAATTTATATGTACAAAATCAGATGTCAGATTTTCAGTTAAGTCAGACTGGTCTTCCCCTATAAGTCCAACATTTTTTGTGTTAGCATTACATTATCATAATTCCCGATCATTAATTTTCAGCTCTTAGGTTGCTTATTAAAAATAAACAATTATTATTATTATTATTATTATTATTATTATTATTATTATTATTATTATTATTATTATTATTATTATCATTATTATTATTATTATTATTGTTACTATTATCATTATCATTATTGTCATTATCATTACTGTTATGTATTAATATTAATACTACATACCCATACACACACATTTTCACTCCCAACCACAAACACACACATCCTCACACATTCCATGTAACATTATTTCAATACAAAATATTTCACTGTAGATGGTATAAACTTAAATATACAGACAAAGAATAACAGCTGCAATGGAATGTATCTTACCAACACAATCCTGTCCTTCCTGGCTAGCATCCTTCTGACTTGCATCAGTTGTCTTCTGATCCTCTTCAGCAAACATATCTAGTACTGGAGCAGTTCCTGGAGCTTTAGAGCGTTCAATCTGAAAATTTGTAAGTGGTAAAACATTGTGCTGTATAATGCATAGCATACACATTATGAAAAAAGGAACTCCATTTTTGGGAATATGCTGGATGGTGCAAACAATATTAAAATTATACTAAATGCCAAAAAGCAGATATAAAATGAAAGCCACCAACATGTTTTCTTCCATTCATTTTCAAGCAATTAGATGAATGATGTGGCCAAAAGTAGCTTTAAATACAGGAACTCATGCTTTTATTTATTGTTTTTGTTGCATTCAATAGATGGTTATATAAGCAACCACTATTTATAATCAAGCATCAATCTTTATGCTTGAACCTCTGATCTGTCAATTAAAAAATATAAACCAAATAGGGTATTTATGAGTTAGTCTTACAGCATATATGTACAGAGGCACTTTACTGTTTTTTCCACTTGCAAAATGAATATTTGGTGTAAGGGCAGTCACCCAATCAAGACCCACTTCAGCTTTGGACAGCAATTATGGCTCAGATGGTAAAGAATAATTAATATTGACTGTCCTGTCAGGTATATCCCCAGCATGTTGCTCTTATGACTACCCTTTACATCAATATCTCAATGTTTAAAAACAAAGCATTATACAAACACATGTCTGCTTGGCAGTACATTATTATTATATGTTAACTCAGTGGATCTCAAACTTTTCATGAACTACTCTGTTTGGAAGTTTTGAAGCCTTTGAGACACACAGTAAAGAAAATGTAGTGTATGTAAATTTTATTTTCAAAAGAAATTAAATGTGTTCTCATTTTTATTTAAGGTAATGGGGTAATGGACAAAGATCTAAATACACATAGTCACTACTGACTAACTGGCTGTCTTTTTTGGGTGGCAGGCCAAGCTTCATCACCAAAAAAGGCAGGGCTACCACCCACCAGTCCTACATATGTGTTTGATAAAGGAGTCATTCCTATCAAAGCCATTATCATGTAGGCTGCAGGGGAAGAGGAGAGGATGAACAGGATTATGTAATTAATTTGACTAGAATGTAAAGAAATGAACATCAATTTAAAGGGAATATAATCTAATATAACAATTGAGCCCAAAAAAATAGATTAATGATAGTTTGCCCCATATACACACACACACAGGTTAGGTTAATCTAAGCTGTGACAGGAAAATGCAGATCTATGTAAAAAATAAGAAAGGCATCACAGGTAAGACAGCCACCTAGCAGTGCAAGAATGGAAAAATAATTTTTCAATTATGAAAATAAACCTTATTTTCCTGTCCCTGCAACCCATGAAAATTTATCTTGTGACGTTGTTGAAAACCACTGAGCTAACTGTTACATTCATAACTTAATTATAAAATAATCAAGCTGCATATATATAAAATGGTTTGCCTGTACCAAAAAACAAACAATTTCAACATCTTGCAAAGGAAGGCAGAGATTAATCAAGTCATAACTCACCAATACTCCCATATATGTTTATCTTTGATTACTACTCAAAGCCTTCAAAGATGGACTATGTTAAACCTACTGAATACATATTCCCTTGAAATGGTAGAAGCTATTATGGATGAGTGATGCAATACAGTGGCAATACCACTGGAGAATGTGAAGCTAAAATTTTCTGTTTAGAATTTAATGCTGATCCAAAGATAGAAACCACTATAGAAAAAGTACAAAGTGGTAAATTTTTCCTATTTTGATTGTCTCCAATAATACTAAACACACTTATAATAACAACTGGAAATTCATTAGGTTATGGTGTGGCCACATTTTGTTACCTGCTAAATTTACATCATAGAAGGGCAGAGAGCTTCAGAGTTTACCAAAGCAGAATAATGGTAAGAAAGTAGACAATCCAGTGCAGCAAGGCTGAGAGAGGAAAGGCAGCACACAATTAACTAGATGAAAGGAGCAGTTAGTGTGAATATAACAGTAAAAGATAGTAAGAGATGCAACACTGAAGCAAAGAGAGAGAGAGGCTGAAGACGGTTAGAGGAGGGGAGTTGACAAGACAAAACACTTTTCATTCCATCCTATTCAGAAGAGCAGTGTGAACGGAGCCCCCATATATGTGAAGTATACTCTATACATGGATGGATAAGGCCCCTGTACACAGTTAGCAAAAGAGCGGGGTGAGAAAAACTGGATGCCTAACTTCATAGAAACAGTTTTAGTTCAAGATAAGATGTGGTTTGCAGTTTAAATTATTAGTAGAGAACAGACCAAGGGGATAGTTGAATGTCATTGAAGAAGGGATTGCTTTATGGAAGATTGTGTCAAGTTGTCAGATGGAGGAATTAGGTTTTCGGAGTAATGAACAACAATAAGTTTGCTGTGCCCCAATCAAAAATTTTTGAAAGATCAGAAGTCAGGCTTTATGTAACTTCCCTGCATGAGTTGTTTAATTCCTGAAGAGTTGGATGCCTTAAGAAAAGACATGGAAAAATGGAGTAGTATCATCAGCGTAAGAGTGGATGGAACAAAAGACTTGCTTAGATCATTGATGAATAATAGGAAGAGTGGGTGACAGAACAGAACCCCTGTTAAGAGACTTAGGAGAAGAATGGTGATCATCTACCACAGCAGCAACAGAATGGTCAAAAAAGAAACTTGAGATAAAGTTACAGAGAATGACAGAAGCTGTAGAAAATAAAAATAAAAGTTTTGTGCCACTCTATCAAATGTCTAGGGCAATAGCAAAAGTTTCATCAAAATCCCTAAAAGAGGATGCCCAAGACTCGGAAAGTCAGAAGATCACCAGAAGAGTGGTCACAATGGAAGCCATACTGGCAATTAGATACACTAAACTATCTATTTACATCAAGGATATGTTCCTAAAGATGCTGCTTAAATAGAAAACACATAAATAGGTGGTAATTTTCCCATAAAGAACAATGGCAATAATGGGGATTTGCTTCCTAGGCATTAGGAAATTCCACCTTTTCATTTGATTTCTGATCATGAATAGTATTTTGTGACATCATTAATACCATAATACAATAGAAACTCAAGTTTTCACTCTCCATCATTATCCCCTTACCATTCTCATGGACAACAGCTGAAAGATAAACAAACTTCCCTGTACACTGTCATCCATCCTGCTACTCTCCTGCCACCTCACACACTGCTGTCTTGGCTCATCCATTTCCCCATAATGAAATTATGTTATGTAAGAAAAAGGGATAAGTATCAGAGATAATGAGAAGCTAAATTTTCTATTGGATGAAAAACACACACATACAAAAAGAAAAAAGAAACAAAGAACAAAATCAGTGAGTGTTTCTCCATGCAGCCAACCACTCCTTTCACATGACTACCCTCTCCAACCTCCTCCCACCATCATCACGCTCACCAGGCCACCTGCCATTTTGCCTACTCTCCATCCTCCCCTGTTTCCTGCCTCCCTCATATCTTTTCTATGTTTATTTGGCTCCAACTGATGATTCCCTTCTGCTGGCTTTGATGAAGTCTCCACTGTATCCAATTCAGACTGTATTCTACCATGCTATCATGCTACATGTAACTGTGCACTGTACACATATGCATACACATATACATGCAGCAATAGCATTATACAATGAGTGGAGATGACTGCAGGATTCCAGTCTTCAGCACGGGAGTACATAGTGAGGGATCACGGGAGTTTTACATTACATTAATGTGATGGATCATCTACATAGGAAATTTTGCCTCAAATAAATAATAGATTGCTTTAAAGTGAAAGCTCATATATAGATCTCATGTAAATGGAGACTTTACTGTATAAGGTTGTTAAGTGGTGTTTGAAAATCTCCTTGTTGAGGATGAATCAAAAAATTTTAGAAAAGCAGGAAATTAAAACAATACAACATGAATTTCAAGGACCTTTTAGGAACAGGTTGAATATAGGCAAACTTCCAGGAGGAAAGAAAAACAGATGTTGACAAACATAATTGGCAAAGCAAGGTGCAAGAATGGAGACACAGTTCCAGAGAACAACAGAAGGGACCCCATCACATCCATAAGCCTTCCAAGGGTTAAGGCCAGCAAGAGCACAGAAAACATCATTAAGAAGAATTTAAAAAGGAGGTATGAAATAATTGGGGGATGGATGAGAGGGAGGAACAAGCCCTGAATCATTCAAGGTAAAATTTCTAGAAATGGTTTATGAGAAGATAGCAGTGATGCCATCAGATTAAAATAAAGGAGGAAAAACTAAGAGAGAAAAGTTGTAGAAAAATTTTTGACTGTGTGACAGAAGTTGCAAGGGAAGTTAAATACAGAAAGAAATTCATACTTTCTATTGATGAAGGAGTCGTTTAGCTAGTTGGAGACAGTCTTTACATAATTTTGAGCAAAAATGAAAATTGTATGAGTTTCAGGTGGTGGAAGGCTCAAGTACTGTTTGTGGGCCACCTCTCTATCATGTGTAGCACAAGAACAGGCTGAAATAAACCAAGATTTAGAAAATTTAGGACAAGAGAAAGAGTGAGGAATGTATGCCTCCATGCTAAAAACTATCACCTGTTATGCACTCAGCACATAGAGATGGGTCTCTGACATGGAAGTAGTCATTCCATGGAAAATCTAAATAATACCTCCTCAAGTCTCCTCATTTAACAGAGGCTAAACACCAGAGACATCTATGCTTTGGGGAATCCTGAGGATGAATTGGAGCAATAGGATAAGATACAGATATGAGATTGTGATCAGAGGAGCCCAATGGAGAAGATAGAATGACAGCATAAGCACAAGGATTAGACTAATCCTTCTTAACCTCTAATGATGATGATCATCATCATAAGAGGTTAAGAACAGGTCAAGAATGTTGTGTGTACTTCCAAGAGAGTCAGGAATACAAGTAGGATGTTGCACTAATTGCTCTAAGGTCATGGAGGATAGCAAGTTAAAGGCTAGTTCATCAGGTTGTTCAGAGAAGGAAGAGGAAAGCCAAAGTTGGTGGTGAACATTGAAGTCTCCAAGAATGGAGTCAGGATATGCTCCACCTTGGAAGTTAAATACAAAGAAATTTTTTTTATAGTTAAGAGAAGTTAGATGAGAGGTATACATGACAGATGAATTTAGTAAGGGAACTCCTTTATAAAGGAAAACTGCTAATATTCATAATGCTCTTAATACTTTTAATGCTAACTTTAACTACCATATTATGATTAATTTACTGAGTACCAGCTGCCTGTACTTTCAGTTTGATGATCTCATATGTCTCTTGGTAGATGTCCATGTTGCCAGTTTCAATGATTTTGTTGGCCAGCTCTGTCAGCTTCAGGAAGTTGGACATATTCTGGCTTCCATTCTCACTTCCATCACCACCAGTCTTTTTCAGCTTCCACTTTTGGGCAGATGAGATTTTCTTGTTCCCACCAAGTCTCTGAAAGAATTTCAAAACATTTGTTGGAGAGGTGAATCACTCATAAATATATAACCCTACAGTATAATTTAGTATTATAGAATGTTTGTGTGTGTGGGTGAGGGTGCTTTGTTACAGCTCATCACCCTTAGTGATTAATGTGAATCAAACATATAGATGGATAGGCAGGTGCAAAAACTATTTAAATTATGAGCCTGATTACTCTTAAACACATGACAACAACCTTCACTATGTACTTACAGTAGATTCGCTGAACATGCACAAGTGTGAACATAAAGTTTCCCAAATTCAAATGGCATACAAATATATTTTTTAATTCTGAACATAAATTTTCTCCAACAGTAGATCCACTGGACATGCACAAGTGTGAACATAAAGTTTCCCAAATTCAAATGGCATACAAATATATTTTTTAATTCTGAACATAAATTTTCTCCAAACACAAATATGCCACTTTGGCCTGTTTTTATGACATGTATAAATATATATACTTAATTCGTTCCTGAATGCCATTCAAAATCCGAAATATTCAAAGACTGAAACTATTTTCCCCACAGGAATCAATGTGAAATGGATTAATCCATTCCCAGACACCAGTCTACCCTGTCTTAGCAGCTTATGACAGACACTCCCACAGCCAAGATGGCTGCTTCACATCTCCAGCTTACAAATTATTTATCCAGAAAGGATGTAATGAATGAACTTAGTGACACAGAACTCTATCAGAAAGGATGTAATGAAAGAACTTAGTGACACAGAACTCATCAGAAGATACTGTTTAGACTGATCCAGTGAGGGAAGCCTTACAGAGGAACACAGAGAGGAGCAACTTACCACCAAAATGTAGGTGATCATAACACTCAGATATCTTGCTGCTGGGGAAAGCTACTGGAAAAATGCAATTGTGCAATAGTGATGGTATTGGTGGTCATTGAGAGAGCCACTCCTGAGTGCTGAAAACTGTTTGTTTACATTGAGGCTTCTCAATGGGATCACATTTACCTTATTTCAAAGACTAAATTACTGTCTTATACTCTGTGTCTCTCCTCCAAATATATAAAAATTAAATAGATATTTATAGACGCTATATATTAATGATAAACAACAGCTTTTGCTATGTTTGTTAATAATTGAAATCAAGTAACTTTGTTCTAGAACTGAATTATGGTGCCACAACCGAAGCAATAATGATTTCAAAATTGTTAAAAAACTGCATTCAAAAAGGGATGCGTTTGGTAACCAAAGTTCCACTGTATATGGAATGGGAATTTTGGGGATATACATCCTGAATATTGCTTAAGGAATGCGAGAGTAGATTGTCCGGCACCACTGTTAACCAGCAGTCCACTAGTCTCACTTGTTGTTGCCACACATGTACTGTGTGTCCAGTGGTGTTTAAACTTACATTACTATCCATGTGTTCTTTCCCTGCTTTTTAAACATTTAAATGTTCAGGGAGGTCTCAGTGACAAGAGTACAAAAGAGAGTCCCTCAAGATACACAACCTATATCACTGGCAGGTGCTGAGAGTAATAGATCCTGATGATGATTTTGATAATTCAGATGCTAACACTCATTTCGATCCAGTCACTGCTTTTGGTACACTTAGCTATGAATTTTTCACAAGTATTAGGATAATAAAATAATATAGTACTCTGCAACCTAAAATCTGAGTTGGCCTATGAAGCAGTGTATAGGTGGCCAGAGCTTCTGTGAACCTCAGTACTCTAAAGAGAATGAAGGTGTGTAATGTTATACCCACACTCTTCCCCCCACTACCTTACATATTCCTAGCACATCACAATCATATTGAGAGCTCAAAAATATCTAAATTATCAAAATGAAAGAGACAAATTTTTCTTGCAAATAATATATTGGAGAGAAAAAAAAAAGGGGGACAGAAGAAATTAGTGATGTAACACCTTCCACCAGATATTACACCAGTGCCACCCACTGTGACAAGCCTGTGCTCCATGAATCAGTCTCACTTATTCCCTCTACTTCTCAGGAGCATGATTCCTCAAGATACATCTTCGCATTAGTTGTCCACAAATGAGCGATAACTGCTTCTCCTTTTTATCAAATGGATTTGAGTGGAATGAGTAGCCTAGGAAACTCTGATACTCTCTCATAAGAGATACTGCCCAAAAGGGGAGGAACAGGACCCTCATGCAAAAACCATCTTTCTGGCTTCAGCAAGTCATGTACATTCATAAGAAAATCTTAAATACTTATATGAAATGGGGATAAAAAAAACTAATCTAATCATATTTAGAAATCCTCCAGCGCCAGAAAGTAGTCTTGACAGGTACTGCAAACTTTTTAAAGGAAATCAGTCTTGATAGGTATTGCAAACTCAGAGGCTACATCTCAAAACGTTTTTTTTCATTTTTGAAATCTACCTCTTTAGTCATTTATACATTTATTACAATGAAACAAAGAGCTAACAAAAGTGGAAGGCCAGTATTTTACCAAGACATTATCAAGTTTAATAATGCAAAAATTTATAAAAATATTTCTCCAATTTTTTTGTAAATATTTTGGCTTCAACATATAAAACCAAATATAAAAAAATTGTATTCTTACACCAAAGACCTTTACTACATGTGAAGCATATGATTGTTCAATAAAATTGTGTGAGGTGACAGATTTTTTTTTAAAACGGACTCTGCAGTGGGAGAAGAAGTGTGGTTGGCAAACAAGCAGGGAGGTAGGGGGACTTTCTAGACAGCATAACTTATCAAAGTAGTGGTCTTGACTTCTCTTAAAATTTTTATCTCAGTACAGTCAATAACATGGTACCTTGGGATATACCCATTACAGATCCTTGGACTTATACCAAACAGGACGTACACCAAACAATTTTTTCCCCTTAAGAAATAAAAGGAAAAGGAATAATCCGTTCACATAAAAAAAAATCCTATTGTTATTGGCATATTATACAGTACATTGATGAGGTTGTATAAATAATTTTAATACTGCTTCATAGTAAAATACATACCGTATTTGATGGCATATAAGATGCACAGGCATATAAGATGCACTCCCATTTCAGAAGGGTATATTCAGGAAAAATATTTTTTTTATGTAATTAAGCATGTCATGTTTAAAGCAAACTAGTGGTACAGCTGAACAAAAAAGCAAGCATATTCAGGAAAAAAGATTTTTATGTAGTTAAGCATGTAATGTTTAAAGCAAACTAGTGGTACAGCTGAACAAAAAGCAAGCAATCACAATAGTAAAAATACCCCACATGATTGCAGTAATAAAACAGAGGTAGTGGCCTAGTCACAGAGGAGAGGCAAAGAACGTAGCCCAGCTGCTGAGATGCCAACAACACACTTGGTGCATCACTGAACAGGGGTGCATTTTCATTTTCAACATTTCCTTACATATTATGGTTGAAAAATATGATATAGCACCCTTGCCTATAATACAGAGGTGCGTCTTATATGCCATCAAATACGGTAAATACAAAAGCAATTACATGAAATAAATGAAAATTTCACCTCACTTTACCTTGCTGAGAAAAATTGAGTGCCTACTAGGATGGTGCTAAGAGGGGAGGAGATGTTATTGTTTGGAAGACTCATTAACTTTCTTAGAATTCATGGTTAATGAATTTACTTAAAATTTGTGCAAAAAGCACAAAATCATGTGAAAATTCACATGAATAGTAGCAACAGGCATGGGCAGTCATAATTTTGTCTTGAGAGAGGTAAACAAGGGTAGTGCGCAGTGTCATGACTCATTTTGACCCACACAAGTTCTAGCACACAAGTTGTATTCCAATCAAAGGTTGTATGCCAAGCAAATTTTTTCACATCCAAACAGGATGTATACCAAGTTGGACTTATTCCAAAGCAGATGTATAACAGAGTACCACTAGCTATTTTCAAAATAAATCAAAGGCTCTTCTTAATATGTCAGAAAAAGTCTTTGGGAGACTATTAACTGAAACACCAATAAAAATTATTGAGGGGAAGGCTAGTGAAGAGCAGGAAAGATTCAAGAGAAGGAAAGTTTGTACAGATTAGATTTTTGCAAGGAAATTGATAGTAAAGGAGTACTTAGGAAAAGGTAAAAGTTGTATGTAGCCTTCCTGGACTTACATGAAGTATATAGCATAGGGAAGATCTTTAAATTTTTTTTTAAATCTATGGAGTGGGAGGGCAGTTGCTGCAAGCAATTACAACTTTTAATGGTGGGGCAAACATTTATGTGAGGGTGGAGGAAGAGCCTGAAGAAAATTTCACTTGATGCAAAAGAAAGACAGGGATCTGTGATGTCTATGTGGTAGTTCAATATTTTTATGAATGACCATATGTAAGCAAAAGAAAAAAATGTTGGTAGCAAGGCTGTACTAGTGTTTCTTTAGAGATGACACCATCTTTGCTGATGGAGAGTTAAAAGGAACTTCACGGTGGTAAATCAGTTATACAGAACATATATGAGATGGAAACTAAAGGGGAATACTGAGGAATGTTGAAGCAGGAATAAGGCAAGGATGTGTGATGTTCCCATGCCTGCTTGTATTAAGGAGATGAATGCCAAAGTAGATGTTGATGCAAAGCTGAAAATTTATTGAGTTGGGTGGGCTGTAATACCATGTCTACAAATGACAATGTGTTGTTTGCAGATAGTGAAGGGAAACTTCAGTGGTGGATCAATTTTGCAATATGTGTACAAGACAAGAACTACAAGTAGATACAAGAAAAGTAGGAAAAGTAGATTTTTGGGAATTTAATGGTGGTGTGTGACTTTAATGGACTTTGTAAAGTTAGTGTACTAGTAGTGGGAAGGTGAGAGACTGTTATAGAGAGAAAAAGATTGGAAGAGGTTAAAGTCCTTACAAATCTTGGGACAGTGTTATATATATATGTGAAAAGCAAGCATATCATAGGATCACTTGTTATGAAAGAAAATGTCTATGGATATAAAGAAAGGTTTATAGAATAGTATTCTGCTGCCACCAGTGATGTATAAATCAGAAACCTGCTGAACAAGGAATAAGAAACAACAGTTGAGTGTATGTGCTGTATGTTGAGTGCTGTCGTATGTGGAGTGACAAGGTGGGAGAGTAATAGCAATGAAGTTGCAAATAAGAGGTACAATATAGGCATTTTTGCAAGCAGTGATTTGTGGACTGGTGAAATGGGTGAAAAGGAACACAGTGAGATTGTAGGGTCACATTGAGAAAGTGAAGAGTGAAGACTTGGCAAAGAAACTAAGTGTGAGTAAAAAAATGATAGTAAAGCCATTTGGAAGATGGAAGGATAAGGTAAATGAATACATGTAAGAGACATTAGTAAAAACTGAACCCTTGAACATGCAAGAAGTAAACGTTTAGATAGGGAAAAATGGAGGTTTTTCTGCCATGGCCATCCTTTTGGGGCATACTCCTAGAGAAAGTCAGAGAGCTAGATAGGTATATAAACAAGCAAGAACTTTGCAATAACTTTACAAAAGGAGATAGCAACAATATAAAAGATCTTAAGTGCTAGAGGTATGTTATTCCACTATTTTTTTTTTGTGCCAAGTTGCTCCATAATTTGTGTTTGACTAGAAAAATCAAAGAAAGTAAGTGAAGAAAGCTCATAAAACTGGTGTGATTCATGTATATTACACACACACACACACACACACACACACACACACACACACACACACACACACACACACATCACCAAAAAAACACATCAATGGAATATTTGGCTCTACATATAATTTGCTAGCAAATATCAGGGTGGCATTTAATTACCTAGACAAAGAAATGATGAAGAAAATTATAGCACACATGATACGCCCCAAACTGGAATACGCAGCAGTGGTATGGTCTCCACACAAGAAGAAAGATATAAGGAAGTTGGAAAGGATACAAAGAACAGCTACGAAAATGATACCTGAATTGGAAGACCTAAGTTACAAGGAAAGACTGAAAGAAATTGGATTACCAACACTGCAAGAAAGAAGGGAAAGAGGAGACCTGATAACAATGTTCAAATTAATAAACAACATGGAGAAGATAGACAGAGATGACCTAGTTGTAAAAGTGGAGGAAGGAGATAGACATACAAGGGGACATATGAAGAAATTAAAGAAGAGTCATTGTTTGGGAGATATTAAAAAATACAGCTTTCCGCATCGAACGGTTGAAATATGGAATAATTTAAAAGAAGAAGTGGTTGCGGCAAAGAGTGTGCACATGTTTAAAAAGAGATTAGATAAATTCGGGTATGGAGACAGGACTAATTGAGCTTTGGCTCGGACCCTGTACTATACAACTAGGTAAATACACACACAAAGAAAAAAAAAAAAAACACTGGAGACTGTCATTAATGAAGTAAGGTAGAAAGTAACAAAAATTAAAATACCATTAAAAGAGGATTAATGTGACTGAGAATGAAAAATGATGATGCAATGAACAGACAAGATACAGTGAAGATAAGTCAAAATAGATCTGGTATTAACACAAAAGCTTTAGTATCAATGAAAGACAAAATATTCATATACCTGAAAAAAAAAATTATTATACTACTGTGGAACCTCAGTTAACAAACATCTCCCTTTTTTTAACAAATCCGTTTTCGAACAAAATTTTGAACTTATAATTGCTTCATTGCCATACCAAAATTTGGATCTCAAATAAAGTTACTTGATTCCAAGATGCTAAAAGATAAAGCAAAAGCTACTGTTTATTACTAATTTATAGTCTCTATAAATATTGCCTTCATCTTTATATACAGTAGGGTACACAACAATGAACATACTTTGTTCTAATGTAGCATTTGTTATGGCAAATGTGCATTATTGCAACTGAAGAACCTATGAGAAAAAATAATTAGTTCCAGGGAACTAGAAAATAATATTAAAGATTCCACAATTTTAAAAAATATATCAAAATGAGCACATTTGCACCAATACATTTGAGATATCACAACAAATATATATACAGTATCCTCCTGAATTTCATGTCTAGTCCTAAATTTTGTGTATTATCATCCAGTTTTGCACTGCTTTGACAAGTATCAATCACATTTACCTATTGTTTGCATCATGCATATACATAACAGTAAATCCCACCTGAGTCAGAGCCATCTCTCTCTCTCTCTCTCTCTCTCTCTCTCTCTCTCTCTCTCTCTCTCTCTCTCTCTCTCTCTGCGTGTGTGAGAGTAAGAACAATTCTAAGGATTGCTACATAGAATGAGACTGATTAAGAATGAAAATGGAATTACATATACAAGAGTGAGAAAGAATGAAACAAAAACTACATAAAATGAATGAAAGGGAGAGAGAGAGCAAGGTATCACTCCATTATCCCTTATCTCTGACAGATAAGGGGGAGAGGAGGTGACAGGGAAGGAGATTTGAGACAAGACGAAAGAAGGGAGAGGAAAGGAAAAAAAGAGAGGATGTGATAGGCAGCGGATAGGTGAGCAACGGCTTGCACAGCTGGTGAGTTACTCTTGCGAGTTTTAGTTTGTTATTCTGATTAAATTTTTACTCAAAATTTCAGTGCTTGCACGAATGGGGAGTTTGTCTTGCCAGTTTTGATTTGTTATCCTGATTAAATATTTATTAAAATTTCAGAGCTCACATGAGTGGTGAGTTCATTATGCCAGCTTTAGTTCATCATTCTGATTAAATATTTATTAATTTTTCAGTAAGTTATTGCAGTTGTATGTTATAACAACAGTGTGGTCACGTACTCTACTGTATTTTGGAGGAGAGACATAATGGGTAAGATAGTAATTCAATCTTTGAAATCAGGTAAATATGATCCCGTTGAAGAGTCTTTATGTAAACAAACAGTTTTCGGCTTGCTCAGGAGTAATCTCAAGCTACCTGTGGCTCTACTGATGATCCCAAAAATGCCATCACTAATGTACAACTGCATTTTCCCAGCAGCTTTTTCCCAGCAGCAAGATGTCTCAGTGATATGATCACTTTCATTTTGGGTAGCTCCTCTCTGTGTCACTCTGTAAAGCTTCCCTCACTAGATCGGTGACAAAGGGAATACCTGCACTGTGTAAACCCTATATTCTGATGAATTCCATGTCACTAAGTTCATTCACTACATTCTGGACAAATAACTTCTGAGCTGGAGATGTTGTGGAGCAGCCATCTTGGCAGTGGGGGCATCTTTCATAAGCCACTAATACAGGATGGATGGGTATCCAGGAACAGATTAATCTATTTTGCACTGATTCCTATGGAAAAGATAGTTTCGGTTTCAAAACATTTAGGATTTCAAACAGCATTCAGGAATTAATCAAGTTAGAGAGCCAAGGTTTCATTGCACATTGTTTTGGAAAGGAGGAGGAGATATTTACATAGGAAGAAATCATACAAGAGGAATGGAAATAACATTAGTCTAAAGATATTTTCTGCCAAAGTTGACACATTTCTCCTTTTCATAATTATACCTGCCTACCTTTCACAGATACTTATATTAATTCACCTCCTACAATCACTCACCTCCCATAACCACCTAACAACTTTCGACAGCTGGCACAACAGCCTAAAGTCACACACCTGTTTCCTTTTTCATATAAATCATCACCTTACTTTTTTTTTTTCAGCATTCACCTCCAGTTTCCATTTCATACATACACTACAAAAATTGTTCACCACATTCGCGGAAGGTTCCTTTCAAACTCCACCAGTAAGACCACATCATTTACAAACAACCCTCCATCCTCAGAACAGTACTTATATTCCTATAAAAAAAAAAAAAACTTAATTCCTTCAAAAAACTGCTCTCCACCATAAGTTTTAAGAACATTATATATGATTTCTCTCAGGCCATGTGAGTGACAAATTTTCATCCTTTCCTAAGCTGCTTATATATATATATATATATATATATATATATATATATATATATATATATATATATATATATATATATATATATATATATATATATATATATATATATATATATATATATATATATATATATATATATATATATATATATATATATATATATATATATATATATATATATATATATATATATATATATATATATATATATATATATATATATATATATATATATATATATATATATATATATATATATATATATATATATATATATATATATATATATATATATATATATATATATATATATATATATATATATATATATATATACATACATACCAAACATCTCCCTTTCCGAACAACTCAGTTTTCGAACAAAAAATTTAACTCATAATTGCTTCAGTTGCTATGCCATAATTCAGTTTTTGAAGTTACTTGATTTCAAATACTACAAGGCATAGCAAAAGCTGCCATTTACTACTAATTTATAGTTTCTATAAGTATTTCCTTCATTTTTATGTATTTAGAGGAGAGAGACAGAGGTTGAGACAGTAACTCAATCTTTGAAATAAGCTAAATGTGATCCCATTGAAGAACCTAGATATAAACAAGCAAGGTTCAGTGCTCCCTGTGAGCCTCCTGTGGCTCTCTCTAACCCACAATGCCATCACTACTGCACAGCTGTATTTTCCCAGTAGCTTTTCCCAGCAGCAAGATGTCTAAGTGTTATGATCACCTCCATTTTGGCAGCAAGTGGGTTGCTCTTCTCTGTATCACTCTGTAAGGTTTCCCTCATTTGATCGGTAACAAAGAGAATGCCTGCATGGTCTAAATAATATCTTTTGATGAGTTCTGTGTCACTAAGTTCACTCAATACATCCTTTCTGGATAAAAAAAAAAGGAGGAAGAACAAGCCAGTCACGTTAATGCAAATTTAGAGATTGACCTGTGCTTGCATGTTTGGCAATTAAGCAATTCTCTCATAGCCTGCAGCTGTGAAGTTGCTCCTGCTTACACCATTAGAAAACTATTGTATTGTAAGAGTAATTCAATCTTTGAAATAAGTTAAATATGATCCCGTTGAAGAACATTGATGTAAAGAAACAAAGTTCGGTGCTCAGGAGTTATACTGAGCCTCCTGACCCATAACACCACAAGTACTGCACAACTGCATTTTCCCAGTATCTTTTCCCAGCAGCAAGATGTCTAAGTGTTACGATAACCTTCCTTTGGGTGGTGAGTGGGTTACTCCTCTCTGTGTCACTCTGTAAGGCTTCCCTCACTAGATCGGTGACAAAGACCTGCATGGTCTATATATCTTTTGATGAGTTCTGTGTCAGTAAGTTCATTCAATACATCCTTTCAGGATAAAAAAAATTCTAAGCTGAAGATGTTGTAGAGCAGCCATCTTAGCATAGG
Organism: Scylla paramamosain; assembly: GCF_035594125.1. Classification (NCBI taxonomy): domain Eukaryota; kingdom Metazoa; phylum Arthropoda; class Malacostraca; order Decapoda; family Portunidae; genus Scylla; species Scylla paramamosain. Next base: position 23,192,786 of record NC_087153.1, on the reverse strand, counting down.
GAGTGTTGGTCACTACCTGCTAAGACATAATGGATGGGTGTCTGAGAACGGATCAATACATTTTACACTGATTCTTATGGGGAAAATAGTTTTGGTTTTTTAACATTTTGGATTCTGAATGGCATTCAGAAATTAATTAAGTTTGAAAACCAAGGTTCCACTGTATATATATATATATATATATATATATATATATATATATATATATATATATATATATATATATATATATATATATATATATATATATATATTTCATTAAAAGTGATGGCAAGCTCTGAATTTATTATTTTCTTCAAGGTATTTTCTCTATACCTTAGCAGTGTCTTATATGTTAAGGTATAGAGAAAATACCTTGAAGAAAATAATAAATGCAGAGCTTGCCATCACTTTTAATGAAATATGCTTGAGAGAAAATCTCCTGCCCATTTATACCCTTAATATATATATATATATATATATATATATATATATATATATATATATATATATATATATATATATATATATATATATATATATATATATATATATATATATATATATATATATATATATATATATATATATATATATATATATATATATATATATATATATATATATATATATATATATATATATATATATATATATAAAATGCACTTGAAACACTTGAAACACTTGAAACACTTTATTATACTTTGCATGAGTTAAAACATAGATTAAATATATTTTTGAATAGCAAAGCAGCCCATATAAAGCCGAGGCTTTTTGGGCAGTACTACTTATAAGATAATTAAATTATCTTCTCAACCCCATTCCATATGTTGCCAGTAGCATAGGCAATATCTTTACATACACAAATATACATATTAACTTTGTCCATACATACATGTATACTAGCATGCATCCGCCCATACATACACACATTCACACAAAATCATAACACACATAGGCATATAAATGATATATGTAATATACATACACAAATGCAAACACGCATATATACACAATATTTTATTACAATGTACGTGACACCAGTGACATAACTATTTATTTTATTTTATTTTGTTTTGTGTTGCCTGATTGAATGAATGTTTGATTGTCAATTTAATAAGTGGAAATTATATGTTTCTTACTTTTTTTTTTAAATGAAAGTATTGTGGGTAATAATCTAATGTGTTCTGGAATCGAATTCCATGTTTTTGGGCCAGTATAAGATAATGAATGTTGATATATCGTTAGGTGGTGAAGTGGTATGGAGAGGTTGTCTCGAGCACGTGTAGGATAGTTATGTTGATGTCTTATAGCTGTATCGTTTGTGTCTTTAATTTGTTTGTACATCTGAATTCCAATTTGCACTTTATTAATATCAAATAACTTCAATATATTTGTCTCTTTGAAAAGAAGTTGTGTATGAGCAAAATAGTCACTGAATGTTATGATTCTAATTATTTTTTTTTGCAGTCTGAAGAGTGGTATCAGGTGTGTTGGATAGGTGTTGCACCAGATAGGTATGCAGTACTGTAAGTGTGGTAAAACATGTGCATTGTATAAAATTATAAGTACATATTGTGGAACTAAATCTTTAATCTGGTACAGGAGGGAAACAATCCTGGATAATTTCAGCATGAGATTTGATATGTGTGGTTTGAAAGTCATATTTTCATCATAGGTTATTCCTAGTAAGTTATGGTGATTAGTTCTATTAATAATCTTATCATGATAAAACAGAGGTGGCAGTATATTTATGGGCTTATTGGTAAATAGCATGTAATATGTTTTGCTGGGATTTACAGTTAGTCTATTACTTGTACACCATTTGTGGAAGGTTTTTAGATCTATGTTAGCTGTTTGTATCAATGTAATAGGATCATTTCCAACAATGTAAAAAGTTGAGTCGTCGGCAAAAAGAATTGTTTTTAGGTTAGAAAAAATTTGTGTTATGTCGTTAATATATAAGAGGAAAAGAATTGGTCCTAACACACTGCCTTGAGGAACTCCATATTGAATTTGAAGTGGCTTTGAAAATTAATTGGAGAATTTTGTGGATTGTGTTCTATTGGAAAGGTAGTCGCAGAACCAATCATGTATAATTCCTCTTATCCCATAGTAGTGTAATTTCTTTATTAATATATCATGTCTCACAGTATCAAATGCTTTTGAGAAATCAACATATATACTTAATAGGGAATTTTGCTTATCTAGTGATGAGTATATTTGTTCACTGAAAGTGTTCAAAGCATTAAAAGTATTTAAACCTTGACAGAATCCAAATTGTTCATTATTTAGTATATTTCTAGTTTGTAGGAAGCAAATGAGATGTTTTTTCATTAATTTTTCAAAGATTTTAGAAAAGATACTTAGTAGGGAGATAGGTCTATAGTTTCCAATATCGTCTTTGGAGCCTTTTTTATAAATAGGGATAACCGTAGCATGTTTAAGGCATTGTGGAAACTTTCCAGAATTAATAGATTGGTTAAAAAGGATAGATAATGGAATTGCAAATTTAGCTTTGTTTTCTTTAATTATAGAAAGTGGGATTTCCTTTGGATTACTTTTTTTGTTTTTTATTGAGTTTATTGTGTTAATAACTTCTTGAGGGTAGATTGGAGGCACCACCATAGATGTAGGATAATTACCTTGGAGAAAGTTTAAAGGGTCAACAGTAGATGGTGGCAGGTGTTGATCTAAGGTAGGGGCAATGTTAATGTAAAATTTATTGAAGGCTTCACTTATTTGTACTGGATCAGTTAATTTAATATTATTTTGAGAGATGTAATCTATATTGTTGTGTTTGTGTTTCTTATATAAATTGTTTATGGTTTCCCATATTTTTTTAGTATTATTTTTAAAGTTCGTAAATATATTTAAGTAGTATGATGACTTTGTATGTTTGATTAAACGATTTAATGTATTGCGGAAACGTTTAAATTCTAATTCTGTAATGGCTCCGATTTTAAAGTCCTTATACATGTTATTTTTTCTTTTTATTGAGTTTATTATTGTTTGTGTGATCCACGGATTACAGTCTTTTTTCTGTTATTAATTTTGTTTGGAGTGGGAAACATACATTAAAGATTTCTTTGGTTTTGTTTAGAAAATACGTACAGTTGTAGTTAATGTCACTGGAAGACAGAAGAGTATGCCAGTCAAGGGTATTTAGCGTGTGTGAGAACTTTTCTTTATTTGAATTGGATAAATTTCTAAATTCTATTTTATGTAAATTATTTGTAATAGTCGAATTGGGGAGGCTAAGAAAAACTGGCAAATGATCTGAAACAGGAAAAAGTATTATTTCAGCTGTAAAGTTATTGTTAAAGTTAGTGAATATGTGGTCTAATAGTGAAGGTTGACCTAAATTGACACTATCTGGGAACCATGTTGGTCTGGATATATGTGGGTAGAAATTTATGGCATGTAGACTAGCAAGGAAGTTATTTGTTGGGGCATGTGTGGTGTGCTCAAGTAAATTTATATTTAGGTCCCCCATAATTATTACTTTGTTATTTTTTAGACAGTTTTTTTGTAAAAGTGTACATAAAACACCATTAAACAGATCAATACCAATGTGTTTACTGTGGGGCCTGTATATTGAGCATACAATATAAATCTCCGTTTTTGTAAAAACTTTTACTGTAAAAATTTCTATGTCATCATTAGTAAATGAACATTCATTGATTAGCTGGGATCTTATTAGGTTTGATATATATACCGAGACTCCCCCGTGTGGCCTTATTAGTCTTGTTTGGTGGTATGAGTGATAGCCTTGAAGTTCATATAGATGTTTGTTAGTGTTCTTGAGCCAAGTCTCAGTGACTGTTAGAATATCTGGGTATGAAGACAGAGAGTGTAGAAAGGCGATAATGTTGTCGAAGTTTTTAGGTAATGATCTTGAGTTAACATGGAGAAAGCTCAAGTTATTGCTGTGTGAGGATATTAGATTGTTATAAGAAACAATGTCATAGTATTTTGATAAGTTGTCAAAATCCATATTGCCATACATTTGATTAATAATTTGCAAGGTGATGTCACTAGTGTCATGATTTTGTTGCATGTCATCTGTAAACAGAGTATTGTAAAGATGGTCCATGCAGAATAATCTGATGAATACCAGATTCCGGCTGCACCGGGTGGGACACAATAGCTGCTAAGTACAGTAGTAACAATAGCAATATACATGATAATAAAAATAATAATAATAATAAAGCAGCGAGATAAAACAATATAAAATGAAGAAAACAGTAAGAACATAGTAAGAATGATGAGAGAACTAGAGTACAAAAGCCAGACATATGATTGAGAGTGGTCGCTCGCTGCCATAAACTTACTATAAGAATCCCCACGTCCAGAGACTCTCCTTCCCTGAGTAATTTACCTTATTTCTATCTGCTCAGTCAGTTTGAGTCTCACGTAGTTTACAGCAGGAGTTGCCCCTGACAAAGAAATAATTACTATTCATCTAGCCCCTCTTGTTTAATCAGTAGAATTTTTAAAAGTAAAGTGTTTTATTCAAGTAGAGATTGTGCAGGGAGCAGTGTGTGGGCAGGCATTCATATTGTGCATGTGTTGCTCCCACCAACCTCTCCTTGTACCCCCCCCTCCCTGTAGCAGCAGCGTGGGAAAGTGCTCGGAACACAGTCAGTCACTACCCAGCACTTGGAAGCAGAAGACGTACTGAGACATGCTCTAATATTTGACAGAGACTAGGGAGGGAAAATACTTAGTTGTATCAGTTGCCTTTAAGGGAATAAGTGAGTCATTACCAGCAGTATGCCCCGGCTTTCTTAAATAGAATAGGAGTCTCCATAGTAGTCTGCCAGTAAGGCGAGTTGTGTATAGGAGGAGGAGGCAATAGACACCTGCCAAAACGATAATTACTCCCAGTGAGGTCTAAAGCACTGTTCAGGGGGTGTTGTGAACTTATTAAACCCAGTTGTGACCTCACTGAACGTTTCCCTTTGTGCCTCACAACACAAGAGGGCAGTCACAGCCTGCCCTCTAAAGACAACTCTCTTCCTCCACACAAAACTACAAGCACCTAATAACACACACACCCTTCACTCAAAAATTTCAAAATTATCATGGCGACTCCTACACTAGCCTCCGAGTCCCCATCTGGGGAGGATACCGTAAATGTCCCCAGGTCAGACTGCCTTTCTGTCGACAACCCTAAGTGTCTTGACACTCCCCTCAACTTTTTCTTCATTAACTTCTGCAACATTTGCAGTCTAAGATCTAATTTTCAATCTGTAGAACACCACCTCTCCTCTTCTAAACCTCATCTTCTTTTCCTCACTGAAACTCAGGTGTCTGAGGCAACTGACAGTAGCCCCTTTTCTGTTCCCTCTACTTTCTCTATCCTCATTTTCGATCCAAAGCTGGATGTTGCGTTTATGTGCGCAATGACTTAACCTGCTCTCATGCCCACGCTCTTGAATCTTCCGAGTTTTCCACCATCTGGCTACAACTACAGAGTCACTCTCAAACTAAATTTATCTGTGCTGTATACCTCTCACCTAACTCCTCTGACTATAAGAAATTCTTTGACTACTTAACTTCCGAAGTGGAGCACATTCTGACCCTCTTCCCTTTTGCAGAGATTTCCATTCTTGGAGACTTCAATGTTCACCACCAGCTTTGGCTTTCCTCTCCCGTCACTGACCATCCTGGCGAACTAGCCTTCAACTTTGCTATGTTCCACGACCTAGAGCAATTGGTGCAACACCCTGCTCATATTCCTTACCGTCTTGGAGATACGCCCAACATTCTTGAACTTTTCCTGACCTCTAATCCTTCTGCTTATGCTGTCACCCTTTCTTCTCCATTGGGCTCCTCCGATCACAATCTCATATCTGTATCTTGTCCTATCACTCCAATCCCTCCTCAGGATCCCCCTGAGCAAAGATGCCTCTGGCATTTTGCCTCTGCTAGTTGGGGGACCTGAGAAGGTATTTTGCTGATTTTCTTTGGAATGATTACTGCTTCCGTGTCAGAGACCCGTCTTTGTGTGCTGAGCGCATAACAGAGGTGAGAGTGTCTGGCATGGAGGCATACATTCCTCACTCTTTTTCTCGACCTAACCCTTCCAAACCTTGGTTTAACACAGCTTGTTCTCATGCTATACATAATAGAGAGGTGGCCCACAAAAGGTATTTAAGCCTTCCATCACCAGAATCTCATGCACTTTATATTTCTGCCCAGAACCATGCAAAGTCTGTTCTACAACTAGCCAAAAACTCCTTCATTAACAGAAAGTGTCAAAACCTTTCAAGATCTAACTCCCCTTATTACTTCTGGCATCTAGCCAAAAATATCTCCAATAACTTTGCTTCTTCTTCTTTCCCTCTTTTACTTCAACCAGATGGCACCACTGCTATCACATCTATTTCTAAAGCTGAACTCTTCGTTCAAACCTTTGCTAAAAACTCTACCTTGGACGATTCTGGCTTTGTTCCTCCCTCTCCTCCACCCTCTGACTACTTCATGCCACCTATTAAAATTCTTCGCAATGATGTTTTCCATGCCCTCGCTGGCCTAAACCCTCGGAAGGCTTATGGACCTGATGGGGTCCCTCCTATTGTTCTCCGAAACTGTGCCTCCGTGCTTGCACCTTGCCTAGTCAAACTCTTTCAGCTCTGTCTGTCAACATCTACCTTTCCTTCTTGCTGGAAGTTTGCCTACATTCAACCTGTTCCTAAAAAGGGTGACCGCTCTAATCCCTCAAACTATCGTCCTATTGCTTTAATTTCCTGCTTATCTAAAGTTTTTGAATCTATCCTCAACAGGAAGATTCTTAAACATCTATCACTTCACAACCTTCTATCTGATCGCCAGTATGGGTTCCGTCAAGGCTGCTCTACTGGTGATCTTCTGGCTTTCCTTACTGAGTCTTGGTCATCCTCTTTTAGAGACTTTGGTGAAACTTTTGCTGTTGCCTTGGACATATCAAAAGCCTTTGATAGAGTCTGGCACAAAGCTTTGATTTCCAAACTACCCTCCTACGGTTTCTATCCTTCTCTCTATAACTTCATCTCAAGTTTCCTTTCTGACCGTTCTATTGCTGCTGTGGTAGACGGTCACTGTTCTCCTAAATCTATTAACAGTGGTGCTCCTCAGGGTTCTGTCCTGTCACCCACTCTCTTCTTATCATTCATTAATGATCTTCTAAACCAAACTTCTTGTCCTATCCACTCCTATGCTGATGATACCACCCTGCACTTTTCCACGTCTTTTCATAGACGTCCAACCCTTCAGGAGGTAAACATATCACGCAGGGAAGCCACAGAACGCCTGACTTCTGATCTTTCTAAAATTTCTGATTGGGGCAGAGCAAACTTGGTATTGTTCAATGCCTCAAAAACTCAATTCCTCTATCTATCAACTCAACACAACCTTCCAGACAACTATCCCCTCTTCTTCAATGACACTCAACTGTCCCCCTCTTCTACACTGAACATCCTCGGTCTGTCCTTTACTTATAATCTGAACTGGAAACTTCACATCTCATCTCTAGCTAAAACAGCTTCTATGAAGTTAGGTGTTCTGAGACGTCTCCGCCAGTTTTTCTCATCCCCCCAGCTGCTAACTCTGTACAAGGGCCTTATCCGTCCATGTATGGAGTATGCTTCACATGTCTGGGGGTGTTCCACTCATACTGCTCTTCTAGACAGGGTGGAATCAAAAGCTTTTCGTCTCATCAACTCCTCTCCTCTAACTGACTGTCTTCAGCCCCTCTCTCACCGCCGCAATGTTGCATATCTAGCTGTCTTCTACCGCTATTTTCATGCCAACTGCTCTTCTGATCTTGCTAACTGCATGCCTCCCTTCCTTGCGCGACCTCACTGCACAAGACTTTCTTCTTTCTCTCACCCCTATTCTGTCCACCTCTCTAACACAAGAGTTAACCAGTATTCTCAATCATTCATCCCTTTCTCTGGTAAACTCTGGAACTCCCTGCCTGCTTCTGTATTTCCACCTTCCTATGACTTGAATTCCTTCAAGAGGGAGGTTTCAAGACACTTATCCACCAATTTATGACCACTGCTTTGACCCTTTTATGGGACTGGCATTTCAGTGGGCATTTTTTTTTATTAGATTTTTGTTGCCCTTGGCCAGTATCCTTCCTACATAAAAAAAAAAAAAAAGGAAGATTCTTAAACATCTATCACTTCACAACCTTCTATCTGATCGCCAGTATGGGTTCCGTCAAGGCTGCTCTACTGGTGATTTTCTGGCTTTCCTTACTGAGTCTTGGTCATCCTCTTTTAGAGATTTTGGTGAAACTTTTGCTGTTGCCTTGGACATATCAAAAGCTTTTGATAGAGTCTGGCACAAAGCTTTGATTTCCAAACTACCCTCCTACGGCTTCTATCCTTCTCTCTGTAACTTCATCTCAAGTTTCTTTTCTGACCGTTCTATTGCTGCTGTGGTAGACAGTCACTGTTCTTCTCCTAAATCTATTAACAGTGGTGTTCCTCAGGGTTCTGTCCTGTCACCCACTCTCTTCTTATTATTCATTAATGATCTAGAATTCTAAACCAAACTTCTTATCCTATCCACTCCTACGCTGATGATAACACCCTGCACTTTTCCACATCCTTTCATAGACGTCCAACCCTTCAGGAAGTAAACATTTCATGCAGGGAACCCACAGAACGCTTGACTTCTGATCTTTCTAAAATTTCTGATTGGGGCAGAGCAAACTTGGTATTGTTCAATGCCTCAAAAACTCAATTCCTCCATCTATCAACTCGACACAACCTTCCAGACAACTATCCCCTCTTCTTCAATGACACTCAACTGTCCCCCTCTCCTACACTGAACATCCTCGGTCTGTCCTTTACTTATAATCTGAACTTTACATCTCATCTCTAGTTAAAACAGCTTCTATGAAGTTAGGCGTTCTGAGACGTCTCCACCAGTTTTTCTCACCCTCCCCAGTTGCTAACTCTATACAAGGGCCTTATCCATCCATGTATGGAATATGCTTCACATGTCTGGGGGGGTTCCACTCATACTGCTCTTCTAGACAGGGTGGAATCAAAAGCTTTTCGTCTCATCAACTCCTCTCCTCTAATTGACTGTCTTCAGCCTCTCTCTCATCGCTGCAATGTTGCATCTCTAGCTGTCTTCTACCTCTATTTTCATGCTAACTGCTCTTCTGATCTTGCTAACTGCATGCCTCCCCTCCTCCCATGACCTCGCTGCACAAGACTTTCTTCTTTCTCTCAACCGTATTCTGTCCACCCCTCTAACGCAAGAGCTAACCAGTATTCTCAATCTTTCATCCCTTTCTCTGGTAAACTCTGGAACTCCCTGCCTGCTTCTGTATTTCCACCTTCCTATGACTTGAATTCCTTCAAGAGGGAGGTTTCAAGACACTTATCCTTCAATTTCTGACTACCGCTTTGGACCCTTTTATGGGACTGGCATTTCATTGGGCATCTTTTTTAATTGGATTTTTGTTGACCTTGGCCAGTGTCCCTCCTACATAAAAAAATATAAATAAATAAATAAATACCATGCACTATACCCAGGGAAGTGATTCCTCAGCTGTGTGAGTGCACAGGTCAAGCTGGCACAGTGAATGGTGACTGACACTCCTGTGTATTCATGAGCACTCTTTGTAGTAGTTTCTTGTCTTTTGTTAATGACCCTGTTTCATCTTAAATGCTACTGTGGTCTGACATATTTCAGCCACAGAGGACTTGAGTAATTAGCTGTGAAGTGAACTTTACTCCCTCCTCAGGTCCTGACAAGGCCTGCCATCCAGGGGGCAGTAAATGACACTACTCGGCTGGAGGCTATAACACGCTGTTGGACAGTGGGTGGATTCATCACGGAGGTGTTGTTTGAGTATTTCCCTTGTCTGTGGGGTAGGTAAAACAGACTGGCAACCTCAACTTAGTGTGACCTGATATTACAGCTGTAGTGAAAAGGGTGTAGTGAAAAGGAGTCACAAGGGACCCTGTACACCTGCATTTGAGCCCACCACTGAGTCCACATAGGAGATGGCTCAGGGAAGCTACTCCAGGTGTGACAGCTTGGTGAAGGAGCTGGTATTTATAGTTGTAAGAATGTGTGTGTGTGTGTGTGTGTGTGTGTGTGTGTGTGTGTGTGTGTGTGTGTGTGTGTGTGTGTATTTTTTTTTTTTTTTTTTTTTTTTTATGTAGGAAGGATACTGGCCAAGGGCAACAAAAATCTAATAAAAAAAATGCCCACTGAAATGCCAGTCCCTATATATATATATATATATATATATATATATATATATATATATATATATATATATATATATATATATATATATATATATATATATATATATATATATATATATATATATATATATATATATATATATATATATATATATATATATACACACAGTATTTGCCAGCGTATTAGCTGTACCTCTGCATAAGACACACCCATATTTTACAAAGATGTTTTGTGGAAAAAAATTTCATAACAAGCCCAATGGCCAAGGTCAACAAAAAATTTTAATAAAAAGAAAGGTCCACCTAATGCCAGTTCCCATAGAGATGTCAGATAGAATAAAAAAAAAAAAACAGAGGATAAGTATCTTGAAACCTCCCTCTTGAAAGAGTTCATAGGAAGGAGGAAATTCAGAAGCAGGCAGGGAGTTCTAGAGTTTAAAAGAGAAAGGGATGAATGATTGAGAATACTGGTTAACTCTTGCATTAGAGAGGTGAACAGAATAGGGATGAGAGAAAGAAGAGTCTTATGTAGCAAGGTAGCAGGAGAAAAGGAGGCATGCAGTTAGCAAGATAAGACGAGCAGTTAGCATGAAAATAGCAGTAGAAGATAGCAAGAGATTGTAGTGAGGAGAGAGAGGCTGAAGACAATCAGTTACAGGAGAGGAGTTGATGAGACAAAAAGCTTTTGATTCCACCCTGTCTAAAACAGCAGCATGAGTGGAACCCCACATACATGTGAAGTATACTCCATACATGGACAGATAAGGCCCCTATGCAGAGTTAGCAGCAGGAGTGAGGTGAGAAAAACTGGCAGAGACAACACAGAACATTTAACTTCATAGAAGTTACTTTAGCAAGAGATGAGATGTGAAGTTTCCAGTTTAGATTATAAGTAAAGGACAAACTGAGGATGTTCAATGTAGAAGAGGGGGGCCGTTGAATGTTATTGAAGAAGGAATATACATGAGGAGGGTTGTGTCAAGTTAATAGATGGAGAAATTGAGTTTCTGAGGCATTGAACATTACCATGTTTGCTCTATTCCAATCAGAAATTTTGAGGAAATCAGAAGTCAGGCATTCTGTGGCTTCCCTTTGTGAACTGTTTACTTCCAGAAAAATTGAATGTCTACAAAAAGATGTGGAAAAGTGCAGAGTGGTATCATCAGATCAGCATAGGAGTGGATAGGATAGAAGTTTGGTTTAGGAGATTATTGATGAATAATAGGAAGAGTTAATGAAAGGACAGAACCATGAGAAACACCACTGTTAACAGACCTGGGAGAGCATTGTTCATCTACCACAGCAGCAATAGAACGATCACAAAGGAAACTTAAGATTAAGTTATATAGAAAAGGATAGAAGCCGTAGGAAGGTAGTTTGGAAATCAAAGCTTTGTGCCACTCTATCAAAAGCTAACAACAAGCAACAGTGAAAGTTTCACCAAAATCCCTAAAAGAGTGTGTATTTTGTCCTCACATCTGGTGTGATACAGCACATGGTGGCTGTGCAGTACTACCATCACATCTAAGGCTGTGTTTGTGTGTATGTGTGTTTTGATCTCTCTCTCTCTCTCTCTCTCTCTCTCTCTCTCTCTCTCTCTCTCTCTCTCTCTCTCTCTCTCTTGCTTTCCTTGCCCTCCTCTCCCTTCCATCCTTCACTCCCCATTCCCTCCCTCTCCCTTTCCTGACCTCCTCCCCCTTCCCTCCCTACCTCCTCCCATCCATCCTACCCACGCACCCTCCCTCCTTCCATTTTCTCTCTCTCTCTCTATCTGAGAGAGAGAGAGAGAGAGAGAGAGAGAGAGAGAGAGAGAGAGAGAGAGAGAGAGAGAGAGAGAGAGAGAGAGAGAGAGAGAGAGAGAGAGAGAGAGAGAGAGAGAATTTTATCATAAGTAATATTATTAGTAATAGTATTTGTGCTTAAGTGTATGACTGCTTCAGTCCCACACCTATAGGCCTAGGCTTACAGGTCTAGGCATCTGTACTACAGCTGCGTTAGACGCACAGTAATTATTAGATACTTTATTTCAAGAAAAGTGTGTAATGTGCCAGCAAATACAGTGTATTTACCTAGTTGTATTTACCTAGTTGTATAGTACAGGGTCCGAGCCAAAGCTCAATTAGTCCTGTCTCCATACCTGAATTTGTCCAATCTCTCTTTAAACATGTGCACACTCTTTGCCGCAACCACCTCTTCTTTTAAGTTATTCCATATTTCAACCATTCAATGCGGAAAGCTGTATTTCTTAATATCTCCCAAACAATGACTCTTCTTTAATTTCTTCATTATCCCCTTGTACGTCTATCTCCTTCCTCCACTTTTACAACTAGGTCATCTCTGTCTATCTTCTCCATGCCATTTACTAATTTGAACATTGTTATCAGGTCTCCTCTTTCCCTTCTTTCTTGCAGTGTTGGTAATCCAATTTCTTCCAGTCTTTCCTTGTAACTTAGGTCTTCCAATTCAGGTATCATTTTCGTAGCTGTTCTTTGTATTCTTTCCAATTTCCTTATATCTTTCTTCTTGTGTGGAGACCATACCACTGCTGCGTATTCCAGTTTGGGGCGTATCATATGTGTTATAATTTTCTTCATCATTTCTTTGTCTAGGTAATTAAATGCCACCCTGATATTTGCTAGCAAATTATATGTGGAGCCAAATATTCCATTGATGTGTTTTTCTGGTGATAGCGTGTCTTGAATTATTACTCCCAAGTCTTTTTCTTCTTTGCTCTTTGGTATTGTGATTCCTCCCATCTTATACTCCCATGAAGGTCTCCTTTTACTTCTTCCCATCTCCATTACATGGCACTTCTTTATATTGAATTCTAATTTCCATCGTTTACTCCATTCATAAATTCTATCAATATCCCTCTGTAGTTCCTCACAATCCTCTTGGTTCTTTATTACTTTCATCAATTTTGCATCATCTGCAAACATGTTAATGTAGCTATTTAAACCCACCGTCATATCATTTATATAGACCTGAAACATTATAGGTGCCAACACAGACCCTTGTGGTACTCCGCTTGTTACTTCGCGCCAACTTGATTTATTATCTCTGATTACTGTACTCATTTCCCTACCTTGGAGATAATCCTTCATCCACTTAAGTATTTTTCCTTTTAGCCCTTCTCGATGTTCCAGTTTCCATATGAGACTTTTATGTGGAACTGTATCAAAAGCTTTTTTCAGATCTAAATAGACTGCATCAACCCAACCATCTCTCTCTTGTAGTTTATCTATTACTCTTGTATAAAAGCTCAGTAAGTTTGTTACACAAGATCTCTCTTTCCTGAAACCGAATTGTTTTTCTGTTATTATATTTTCTTGTTCAAGATATTGCACCCATCTGTTTTTAATGACTATTTCACAGAGTTTACTTACAATACTCGTGAGTGAGACTGGTCTGTAATTCAGTGGTTCCATTTTATTACCTCCTTTGTATAACGGTACTATATTTGCTCTCTTCCATTCCTTTGGTACTTTTCCTTCCTTCAAAGAACTGTTAATTATCTCCCATATTGGTTCTTCCAATTCCTCTCTACATTCTTTCAATATCCATGCATTTACTTCGTCTGGTCCCATCGCCTTCCTAGTATCTAGCTCTTCCAGTAGTCTTTTCATTTCTTTTCTTTCCACTTGTATGTTTTCTATTCCTTTCTGTTGTTCCTCATCTCCCAGTGATGCAAAGACAGTTTCTCTTGTAAATACAGACTTAAAGCTTTTATTCAGTATCTCAGCCATCTCTTGTGTGGTTTCATAAATTTCTCCATTTTTATTCAGCTTTGTAATGGTATCTCTATGCTTTATTTTTCCATTTACATATCTATAGAAAAGTTTGGGTTCTTCTTTACACTTTCCAACTACATCTCTTTCAAAATTTCTTTCTTCTTCTTTTCTTATTTTAACATAATCATTTCTAGCTGTCCTGTATTCTTCTCTATTTATCTCATTCCATTGTTTCCTCATTTTTATCCATGCCCTCTCCTTCTTTTTTGCCTCTGCACACTTTGCATTAAACCACACTTTCTTATTTTCTTTTACCTTATATCTTGGCACATATCTTTCAACACCTTCTCTAAACTTGCTTAAAAACACTTCATATTTTTTCTGCACCTCCATACCTCTTAATAAATTATTCCAATCAAGCTCTCCGTAGAATTTCTTTAACCCTGTAAAGTCTGCCTTAGCATAATTTTTTCTCTCATTTTTATATTCCTCATTGAATTTTGGCACTTCTTCTTTGATCTCTATCTCCATCTTTACATGATCACTTTTTCCCACTGGACACAAATATTCTATACTTGGTTCATTTTCTGGCTTTTTTGTAAAAACCAAGTCTAGTAGTGATGGTTCATCTTCCCCTCTGTACCTAGTATTTTCTTTCACCCATTGATCCATCGTGTTTACCATCATAGTCTGTAAAAATTCTTCACTCCATGTACTGGCAATCCCTGTCACCTCCATCTCCAGTTTATCTCTTTGCTATTAAAATCTCCTACTAGTACCACCTTGTTTCTTATCTTTAGCATGTCATCTATACTTTTTATGAACTCACTTTGCATGTGCTTATAATCGTCAGTCCCCCAAGTGTGTGTGTGTGTGTGTGTGTGTGTGTGTGTGTGTGTGTGTGTGTGTGTGCGTGTATATATATATATATATATATATATATATATATATATATATATATATATATATATATATATATATATATATATATATATATATATATATATATATATATATATATATATATATATATATATATATATATATATATATATATATATATATATATATATATATATATATATATATTTTTTTTTTTTTTTTTTTTTTTTTTTTTATGTAAGAGGGACACCAGCCAAGGGCAACAATAATAATAACAAAAAAATAAAGCCCACTGAGATGCTGGTCCCCGAACAGGTCCAAAGTGGTAGTCAAAGATTGAAGTACAAGTGTCTTGAACCTCTGCATAAGGAAGGAATTCCTCTTGAAGGAATTCAAGTCATAGGAAGGTAGAAATACAGAAGCAGGCAGGGAGTTCCAGAGTTTGCCAGAGAAAGGGATGAATAATCAAGAATACTGGTTAATTATTGCATTAGATAGGTGGACAGAATAGGGATGAGAGAAAGAAGAAAATCTTGTGCAGTGAAGCTGTGGGAGAAGGGAAGGCATGCATTTAGCAAGATCAGAAGAGTGGTTACCATGAAAATAGTGGTAGAAGACAGCTAAAGATGCAATACCGTGGTGATGAGAAAGAGGCTGAAGATAGTCAATTAAAGGAGAGGAACTGATGAGACAAAAAGCTTTTCATTCCACCCAGCAGTATGAGTGGAACCTCTCCACACATGTGAAGCATACTCCATACATGGACAGATAAGGCCCTTGTACAGAGTTAGCAGCTTGGAAGGTGAGAAAAACTGTCAGAGATGTCTTGGAACACCTAACTTCATAGAAGCTGTTTTAGCTAGAGATGAGATGTCAAGTTTCCAGTTTAGATTATAAGAAAAGGACAGACTGAGGATGTTCAGTGTAGAAGAGGGGGACAGCTGAGTGTCAATGAAGAAGAGGGGATAGTTGTCTTGAAGGTTGTGTCAAGTTGATAGATGGAGGAATTGAGTTTTTGAGGCATTGAACAACACCAAGTTTGCTCTGCCCCAATCAGAAATTTTAGTGAGATCAGAAGTCAGGCATTCTGTGGCTTTCCTACGTGAACTGTTTACTTCCTGAAGGGTTGGACATCTATGAAAAGATGTGGAAAAGTGCATGGTGGTATCATCAGCATAAGAGTGGATAGGACAAGAAGTTTAGTTTAGATCAGTGATGAATGAAAGAAAGAGAGTGGGTGACAAGACAGAACCCTGAGGAACACCACTGTTAATTGATTTAGGAGAAGAACAGTGACCGTCTACTACAGCAGCAATAGAATGGTCAGAAAGGAAACCTGAGATGAAGTTACAGAGAGGAGGATAGAAGCCGTAGGAGGGTAGTTTGGAAATCAAAGCTTTGTGCCAGACTCTATCAAAAGCTTTTGATGTTTCTAAAGCAACAGCAAAAGTTTCACCAAAATCTCTAAAAGAGGATGACCAAGACTCAGTAGAGCAGCCTTGACGGAACCCATACTGGCAATCAGGTAGAAGGTTGTTAAGTGATAGATGTTTAATAATCTTCCTGTTGAGTATAGATTCAAAAACTTTAGATAGGCAGGAAATTAAAGCAATAGAAAGGTAGTTTAAGGGATTAGAACAGTCTCCCTTTTTAGGAACAGGATGAATGTAGGCAAACTTCCAGCAAGAAGGAAAGGTAGATGTTGACAGATTTGAAAGAGTTTAACTAGGCAAGGTGCAAGCACAAAGGCGCAGTTTTCCGAGGTTTTAGACCAGCGAGGGCATGGAAAACTTCAATACAAAGAATTAATAGGTAGCATGAAGTATTCAGAGGGTGGAGGAGAGGGAGGAACAATTCCTGAATCTTCTAAGGTAGAGTTTTTAGCAAATGTTTGAGCAAAGGTTTGAGTTCAGCTTTTGATGTGATAGTAGTGGTACCATCTGGTTGAAATAAAGGAGGGAAAGAAGAAGCAAAGTTATTGGAGATATTTTTGGCTAGATGTCAGAAGTCATGAGGGGAGTTAGATCTTGAAAGATTTTGACACTTTTTATTAATAAAGGAGTTTTTGGCTAGTTGGAGAACAGACTTGGTAGGGTTCCAGGCAGAAATATAAAGCACATGAGATTCTGGTGATGGATAGCTCAAGTACATTTTGTGGGCCACCTCTTTATTATGTATAGCACGAGAACAGGTTTGGAAGGTTTAGGTCAAGAGAAAGAGTGAGAAATGTACGCCTCCATGCCAGACACTATCACCTCTGTTATGCATTTGGCACACAGAGACAGGTCCCTGACATGGAAGTAGTAGTCATTCCAAGGAAAATCAACAAAATACCTCCTCACATCCTCCTAACTAACAGAGGCAAAACGTCAGAGGCACCTATGCTTAAGGGGATCCTGGGAAGAGATTGGAATGATAGGACAAGATACAGATATGAGATTGTGATAGGAGCCCAACAGAGAAGAGAGGGTAACAGTGTAAGCAGAAGGATTTGAGGTTAGGAAAAGGTGAAGAATGTTGGGAGTATCTCCAAGACAGTCAGGGATACAAGTAGGGTGTTGCACCAATTGCTCTAGGTTATGGAGGATAGCAAAGTTGAAGGTTAGTTCACCAAGGTGATCAGTGAAGGGAGAGGAAACCCAAAGTTGGTGGTGAACATTGAAGTCTCCAAGAATGGAGATCTCTGCAAATGGGAAGAGTCAGAATGTGCTCCACTTGGGAAGAGTCAGAATGTGCTCCACTTTGAAAGTTAAGTAGTCAAAGAATTTCTTATAATCAGAGGAGTTAGGTGACAGGTATACAGCACAGATAAATTTTGTTTCAGACTGACTCTGTAGTCATAGCCAGATGGTGGAAAACCCAGAAGATTCAAGAGCATAGGCATGAGAGCAGGTTAGGTCGTTGTGCACATAAATGCAACATCCAGCTTTGGATTGAAAATGAGGATACAGAAAGTAGGAGAGAACGGAAAAGGGGCTACTGTCAGTTGCCACAGACACCTGTGTTTCAGTGAGGAAAAGATGAGGTTTAATAGAGGAGAGGTGGTGTTCTATAGTCTGAAAATTAGATCTAAGACTGTGAATGTTACAGAAGTTATTAAAGAAAAAGTTGAAAGGGCTTTCAAGGCACTTAAGGTCGATACAAGAAGAGCACTCTGACCTGGAGTCCCCAGATGGGGACTCCAAGGCTGGTGTAAGTCACCATGAAAATTTTGAATTTTGAGTGAAGTGTGTGTGTGTAACTAGGTGCCTGTAATTTTGTGTGAAGGAATAGAGTTGTCTTTAGAGGGCAGGCTGTGACTGCCCCTTTATGTTGTGAGACACAAAGGGAAACATTCAGTGAGGTCACATCTGGGTTTAATGATAAGTTCACAGCATCACCTGATCCAGTGCTTTAGACTTCACTGGGAGCAATATATATATATATATATATATATATATATATATATATATATATATATATATATATATATATATATATATATATATATATATTGTTACACCAAAACAACAATCCAGAAGAAGGTCACCAACTCTGCTGCTACCACACCACACTCCTGACAAAAGGGCACCAGTTCTATTTCAACTTTACCTGAGCCCCTCTCTGTGGGTCTCTCTGGACACAACAATCAGCTCCCTCTACTCAAGACTTCCCTAGGCTACACCCTATAGCCTAATGCGAGACAAAACATGAGAGTCCAGGCGAAGAAGCCTCAAGGTCGCCACACCTGCCTCACAACACAGAAGAAATATAAATCTAAAGGAAAAATCTCACTCCCCAAAGGTGAAAAAGACTTGACACACATGTTCCAGGAAGAAAAGATAAAAATCAAACATCCCACAATATTGTGCAATGCTGACAACCACCCTCAAGATGACAGCTGCCCACCATCTTCTAGAATATTACAACATTCAAATGTGACCTCAGCTCATCTCAAATCTCTTGGAAGACAGATCTTGTCCCCTATTAACTGATGGGTTTGGAGAGATGGGAGATTGCAGAGCACAAGACAGCACAAAACAAAGACTTATCCTGTGGCCACAAAAATGCACAAGATACCCACAAGGCCAGTTGCATTAAAAAAAAAAAAAAAAAAGACAGAGGAGTCAACTCAACTCAGATGACATAATGATACCAGGTGGACTTCCATCCTCTCTGGTCAGACAAAGGACACCAGAAAGACAAACCAGAAAGACACCAGAAAGACAAATGCCTCATATATTGTTATGTGGGGCATAAGGAGTAAATAGAAAGAAGTAAGTAGCAAGCAGAAGTGACAAGAAAGATGAGACGAGGGGAGAAAGGAGATGGGAGGAAGAGAGAGAGAGAGATAGAAGTAAGGTCAGCGGGAATGAAGATACAGTCACCAGAACCGCAATAACAGCCTCGCTGCCCACCCCAACTTACTTAAAAATCTTCCATATGTAGTCATTCTTCTTCCCCAATTAATTAGTTAATTTTCCTTATTTCTTGTTGCTCTTTCAGTCTGAGCCCCATGTGTTGTTTAGTTGAGAGTTCCCCTTGTTTGTAAAATGCTCAGAATACATCCAGCCCCCATAGTTAAATCACAATTATTCTCTAAAGACAACTGTTTTATTCATGTAAACTAGCCTGAGTGAGGCAGAGTGGCAAGCAGGATGGGGGATATCCCTGCTCCTCCCCTCACCTCTGGCATGAGTCATGTCCTTGTGATGAGCACAGGACTGCGCTCTCACGATCAGTCACCATCCATATCCCGTTAGAGACAGCCAGACATGCAGTTAGAAGCAGTGTTACCATGAGGAGGCTGGGAAGGATACAATTAAAGGGCTAGTTGCTATTAAGGAGTACATGAGTAATTTACCACAGTATGCCCCTGTTGATACTTGTCAGGACTTAGGAGTCTCCATCAACCTGCCTGTGAGTGCAGTTCCTTCTAACACACTTGATATGCAATGACGGGACTCCTCAACTCTTGGTAAGCCGAGTGTCTGGTGTCGGTGAGGAGTTGATGGACCCTCCCTTTTTGGTCTGTGGACAGCCTGTTAGTGTATACTTTGTTGTGTTACATGTTACTGTGTTCTTGTGCTCTTTTAAGGAGGATGGACACAGAGGGTTATATGTAAACTGCCATGCAGTGAAGTTCATTCCTTCCTCAGGCCCTACCATTGCGTGAGTGGTAAAAGCCTGTCTTCCAGGAAGCTGTAAACAACACTGATCTACAGTAGGATATAATACTCTGTTGGGCATGAGCAGTCTGTTACTGTCCTTCCCTAGAACATGGCTGACAATTCTTTCTCAGCAAGTGGAGAGTTGCTTGGTACTAGTATGTTACAACCATGAATCCTGCCCCTCTTGCATTGGCCTTTATCTTAGCTTGCCTCTCCAAGCCACCACCTGCATAACTTGGTGCAGGGCTTAACTGCAGGTTACAAGATCCTTCTGGACTCTTGTACCCTGTACACAGACGGTCACAACACCAGGTTCCACTCCTCTTCTCAACTGCCACTAGCTGGGTCAGCCTCCCCATCATACCTTTTGCACAGCACAGTGCAGAGGTCACATTCACCACAACATGGTCCTTCTGGCCTCCTGTGGTGAATTACACAACTGAGGTCATCAGCCTATTTCACCCACCAACAGGGAAGGGAATATTACAACAGCACAATCACTCTCAACAACTGGGAAAGAATCAATAGCCACATTCTAGGAAGCACAGCTACAACAAGAAATAAACATATAAAAGGATTATAATATTCTATGGAATACCTCCCTCTCAAACTACAAGACTACTATCTACCCTCATCCATATTACATTATCTCTCCTTCTGCTATGCAACACCATCTGTGTCTTCTCAGAAGACAAACCACAGTCACCCAGGACCAACTGAGCTCGGAGAAGAAAAAGACACCACCACGCTGCAGACTCAAATATCCTTTAACCCCAGAGCTCCCTAAAGAACACTGGAGCCTAGTAACATTTAGCAGCACAACAGCATATACACAAAAAAGCTGCCCCCAAACAGAACAGAGAAAGTATACTGAATGCTCACAGACATGCCAAATACTCAACTAGTACAGGCAAAGACTCTTTGTGGAAAGTATCTCTTTTCTTACGAGGTACTATAATTACAGGCAGGCTCTTGGAGACACTTATCTCTCACTTAAGATCAGCAGGGGCTTACTGATATACTAGTCAAATAGTATCATATGAATCTAATCACTCTCAAAATGTAAGCACTCAAATTCTCCAAGTCTTGCCCTGCCTCAACTCGCATGTCCTCACCTTCCAGTAACCAAACAATGACTGAGGGACGCACTCTACCAGCACGCTTCTCAGACCATGAAGTCACATGACAAAGAAGAAAGGGGGGAGGGTACAGAGACAGGATTGAGTAATGATGTGTCATGCCCACCTGCCACACACTATGAGCAGTGAGATTTTAATGATTTCGTTTGCTACACCTCCCTGAAGGGGATAATGGCAATTTAACTGTGTCACATTGTTCATTACTTTATAATCTTTCAAACAATAGCACTACCAACATAGTGCTCAAAAGGGGAGTGGAGGAGGGAAGACAAAACAACTAATGCAACCTACTCCACAAGCGGGCCCTCCTCCGCTGTTCTGGACTCTCTCTTTGTCTCATCTGTCTTCTATCTCCTTTCTACTCATCTTATCACCTTTTCTTCTTTAATTTTTGCCACTTGCAACAAGTAACATTCCCTTCCCTGTTGGTGGGTGAAACAGGGTGATGACCTTAGTTGTGTAATTCATCACAGGATGCCAGAAGGGCCCTGTAGAAGTGAATGTGAGCTCTGCACTATATTGCACTGTAGCGAGGCAGATCCCAGGTAGTGGCAACCATAAAGGGGAGATGAACCTGGTGTTATGACCATCTGTTAGCAGGGCACAAGAGACCAGAAGGGTCTTGTAACCTGCAGTTGAGCCCCATGCCAAGTTACACAGGTGGTGACTTAATGAAGCGAGCTGAGATAAAGGCCATTGAGAGAGGGGGCAGGATCTGTGGTCGTAACAGAAATTGGCAACCTTGCCAGGATAGGTGGAAGCTTTGTAGCCACATCAGGGAGACAGTTGCTAGTTTGTTTCATTGTCCTTTGTGTGCCCACACTCTGTTTATGCCACAGAGAGAAAGGCTAGTGGCCAAGGTGGCTCGCAACCCGAGTCTCATGACTCTGCCAAGAGTGGCAATGTAGATCTGACACAGCTTGGTGTCAGGACACAGGGTCCTATCGACAGTGCCCAAGGAAGTGTCAGCCCTGCCTACAGTAATGGTGGACTCTCCCTGACAGAAGTCATGTCTGAGGAAATGAAATTTAAATTGAAAATGAGGAGAATGGAGTTGGAGGAGGCTAGAGAAACTAAGAGATTGGAAGCAGAGAGGGAAGCTAAGAGGCTTGAATTAGAAGCAGAAAAGGAGAGAGAGTTGAGGATTGAATTGGAAGCTGAAGCCAAAGCAAGGATGTTAAAGGTTGAAGAGATAAGAGAAGCTAAAAGGCTTGAGGTAGAGAAAGAGATGAAAATGTTCAAGAAAGAGAGAAAAGGCTGAGAAGAATAGAATATATGAATTGGAGAAGACTTGAATAGAAGTTAATTCACCTCATGGCTTGAGGAGATAAGAACTGAAGGAGGATACAGTGGAAAGTGAGATGGTACAGAGTTTGAAGTTAATACGTGAGTTTGATGAGAAAAAATTAACAGAATGGTTTTGAGAAAGAATCAGAATTTGATTGACCTCAGGAGAGATGGGTTGGCCTGATGGCTAATATGGTGAAGGGCTAGACTTTAGAAGTTTATGATAGGATGTCAGTAAAGGATTTGAAGGATTGTAAGGAATTTAAAGTCGTCATCCTGAGAGCCTATGAGTTATGGCCCAAGGCTTACAGATTACAGTTCCAAGAAGGGAAGATGATGTCTGGGGATTCATATCTTGAATGTGCTTGCTATTTCAAGGAAACCTTTGAAAAATGGATTGCTAGCGAGTAGGCCACCTCCTACTGTGAGTTAAAGCTCGTGGTAATGGAGCAATTTGTAAATGTGACCAAGAAAGAACTTGTACTGCTGCTCTGGGAGAAAAGATTTAAAAGCTTGAAGGAGGCAGCTACCTGGGCTGATAATCATGTGTTGGCCCATCACCATGTATCCCACCAGGGAGGGGGGTGCAGGAGTTAAGGGAGCTGGAGAGAAACGGTTGGGAGGCAGTAGTAGTATTGGCCCTTCAGGAAATCCCCATCACAGCATTGAGTTTGGGAACAAGTCTCTGCCATGGATTTCACATAACACCTGGCTTCCTTTTGATCCAAAAAGGAGGGCCACAAGGAACATGGTACATAGTGCCCCTAATTTCAACATCCAGCCCACCTGTTACCACTGTAGAGCTTTGGGGCACTTCCGATTTAATTGCCCCAAGCTGGATACGGCTTCAGCGCCTAAGCACGCCTCCCCCCACCCCTCCCCAAGAAACCAGTGGCCAGGATATGGAGGAGGAAGCCTTTAAATCCAAGTGTAGCCTGGCCGGAGAGAAGACAAGGGGAGATTGTTTCCATGTCAACTCTCAGTACTCCACCTGAGTGTATGAGGCCTGGCATGGATTGCTGTCATCCTTTTTTGTGCTAAAATACTGTGAAAACTACAGGGGTGGTATACCTTGTAACCATACTGTGTGACACGGCAGCCCAACAATCTCTGTGCCAGAATATTAGGAGGAAGGCAGCTTCTGGAAAGGCAGTGTTGTGTAGAGGCATCAATGCTGTCAAGAAGCTCGTCACTACTAAGGTGATGTTAACTTGTCCACTGGTGACCACGAAGGTGCAAGTGGCTGTAACGGAGGACCTGCCAGTGTCCAGGGTTGATTTCCTTGGGGAATGACCTGGCAGAAGGGAGAGTTTGGATACACCCCCCACCCTGTCCCAGATGTGGAGGCTGCTGAGATGCCAAACTCAGTTAATGTTATCACCCACTTTATGGCAAGGTGGATGAAATCCTCTGCAGCTCCTCAGGTCAACTGCAATAAGGCAGGGCCAATGAGAGAGGAGTGCAGAGGTGATGTACATGCTGCAGTGGAGGCAGAGTGCCCAGAAGCCTGTCCCACTGCTGGTGAGTGCTTGAATGGGCCAGAGTTGAGCTCATCCTTGAGTCATGGTGCTGGGGCTGACTGCAACAAAGCATAGCCATTAGTGGAAGCACATGACTCAGTTGGGGGTGTTGCTAAGGGTGAGGTTGAAGAGTTGGGTTTGGAAGGTATATTTGTTGGTTTACCTCACTTGGCAGAGCATCCCAGAGCTGGCACTCAGGCAGAGTTGTCACCTGGCTTGGAGGTTGTAGTTGCTGGTATTCAGTCCAGGCCCCAGCCTGATGTATTAAATATGTTGAGGGTCACTGCCAAGGGCAGGGAGGGTTCCAGCTCTGTGGGGGACATGGAAGTCTCCTCCCCTGCAGAGTGTCCTGGAGGCAGGGAACAGGCTGTTCCCTTGCTAGGTGTAGACCCAGTGGGTGATGGCCCATGCAGTGGACCACCCCTGTTAGCTGCTGAGCCAGTGGCCAGTCAGATATCCAGGGAGGAGAGTGCTTCCCCCGAATCAGCAAGTGTCACTAGCTCATGCTGTAAGTGCTGGAGGGAGACAAGGGTGTTGGCTTTGCCTCTACCACTTGACCCTGTAGTCCCAAAGGACCTTAATGACATAGAGCTTGGTGAGTTGACTGAAGAGAAACAGAGAGATGGAGAGTTGGCCCCATGCTTTGCCAGGGTGGCTGAGGATAGTGAAGAGGTGGAGGGTAGGGAAGAGTTTGTTTTGTTGAAGATTCTGTATCATCAGTGGAAAGAGGATGGAGAGGAATTGCTCCAAGTTGTAGTGCCTTCTAAATTTAGAGAAGCACTTGTGCTGCTGGCACATGAGAGCCTGATGGTTGGTCATCTCAGAATTAGGAAAACCGTGGCGAGGCTGTGGAGGAATTTTTGGTGGCCCAGTATGGCCGGTAGTGTTGCTACCATACTTAAGTGCTGCCACACCTGTCAAGTGGTGGGCAAGCCAAACCAAGTGCCACCAGTGGCACCTCTTCACCCCATCCCGCCTATTGCTCCTCCCTTCACCTGAGTTTTTCTTGATATAGTGGGTCCTTTTCCCCCATTCTAGAGCAGGCTATAAATACCTGACTGTGATGGATGTCACCACAAGGTACCCCAAAGCCATACCTCTTAGGAGCACCCATTCCAAGATGGTGCTCAAGATCTTACTAAATTTCTTTACTCACTTTGGACTGCCTTCTGAGGTCCAGTCAGATCAAAGGGCCAATTTTACATCAAAATTGTTTGCTCAAACCATGACTGAGTGGGGGATTAAGCATGTCCTCTCCAGTGCATACCACACTCAGTCACAAGGGGTCTTGGAGAGGCATCATCAAACTTTAAAAAACAATGTTGAGGATCTTCTGTTTAGACCATGACAAGGACCAGGATGAGGCAGTCCCATATGTGATGTTTGCTGTGCGAGAGGCACCCACCAACCCATTGGGTTCTCGCCGAACTAGCTCATGTTTGGGCACCATGTGCATTTCCCACTGGATGTGGTTAGGGACGCCTGGTATCATTTCCAGTCCAACCCCCAAGAATTCTTGTTGGGCACTGCGATGTGCACTCAGGAGCAGTTGCTGAAGGTCCTCAAGGTGACTAAGTTGCATCTGGGCCAGGCTCAGAAGAATATGAAGATGTACTATGACCAGAAGCCAAGTACCGATGTTTTGCTCCCAGGAATGAGGTGCTAGTATTACTCCCGATTCAGGAACAACCACTGGCAGAACACTACAGCGGTCCCTATGAAGTGGATGAGTTGGATTATCTGATTGCTATTCCTGATCAGTAACAGCAGGCTCAGCTTTGCCATATCAATATGATGAAACCTTATTACCATAAGAATAGCCAGCAAGGCTCTTTAGTTTCAGCTGTGGAAGAGGTACCCTTAGTTTTGTTCTTGGGAAGTGATGGAGGGGAACATAATCATTTTGGCCTTGAGCCAGTCATGCCCACACAGTATTGAAAGCAGAATAGTACTCAGCTTCTTGAGGAAAAGTTGAGCCACTTGGATGCAGCACGCCAGCGGGAAATGTTAGACCAATTGGGAAAATACCTCTCAGTCTTTAGCAGAACTCCAGGAAGGACCGCTATGGTGGAGTGTGATATTGATGTAGGGGATGCTGCCCCTGTTAAGCTACCTCCCTATTGGGTGTACCCCCACAAGCAGGAGTTGCTAGTGGAGGAATTGGAGTGTATGCTAAACAATGGTCTTATCAAGAAAACTTACAGTGAGTGAAGTTTACCAGTCACCCTCCAGTCAAAGCCTGATGGCTGGATCAGGTTCTGTACTGACTTCCGAAAGGTGAACTCCCCATCTAAAGTTGACACTTACCCCATGCCTACAGTAGATGACTCTGTGGACCAAATAGGGGCAGCCACATTTATTACCAAAACTGATCTTGACATGGGGTATTGGCAGCTCGCCCTGACTGACCACGCAAGAGATTGCTGTGCATCAGTGCCAGGTCATGGCTTATGGCTTGAAAAATGCCCCAGCCACCTTCCAGCAGTTGATGGATTGGATAGTAGGAGCATCCTTTTGCAGGAGGATGCCCTCCTGCAGAAGGGGCATCATTGGGAGAGAACTGGAAAGTGTGAGGGGGCTTTGTAAAACTAAAGGCCGTGCTGTGCAGTCTACTTGTATTGAGGGCATTTGACTTTTCAAAGTCCTTTGCTTTAGCTGTTGATGCCAGTCAGGTAGGGATGGGGGCTGTATTGATGGAGCCAGACAATAATCAAGTTACCCTGCTTATGGCCCCAAGGTTATTATTTTCTCAGATCACAATCTTTTGCAGTTTCTGGGCAGCTTCAAATTCAAGAATGTCAAACTTCCTCAGTGGAGATTGCTGCTACAAGAATACAACCTTGATGTCAGGCATATTAACCCCCTTCAATACAATGAAACCTAAGTAGGTGTCATGAAGCACCACTGAAATATACAATGATGTCTACATATACATCATGGTTGCATTCTATTTTAGTTGTTGTTGAGTGATCCCATATATTTTTTTTTTTTATGTAGGAAGGACACTGGCCAAGGGCAACAAAAATCCAATAAAAAAATGCCCACTGAAATGCCAGTCCCACAAAAGGGTCAAAGCAGTGGTCAAAAATTGATGAATAAGTGTCTTGAAACCTCCCTCTTGAAAGAATTCAAGTCATAGGAAGGTGGAAATACAGAAGCAGGCAGGGAGTTCCAGAGTTTACCAGAGAAAGGGATGAATGATTGAGAATACTGGTTAACTCTTGCGTTAGAGATGTGGACAGAATACGGGTGAGAGAAAGAAGAAAGTCTTGTGCAGCGAGGCTGCAGAAGGAGGGGAGGCATGCAGTTAGCAAGATCAGAAGAGCAGTTAGCATGAAAATAGCGGTAGAATACAGCTAGATATGCAACATTGCGGCGGTGAGAGAGAGGCTGAAGACAGTCAGTTAGAGGAGAGGAGTTGATGAGACGAAAAGCTTTTGATTCTACCCTGTTTAGAAGAGCAGTATGAGTGGAACCCCCCTAGACATGTGAAGCATACTCCATACATGGACGGATAAGGCCCTTGTACAGAGTTAGCAGCTGGGGGCGTGAGAAAAACTGGCGGAGACATCTCAGAACGCCTAACTTCATAGAAGCTGTTTTAGCTAGAGATGAGATGTGAAGTTTCCAGTTCAGATTATAAGTAAAGGACAGACCGAGGATGTTCAGTGTAGAAGAGGGGGACAGTTGAGTGTCACTGAAGAAGAGGGGATAGTTGTCTGAAAGGTTGTGTCGAGTTGATAGATGGAGGAATTGAGTTTTTGAGGCATTGAACAATACCAAGTTTGCTCTGCCCCAATCAGAAATTTTAGAAAGATCAGAAGTTAAGCCTATCAGAAGTTAAGCGTACTGTGGCTTCCCTGTGTGATATGTTTACCTCCTGAAGGGTTGGACGTCTATGAAAAGACGTGGAAAAGTGCAGGGTGGTATCATCAGCGTAGGAGTGGATAGGACAAGAAGTTTGGTTTAGAAGATCATTAATGAATAATAAGAAGAGAGTGGATGAGAGGACAGAACCCTGAGGAACACCACTGTTAATAGATTTAGGAGAAGAACAGTGACCTTCTACCACAGCAGCAATAGAACGGTCAGAAAGGAAACTTGAGATGAAGTTACAGAGAAAAGGATAGAAACCGTAGGAGGGTAGTTTGGAAATCAAAGCTTTGTGCCAGACTCTATCAAAAGCTTTTGATATGTCCAAGGCAACAGCAAAAGTTTCACCAAAATCTCTAAAAGAGGATGACCAAGACTCAGTAAGGAAAGCCAGATCACCAGTAGAGCGGCCTTGACGGAACCCATACTGGCGATCAGATAGAAGGTTGTGAAGTGATAGATGTTTAAGAATCTTCCTGTTGAGGATAGATTCAAAAACTTTGGATAGGCAGGAAATTAAAGCAATAGGACGGTAGTTTGAGGGATTAGAACGGTCACCCTTATTAGGAACAGGTTGAATGTAGGCAAACTTCCAGCAAGAAGGAAAGGTAGATGTTGACAGACAGAGCTGAAAGAGTTTGACTAGGCAAGGTGCAAGCATGGAGGCACAGTTTCGGAGAACAATAGGAGGGACCCCATCAGGTCCATAAGCCTTCCGAGGGTTTAGGCCAGCGAGGGCATGGAAAACATCATTTCGAAGAATTTTAATACGTGGCATGAAGTAGTCAGAGGGTGGAGGAGAGGGAGGAACAAGCCCAGAATTGTCCAAGGTAGAGTTTTTAGCAAAGGTTTGAGCGAAGAGTTCAGCTTTAGAAATAGATGTGATAGCAGTGGTGCCATCTGGTTGAAATAGAGGAGGGAAAGAAGAAGAAGCAAAGTTATTGAAGATATTTTTGGCTAGATGCCAGAAATCACGAGGGGAGTTAGATCTTGAAAGCTTTTGACATTTTCTGTTAATGAAGGAGTTTTTGGCTAGTCAGAGAACAGACTTGGCATGGTTCCAGGTAGAAATATAAAGTGCATGAGATTCTGGTGATGGAAGGCTTAAGTACCTTTTGTGGGCAACCTCTCTATCATGTATAGCACAAGAACAAGCTGTGTTAAACCAAGGTTTAGAAGGTTTAGGACGAGAAAAAGAGTGAGAAATGTACGCCTCCATGCCAGACACTATCACCTCTGTTATGCGCTCAGCACACAAAGACAGGTCTCTGACACGGAAGCAGTAGTCATTCCTGTCTAGACTTGTCTTGACAGATTCCATGTATGTCCTTGAGGTTCTGTTACTCTGCTCACCCTCCTTTTTCCCTCCAGTCACGTAAATGAGCTATACCATCCCCCACCCTCTATCCAGAATAAGGAAGTCTCCTTAGCAGAGCCTTACATCACAGTTTCCCCCCATGGTCCTTCCCTTATCTTCCATATCCCCCTATCCTTCTCTTCATCCTATACTCCTCCACGAGGGAGGGGAGACTGTTAGGGGGATACAGTTCCCCCCTTGTCCATTCCTTGTCCTCTTACCCTCCTCTCCCTTCCTCTTCCCTACATCTCTCTCTCTCTCTCTCTCTCTCTCTCTCTCTCTCTCTCTCTCTCTCTCTCTCTCTCTGTGTGTGTGTGTGTGTGTGTGTGTGTGTGTGTGTGTGTGTGCATGCTGATGTGGCTGGGAAGGTCGTCTCATGACTGATGCTCAGTTAGTGATGAATGAAGGT
The DNA here is from genome assembly GCF_035594125.1 of Scylla paramamosain. Lineage (NCBI taxonomy): Eukaryota > Metazoa > Arthropoda > Malacostraca > Decapoda > Portunidae > Scylla > Scylla paramamosain. Next base: position 23,163,233 of record NC_087153.1, on the reverse strand, counting down.
AGTGGACACATGTCTATTACTTCATTTTTACTTATGTAAATATATAGAGAGAGAGAGAGAGAGAGAGAGAGAGAGAGAGAGAGAGAGAGAGAGAGAGAGAGAGAGAGAGAGAGAGAGAGAGAGAGAGAGAGAGAGAGAGAGAGAGAGAGAGAGAGAGAGAGAAAATGTAACTCATCCATGTGCATAAACACACAGCTGCCCACTACTCTCTTTTGTGATAATTTTGCCTTCCCTTCCCTCCTCATTTATTCCACCTTCACCCATCACCACCTCTTCTGTACTACCCTCCAACCACACCATAAATGTGTATGTGTGTGTGTGTATGTATGTGTCATACTTATAGCCAGAAAAAAACAACTCCTACCTCATATTTCCATGGCAACGGCCTACGCCATATTTGAGCAACACACATTTTTTAAGCATCCAGAGCGAATTGGTTAAGGGAGCTGATAATGTGGTGGTCAATTGTTTGTTGCAGGCCAGGACTTAGATTTTGCCATGAGCTTCACCAAAAAATTTAGCAAGTCATCACACTTCTGAAACTTTTTGATTGGGAGACAGAGTGTTATGTGGGGTGTAAGGAGTGAATAGAAAGAAGTAGCAAGCAGAGGAAGTGAGAAGAAAGATGAGATGAAGGGAGGAAGGAGATGGGAGGAGGAGAGAGAGAGATAGAAGGAAGGTCAGCAGGAACAAAGACACAGCCACCAGAGCTGCGATAACTGCCTCGCCACCTGCAACAACTTACTCTCATATCTTCTGTACATAGTCGCTCTTCTTCCCCAATTAATTTTTCTCATTTTTTGTTGCTCTTCCAGTTTGAGCCCCACATGTTGTTTAGTTGAAGAGTTCCCCTTGCTTGTAAAGTGCTCAGAATACATCCACTCCCCATAGCTCAATGACAATCATTTTCTGAAGACAACCGTTTTATTTGTGTAAACTACCCTGAGTGAAGCAGGGTGGCAGGCAGGGTGGGGATGTATCCCCCTTCCCTCTGGCATGAGCAATATCCTTGTGATGAGCATGGGATTGTGCTCTCATGGTCAGTCACTGTCCATACACTATGATAGCCAGATATGCAGTTAGAGGCAATGTTACCATGAGGAGACAGTTAGAGAGCTTGTTGCTATTAAGGGGTTCTTAAGTAATTTATCACAATATGGCCCTGCTGATACTTGTCTGGAATTGGGAGTCTCTATCAACCTGCCTGTGAATGCGGTAAAATATAATGACATGACTCCTCAACTCTTGGTGAGCCGAGTGTCTGGTGTCAATGAGCAGTTGGTGGACTCTCCCTTTTTGGTCTGTGGGCAGCTTGTTGGTGTGTATATTGTTGTGTTACATGCTACTGTATTCCTCTTCTCTTTTAAGAAGGCTGGACACAGAGGATAAGCAAACTGCCATGCAGTTCATTTTACTCCTTCATCAGGCCCTGCCATTGCATGGGTGGTAGACGCCTGTCTTCCAGGAAGCTGTAAACAACACTGATCCACTTTGTTGGGCATGGGTGGTCCATTACAATGGGTGTTTGTCCAATGAGGTATTATACCTAGACCTCTTAATTCTGTGTCTCTCGTCATAACTGTCTTTCCCTAGAATGTGGGTGATAATTCTTTCTCAGCGAGTGGAGAGTTGCTTGGTAATAGTAACATTCCCTTCCCTTCCCTTTCAGTGGGTGAAACAGAGTGACGACCTTAGTTGTGCAATTCACCACAGGCCAGGAGGGCCCTGTAAAGGTGAATGTGAGCTCCCTGCTACACTACAAAGAAGTGGCAGTGTAAGGAGGCTGATCCCAGGTAGTGGCAGTCATAAAGAGGAGCAGAACCTGGTGTTATGACAGTCTGTTAACAGGATGCAAGAGACCATAAAGGCCTTTTAATCCACAGTTGAGCCCCACACCAAGTTACATAAGTGGTGACTTGGAGAAGTAAACCAAGATAAAGGCCGCTGTGAGAGGAGCAGGATCTGTGGTTGTAACACACACACACACACACACACACACACACACACACACATATATATATATATATATATATATATATATATATATATATATATATATATATATATATATATATATATATATATATATATATATATATATATATATATATATATATATATATATATAGGAGGAGGCAGTAGACACCTGCCGAAACGATAATTACTCCCAGTGAGGTCTAAAGCACTGTTCATGGGGTGCTGTGAACTTATCATTAAACCCAGCTGTAACCTCACTGAACGTTTCCCTTTGTGTCTCACAACACAAGGGGGCAGTCGCAGCCTGCCCTCTAAAGACAACTCTTCCTCCACACAAAACTACAAGCACCTAATAACACACACACCCTTCACTCAAAAATTTTAAAATCATGGCGACTCCTACACCAGCCTCGGAGTCCCCATCTGGGGAGGGGACCATAAATGTCCCCAGGTCGGACGGACTGCCTTTCTGTCCACGACCCTGAGTGTCTTGACACCCCCCTCAACTTTTTCTTCATTAACTTCTGCAACATTCGCGGTCTAAGATCTAATTTTCAAACTGTAGAACACCACCTCTCCTCTTCTAAACCTCATCTTCTTTTCCTCACTGAAACTCAGGTGTCTGAGGCAACTGACCGTAGCCCCTTTTCTGTTCCCTCCTACTTTCTCTATCCTCATTTTCGATCCAAAGCTGGATGCTGCGTTTATGTGCGCAATGACTTAACCTGCTCTCGTGCCCACGCTCTTGAATCTTCCGAGTTTTCCACCATCTGGCTACGACTACAGAGTCATTCTCATACTAAATTTATCTGTGCTGTATACCTCTCTCCTAACTCCTCTGACTATAAGAAATTCTTTGACTACTTAATTTCCAAAGTGGAGCACATTCTGACCCTCTTCCCTTTTGCAGAGATGTCCATTCTTGGAGACTTCAATGTTCACCACCAGCTTTGGCTTTCCTCTCCCTTCACTGACCATCCTGGTGAACTAGCCTACAACTTTGCTATCCTCCATGACCTAAAGCAATTGGTGCAACACCCTACTCGTATTCCTGACCATCTTGGAGATACGCCCAACATTCTTAACCTTTTCCTGACCTCTAATCCTTCTGCTTATGCTGTCACCCTTTCTTCTACGTTGGGCTCCTCCGATCACAATCTCATATCTTTATCTTGTCCTGTCACTCCAATCCCTCCTCAGGATCCCCATAAGCGAAGGTGCCTCTGGCGTTTTGCCTCTGCTAGTTGGGGGGACCTGAGGAGGTATTTTGCTGATTTTCCTTGGAATGACTACTGCTTCCGTGTCAGAGACCCGTCTTTGTGTGCTGAGCGCATAACAGAGGTGATAGTGTCTGGCATGGAGGCGTACATTCCTCACTCTTTTTCTCGTCCTAAACCTTCTAAACCTTGGTTTAACACAGCTTGTTCTCGTACTATACATGATAGAGAGGTGGCCCACAAAAGGTACTTAAGCCTTCCATCACCAAAATCTCATGCACTTTATATTTCTGCCTGGAACCATGCCAAGTCTGTTCTCCAACTAGCCAAAAACTCCTTCATTAACAGAAAATGTCAAAACCTTTCAAGATCTAACTCTCCCCTCGTGATTTCTGGCATCTAGCCAAAAATACCTCCAACAACTTTGCTTCTTCTTCTTTCCCTTCTCTATTTCAACCAGATGGCACCACTGCTATCACATCTATTTCTAAAGCTGAACTCTTTGCTCAAACCTTTGCTAAAAACTTTACCTTGGACGATTCTGGGCTTGTTCCTTCCTCTCCTCCACCATCTGACTACTTCATGCCACCTATTAAAATTCTTCGCAATGATGTTTTCCATGCCCTAGCTGGCCTAAACCCTCAGAAGGCTTATGGACCTGATGGGGTCCCTCCTATTGTTCTCCGAAACTGTGCCTCCGTGCTTGCACCTTGCCTAGTCAAACTCTTTCAGCTCTGTCTGTCAACATCTACCTTTCCTTCTTGCTGGAAGTTTGCCTACATTCAACCTGTTCCTAAAAAGGGTGACCGCTCTAATCCCTCAAACTACCGTCCTATTGCTTTAATTTCCTGCTTATCTAAAGTTTTTGAATTTATCCTCAACAGGAAGATTCTTAAACATCTATCACTTCACAACCTTCTATCTGATCGCCAGTATGGGTTCCGTCAAGGCCACTCTACTAGTGATCTTCTGGCTTTCCTTACTGAGTCTTGGTCATCCTCTTTTAGAGATTTTGGTGAAACTTTTGCTGTTGCCTTGGACATATCAAAAGCCTTTGATAGAGTCTGGCACAAAGCTTTGATTTCCAAACTACCCTCTTACGGTTTCTATTCTATCCTTCTCTCTGTAACTTCATCTCAAGTTTCCTTTCTGACCGTTCTATTGCTGCTGTGGTAAACGGTCACTGTTCTTCTCCTAAATCTATTAACAGTGGTGTTCCTAAGGGTTCTGTCCTGTCACCCACTCTCTTATTATTCATTAATGATCTTCTAAACCAAACTTCTTGTCCTATCCACTCCTACGCTGATGATACCACCCTGCACTTTTCCACGTCTTTTCATATACGTCCAATCCTTCAGGAAGTAAACATATCACACAGGGAAGCCACAGAACGCCTGACTTCTGATCTTTCTAAAATTTCTGATTGAGGCAGAGCAAACTTGGTATTGTTCAATGCCTCAAAAACTCAATTCCTCCATCTATCAACTCGACACAACCTTCCAGACAACTATCCCCTCTTTTTCAATGACACTCAACTGTCCCCCTCTTCTATACTGAACATCTTCAGTCTGTCCTTTACTTATAATCTGAACTGGAAACTTCACATCTCATCTCTAGCTAAAACAGCTTCTATGAAGTTAGGTGTTCTGAGACGTCTCCGCCAGTTTTTCTCACCCCCCCAGCTGCTAACTCTGTACAAGGGCCTTATCCGTCCAAGTATGGAGTATGCTTCACATGTCTGGGGGGGGTTCCACTCATACTACTCTTCTAGACAGGGTGGAATCAAAAGCTTTTCGTCTCAGCAACTCCTCTCCTCTAACTGACTGTCTTCAGCCTCTCTCTCACCACCGCAATGTTGCATATCTAGCCGTCTTCTACCACTATTTTCATGCTAACTGCTCTTTTGATCTTGCTAACTGCATGCCTCCCCTCCTTTCACGGCCTCGCTGCACAAGACATTCTTCTTTCTCTCACCCCAATTCTGTCCACCTCTCTAATGCAAGAGTTAACCAGTATTCTCAATCATTCATCCCTTTCTCTGGTAAACTCTGGAACTCTCTGCCTGCTTCTGTATTTCCACCTTCCTATGACTTGAATTCCTTCAAGAGGGAGGTTTCATGACACTTATTCATCAATTTTTGACCACTGCTTTGATCCTTTCATGGGACTGCCATTTCAGTGGGCATTTTATATATATATATATATATATATATATATATATATATATATATATATATATATATATATATATATATATATATATATATATGAGGCGCGTGGTGACATAAGTGCCAAAGCGCCAAATATAAAAAACTGAGAAAAACGCGGTCAAAGTTTTGCGACTTTCAGAATGCGATAACTCCGTAACGGATTAAGATAGAAAGCTCATTTTGGTCTTAAATGAAAGCTTACGTTGTGAGAGATGCGAGTCATCTGACTCGTCCTCACTCACCAGTGTTGTCCTCGTCCTGTAGCGGCTGGGGGTCATCTACAATGTCCTCACTGTCACTGTCGTACTCTAGGTGGTCCTCATCCTCGTCCTCAGTGCTGTCATCTTCTTCAGTATTATCCAGTTCCTGCTGCTTCCTGATGATGAACTGAAGGTATGGCTGGTTGACATTTGGGATGAACTCAAGCAGCTGTTGCAGGTGTTGCAGTTTGCCAGGCTGAAGTCGACGTATTGTGGGGTACTTCTGGGGTAGTTGTACTGCAGACAGGTCAAACATACGCCGAGTATACCTTGCCTGGCCCTTCATGAGACGCACTGATCCCATTGCTTGACCACTGTAGTCCCGGCAGATGAAGTAGCCCTCACAGAATGTTGACAGTAGCTGAAAGGACCGGGCATCCTGGAAACTGTAGGGCGGCTTGGGCTTCCGGTGCGTAATAGACTTCTGCAACACCTCAAAATCCAAGAAGTCGGTGTTCCTCAGTACGATGACGTGGTACCTTGATGTCGTGCAGAGTTTGATGGCCCTTACATACCCCTTCAAGTCGTAGATGTTGACTACCCTGCGGATGTATTTTTCAATGTGACCAAAGGCACGGTCGCAAGCCATGTAGCTGTGCCCAGGTATCAGGTACGTATGGGTGATGTTCTGGAGTGTGGTTGAGTGGATCAGACGAAGATAAAACAAGATAATGTTAATGTTTTTGTTTTGGCCGCCACAATTATCAGACACAATCTTTAAAGTGGTGAAACTACCCTCCTTCTGTTCATCTTCAATCCACCTGGCTATACATGTGGCTACCTCAACACTGCCACGACCTGCGTTCATTTCATCCCACACGTAAAAAGTGTTCTTCTTTGTCTTCAGGTTGTGTATGCACAGGTTATAGACCCACAACTTTCGCTTGTAGTACGCGATGTTAGTACACAAACGAGGAACTGGAAGTGTCTGCTGGAGATCAAGGCAGATACACCTCGTGTCGGGGTCGTTGTCCTTCTGCATGTCAGCCATGGCCTTCATCCCCTCCTTGGCAAAGCTCAGGTGTTCATCCCACTGTGCCTGGATACCTTGGGCCTCCTCTTCAGTGTTGGCATCCTTCTTGCTCACCTCGTACCGGTCACATTTCGAACAGGTATCCGTACTGGGGGGTTTAAATCCTAGACGAAAACCCTGCACAACTTTCTTGTAGTATGAAAAAGTTACAGGTTCCTCGTCCTCGTGATTGTCAAACAACCACTCCTTATACAAAAAATACATCTTCTTCATGGTCATTTCAGTGTCAAGATACCGCATTAAAGGTGATTTAGCACGGGTATAATGGCTAGACACTGTGGGGAAACTCTTGATATGGCACTCAACAAGGTTCTTGCGTGACAGAGGCATGGCATGCTTGGGCACATGCTTACCTCTACGGTCAGCACGTGGCGTGCCTGTGGGGTTCACACGGTCCACAGCATTGTACACACGCCTAGATGTTACACCTAACACATTACGGAAGGCTGTAGCACACACACTGATATTGGTACCACCACACGAGAGCGAGTAGGCACGTGTACACTTCCGCTTATAAGCGTCACCACCATCACCACGCTGCTGCACTCGCCTCCGCTTCACCTCTCCCTTCACACAATACTTTTGAATAAAATTGTTCTGAATGTTAAAATCAGCCAAAGCCCAAAAACTATCATGAATAGCCTTCACATTATCCATACCTAGTTTTTCAAAGCAACCATCATTACACTGTGCTCCTATTTTTCTTTTCACAACCACTTTACCTCCTTGGCCGACATATTCCTCACCAGCGTTACGCTTCCTTTTCGCCGTGTTTTTCTTCCAATTACTAGGGTTAGACACGTTCTTTCGTAATACACTCTGCCCCGGCACATCCCCCTCACCACTGGTAGAAGCCATGGTCCGTAAATAGGTAATAATCCAGGGGTAAAACAGAAAAAAAGGTTGAAAGACACCCAACAGTGGCGCGGCAGGATGGGCTTCCCCGGGCTCGGCAGGGAGGGGTAGCGGGAAGAATGGCGCGTTCTCATTGGCCCAATTTTGCCCAGGCGGCGCGGTAGAGCGGTTCCCATTGGTCGCCGCCGCTCCCGCCACCACAAACACAACATTGGCGCTTTAAACACAGCCTCATCCCGTGGGGTCGCGACAGAACAGAGGTGCTTAAGGCTAATTTACCTTTTTCTTCCCCCTGATTCTCGACCTTATGGTCGAATGGCGCTTTGGACGCCTGTTTCAAACTCGGGAGCTAGACTGGAGATAACGAACAGGTTTCAACGTGGGACAAGAGTAAAAATGGCGCTTTGAACGCTAGTCTAGACCGTGAGGGGTCCCACCAAACCGGGCAAAGCTACGGGCGACATACCCTTCTCTTTAGTGGGATTTTCCACCATATTGCAGTTGTCGGTTTGAACTGCCGATTACGCAGTTGAAAAGTAGAGGGTTTGGAGATGGGAATGGAGCAAAAAAGTGATTTTCCATCTTGGTGGCGCTTTGGCACTTATGTCACCACGCGCCTCATATATATATATATATATATATATGGATTAATTAATTTCTCATTCATTTCAATGGAAATGAAGGTCCGACTTGCTCCCAAATCAGGTTGCACCCTGGCTCATGGAATGAATTAAGGATGTAACCCAAGGTATATATATATATATATATATATATATATATATATATATATATATATATATATATATATATATATATATATATATATATATATATATATATATATATATATATATATATATATATATATATATATATATATATATATATATATATATATATATATATATATATATATATATATATATATATATATATATATATATATATATATATATATATATATATATATATATATATATATATATATATATATATATATATATATATATATATATATATATATATATATATATATATATATATATATATACCTTGGGTTACATCCTTAATTCATTCCATGAGCCAGGGTGCAATCTGATTTGGGAGCAAGTCGGACCTTCATTTCCATTGAAATGAATGAGAAATTAATTAATCCATTCCAGAGCAAAAAAATGTTAAAATTTCCACTAATATCCATAACATTGCATCCAAATGGATATAGAATGGTAGTAATATGAGATATCTGAAACATGAAAGTCATAAAGTAATGTCAAAGTTATGATACACACACACACACACACACACACACACACACACACACACACACACACACACACACACACACACACACACACTCTCTCTCTCTCTCTCTCTCTCTCTCTCTCTCTCTCTCTCTCTCTCTCTCTCTCTCTCTCTCTCTCTCTCTCTCTCTCTCTCTTTTCTCTCTTTCTCCTCCAACACTTGTGACCACTATGGCATCAGCTGAACCAAACCTTTAGCCACATCAGCCCCCTTAATCGTCTTTTTTTTTTTTAAGGATGGTTGTAATGGTGGACTTGGGCATATGAAACTCCTTCATCAGGTGCACCACACAAGCACCACTCATATTTTGCAATGATTTCCTTTTTTTCTCAGTGGTTATCACATTTTTTCTTCTTCCCACCACCTGCACTAGCACTTTTCATTTACTTAGGAAGCATTTTCAGGGTAGAATGATCACAAAATAAGGCAGTAAGGATGAAATAAGTAAGGCACAACACAAAGTACATCCAGAGTAAGCATGAGTTTAGGTTGGACTCAGGTTTTGGGCATTAAGACAATAGTTGGAACACTATGGCGCCAGTGGCAACATGGGCAACAAGTCAGGTTCACAGGTGCATGTCGATGCAAAATCTGGGCGTCAGGAAAGGGTATACCAGGGCATATACCAGGGCAGGTATAACCCAAGGTGCCACTGTATATACAGTGGTAACTCGGTATAAGTCCACTTTGGAATAGTCCAACTTGGTATACATCCTGTTTGGACATGAAGAAATTTGCTCAATATACAACCCTTGTTTGGAATACAACTCACATGCTAGAACTCGTATGGATCAAAATAAGTCACAACACCACATGCTACCTTATTTACCTCTCTCAAGACAAAGTCACGACTGCCCATGAGCAGTGTTGCCAGGTTGGCAGGACTCTCCCTTGAAACAATAACATTTCTTCCCTTCTCAGCACTAGGCACTCACTCAACCAGTGGCATACCCAAAAATTTGAAAAGGGGGGTGGGGGCCATTATATATATATATATATATATATATATATATATATATATATATATATATATATATATATATATATATATATATATATATATATATATATATATATATATATATATATATTTATATATATATATATATATATTATATATATATATATATATATATATATATATATATATATATATATATATATATATATATATATATATATATATATATATATATATATATATATATATATATATATATATATATATATATATATATATATATATATATATATATATATATTTATATATATATATATATATTTATATATATATATATATATATATATATATATATATATATATATATATATATATATATATATATATATATATATATATATATATATATATATATAAAATATATATATATATATATATATATATATATATATATATATATATATATATATATATATATATATATATATATATATATATATATATGTATTTTTTTTTTTCCCACGTCCAGAATTTTTTGCAAGCACAGAGATTCCACACAGCTTGGGGATTCAGGTTAGACCGATATGTTCTTGAATTCACAGAGGCTGTATGTATGTATGTATATATATATATATATATATATATATATATATATATATATATATATATATATATATATATATATATATATATATATATATATATATTTTTTTTTTTTTTTTTTTTTTTTTTTTTTTTTTTTTCACACATCCAGAATTTTTTGCAAGCACAGAGATTCCATACAGCTTGGGGATTCAGGTTAGACCGATATGTTCTTGAATTCACAGAGGCTGTATGAATTCAAGAAATGACATCTATAGAAAATAGCATTAGATAAAAAAGAAAGTGATCTGTTAACCAAATTTTCCAGAAATTTGGAATTTATGGTCAGAAAATGCTATTCAAATAACATGAATAGACTACTGTCTACGTGAGCCTATGCTGTCAATGAATGTTTCTCACGCTATATCAGCTGCTCTTATTCACCTATGCAGCTCAATTTTTCAGGTGCTGAACTGGGACAAAGCCATGCATAATTCAGACTGAAAAAATGGGACATTATAAGACTCTCCACCAGAAAGGGCAAAATTGACTCCGACAGATTCCAAATGTTGATGACGAAGTGCCATATGTGTTGTTGGGTCCTTTCTTGTGACACTAGCAAAGTGCTCAGCAAAAAGGTCGGCAACTGTCTTGGGGTCTGCTACCATCCCCACATAATGGGATAGAACAGAAAGGAGGTGCAGAATACTTTCCAGATATTTTGCGGACTCTGTTGAAGACCTGAGTGAGTAGTGCGCGAACTGTGATGGAAGAGACATAACTCTTCCAAGACTCCTGCCAAGCCCTCTTTAAGGTGCGGAGAGCTAGGACACGTGCTTGTCAAAAAGCCTCCAAGCAGTGGATGTCCCCACAGTGTCACTGAAGGTGAGAAGAGGCAGCACGCTTTTCTTGAAGAGTGGCTGTACAATCCGCATTCCAACATGGAACAGGACATTTAGGAAACCAGCCAGAGGTCTTCAGGATGGAATGAATACCAGCAGAGTGCAAGACATCAGTTAAGTATGTTGCAGCCTCATCATAGTTTCCTATCTCATTCACTGAGCAGGCAGGAATGCTGAGATCTTTAAATAAGTGCCAATCTGCCTTATCTAGCCACCATCAGAGAGGATGTGACTGTGGTGCAGAATCAGTTGATTCCAATAAAATTGGGAAGTGATCAATCCCATATAGGTCTTGATGTTATTTGTAGGGAGTACTGCAATCTCCCTTTCTAGATAATTGGCAGCATGAATAAAGTTTCCTAAACTCTCCCTATAATAAGCTACAAACCAGTAAGATGTAGGTGGATGGCAAACTTTGGGAGCTTGTTCTTCAGCAGCATCAAAGACATTAGGACAATAATCATTCTCGCTGTCAGCTACATTGCTTGATCGAATGACCTCAACAATTAAATTGTTCTTTCCAAGACGCAGAGAATTTATTGCCTCAAGAGCAGCTTTGGCAGCAACGTCTGATGAAAATGTCACATAACACCAATTAGAGGGACAATCGCCATCATATTTCAGACAGATATGGAGAACTGATCTGAAAGGCTTGAGAACTGAGTGAATAGCATAATATGACATAGAGGTATAAACATTAATGATGATAAGAGTGTCAAGACAGGACTCAACAACTGACCAAGGCATCTTTCACCTTGGAAAACAACAGCAGGGGGAGTACAAACTCCCACCTGCACAACACCATCACAACCAGAGAGTAACATTTTGAGGGCCTGGTCAACTGTCCCTCAACGACCAGAGAAGTTTTTTTATATCTACCCATAGGGATACTATAAAAATAAATTGGCTCCAGGGACCAAGAGAGAGAGAGAGAGAGAGAGAGAGAGAGAGAGAGAGAGAGAGAGAGAGAGAGAGAGAGAGAGAGAGAGAGAGAGAGAGAGAGAGAGAGAGAGAGAGAGAGAGAGAGAGAGAGAGAGAGAGAGAGAGACCAATGTCTGGAATAATAGCCATTTGAAAAAACAGGAAGAAATGTATTTCAAGGAAAATAAGATGTGTTAAAAGGGCAACAAGTGTGTATGTGGCTAGAACAGCAAAAGCAATATAAATAAACCTCTCTTCACAAGGAATATCGGAATATCTCCCTACTGCACAGAGCCTTCCTGTAGCAAAGCATATCACCATGCCCACAAATCTTTTCTTCATTTTTATGATCATAGATTTTGCCTCAGCTCACATACAGAAAATACAAGTTTATTTTCATTACCTCTGTTACTAAAATATCATGCAGGAATGAGTACACATGTAATATCTTCTCATATTGAACTCTATTTTACCCCATACGTGGAGACGTTCAAGTTACAATACACCCCAATGTTTAAGGGTTAATTTTTTTGCACATTCCTTCAATACCAAGCAGGAAATGCCACCAGTACCCATAGCTTTGACTCTGTCAATGCTTTCATCTCTGCTTCTATTTCTTCACAGCTTATTACCGAGTTATCCAATGTTTCTTTTTCTAGATCTCTATTTTGCTCTTACAGAAATGCTTTTTCATTTGTAAATACTGATTGGAATTTCTTATTTAGTATCTCACATACTTCTTCCTTAGTATAGTAATTTTTTCCTTTATCTATCAGACATTGAATTTTGCCTTTCATTTAAGTCTTGCTTTTAACGTAACTACAGAATACCTTGGGTTCATCTTTACATTTGTTTATTATGTCCTTTTGATATTCAATTTCTGCTTCTCTCCTCTTCTTTGTATACTCATTCCTTGCAATTTTGTATCTCTCATAGGCCCTTTCTCCTCTACATCTTCTGTATCTATTCCACAACAAATCTGTTTTTTCTTGCAACAATGCAATCACTAACCTTTTTTTTTTTTTATCATCACTGTATTAGTCTTTTTATGAGGGATGTATCTTCTAACTCCTTCATTGTAAATTTCACAAAACTTTGAGCACTGATCATTTATATCTTTTATATCCAGTTGTTCTTTCCACTTTAGTGAATGAAAATAATTTCTTAGCTCTTCATAATTTCCTTTTTTAATAATTAAGCTGTGTTTTTTTTGGTTCATTTTCTATTATATCATAAGCCACTGTGAAGTCCCATGTCAGTACCACATGATCACTTTTCCCTAACAGTGGGAAGTATACAATATTTTCTATTTCATTATCTTTTCTTGTGAAGAATAAGTCTAGTAGTGATGGTTGATTCATGTCCCTCATTCTTGTATACTGCATAATATGCTGTTAGTAAGTGATCTTGTACAAGTTCTAATAATCCATTATTCCACTGGTATTCTGAATTTTTTACTTCACATTTTCTCCAGTCTATATCACAGTTAAAATCTCCAGTTAATATTAGTCTTTTGGATTTGTCTTCCATATTTTGAAGAATAGCTCTGATGGTTTCCTCAGTTAGGTCTTCTAACTCAATGTACTCTTCCATCTCCCATGCTCTTGTTATTATTTTTCCTTCTTGTGTTACTGTCTCCTACCTACCTACCTACCAAGGTGCCATGTCTTCTTTGATGTGGGCTAGCATGGAATGCCATCTCTCATCTCTGTTACTGTCTCAATAATTACTAATTCAACTTTGTTTTAAGTGTTTGTTGATCAATATCATGACTCCTCCTTCATATTTATGTTCTCTATCTTTTTTCCATATTTCATAATCATTCAAGTTAAACATAACATTTGACAATGATGATTTTAGCTTAATCCCAGTGAGACATATTATCTGTGGTTTGTCCTTTTTTGTTTTATCCTTGAGTTCATTCAGTTTAGATAATAAACCATCAACATTTGTGTACATCATTTTTAACTTTTCATTTTTGAATACATTTTTTAAAACCTGGTTTTCTATTCTGCGAATGAATTTTTACTTGCATTCCCAGGACTTTGTATAAAAGTGTTTTCTTCCTCTGACCTTTCAACATTTTTTTATTAGCTTCAGCTACCAGTACTTTCATCATTACCCTGTTTTCCTCATTCAAACATCTGCTTACATTTGCATTTTTCCACTCCCCATTTTCTTTTATCTTCCTAGCATTTCTCAAGACTGTTTCCACCATGTTGGTGTTTTGCAGTACAACCTTGAGTGGTCAGTCTATTTTTGGATCATACTTTCCAAGCCTTGAAAATTCCTCAAATGCCAATTCTTCTTCTCCAGTCATAGCATTTAAAATCTTAGATACCTTTACTTCTCCTTTTATGCCAAAGGGCACAACAGATCTATTAATATCTACTATACTTTAATAAACTTTGGGCTATTTCTTAAAGCATTTTTTATTTCCTTCTTATATCTATTTTTCCTGCTTGTGTCTGATCTCTTCTTTTTCTTTTAGAATCTTATCATATCTTTGACATCTTTACATGCTAACACAATTTCACTAGCTTATTCTATTTTTTCTTCTATGTCAAGGTTTTTTTTCTATGTGTGTGTGTGTGCATGTGTGTGTGTGTGTGTGTATTTACCTAGTTGTAATTTACAAGGCCTGAGCTACACTTGTGTGGTCCTGTCTCCATATCTACACTTGTCCAGCTTTCCCTTAAAGTTATGCACATTCACTGTCGATACTACATCCTCACTTAGCTTGTTCCAAACTTCTATATTTCTCTGTGGGAAATTATATTTCTTAATGTTACTTAAGCACCTTCCTTTTCTTAGTTTTTTGCTGTCCTCATGTGAATCTGGTATTTCCTTCCTCTCTTTGCAGTAGTTTCTCATTATCTATTTCTTCCACTCCATTACACAGTTTATAAACTAGTATTAAATTTCCCCTTCTCTTCTCTGTTCCAATGTTAGCAGATTAATTTCCTTTAACCTGTCTTCATATGTTAATTCTTTAGGTTCTGGAACCATCTTTATTGCCATCCTCTGTATCCTTTCTAGTTTTTAGACGTTTCTTCTTGTGGGGAGACCATATTGATTTAGCATATTCCAGCTTTGGTCTAATCACAGTGGTAATTATCTTTCTCATCATATCTTTATTCATGTAGTGGAATGCTATTCCAATATTTCTCACCATTCTATATGTATCTCTGAATGTCTTTTATAACATGTTTCTCCAACTGTTGACTATCTTGGATTGTCATTCTCAGATCTTTCTCTTGCTGTACTTTTATTATTGCTTCATTCCCCATTTTATATGTCCATTTTGGTCTCTTTTCACTTTTTCCATTTCCATTACATGATATTTTTTTTCACATTAAATTCGATCTCCCATTTCTTACTCTAGTCCCTGATTTTATTTAAATCCTCTTGTAGAATTTCAGTCTGTTTTTTCTCATGTCTTTGTAATTTTGCATGATCTGTAAGCAACCTACTGAGCACTGATCCTTATGGTACTCCACTATCTACTTTTCTCCATTCTGATTTTACATCTTTTACTACTGTTCTCATTTCTCTTCCCTTTAAGTAGCTTTCCATCCAGTTTATTATTATTTTTCTGTTTAATCCTCATACATTTTTTTAGTTTCCATAGTACCCTGTTGTGGGGAACCTTGTCGAAAGCTTTTTTATATACAGTAAAATCCCTCTTATCCAGCATCAACGGGACCACCGACATGCCGGATACTTGAATATTGCCGGATACTTGAAAAGAAGTGAAATTATGTCCACAATCACCACCCTACACTCACACATCTTACCATAACAAAGATCAGCTGATCTTAATCAGCAGCTGATCTGATCAGCTGCTTAAGTGTAAGCACAACACGCTTCCTCTCTTCTACAACTTTAGGCATGATGAAGGCGTCAGGCGATAAACAGTGCACACGCGGGACTGAGTCACTGAGTAAACACAGTGATGTGGACCGCGGGTGGCGCGAAGCAGTGTGCTCTGGTGGCGAGGGGACAAAGTATGCCTCACGCAGGAATTTTAATCGATTTTATGAGTACACATTGATCTTTTTATTGATTTTAAGGCTCAGGGAAAAATGTGCTGGATACTTGAAGCTGCCGGATACTCGAATGCCGGATGAGAGGGATTTTACTGTATCTAAATACACAGTTTACCCATCCATCCCCCTCCTGTGTTTTATCAGTCACTCTCAAATAGCTCATTAAATTTGTAACACATGATCACTTTTGTCTAAAGCCATACTGTTTTTCTGTTATTATATCATATTTTTCTAGAAATTTTGTCCACTGCTTCTTTATCACTATTTCACAGATCTTACATACGATGCTGGTCATTGATACTGGTCTACAGTTTCGTGGTTCTTCTTTCTTTCCACTTTTTATAAATTGGCAATATGTCTACTCTCTTCCATTCCCTAGACACTCTTCCAGTTGATATTGAGCATTTTATGATGTCATATACTGGTTCAATTAACTGTTTCCTGCACTCTTTTAAAATGAAACTTGATACTCCATCTGGTCCTGTTGCATTTCTCTCTTCCAGTTCCTCCATCATTTTATAAACTTCTTTAATTGTTTTAATTTCCCACATTTGCTTTTTTTTGTCTTCTCAACTTGTGGTCCTTTAAATTCTTATCTTTCAGTGAAAACCTGCTGAAATTTTTTGTTTAGCAATTCACTCATGTCTTTAGGGTCTTCATATACATATGTTTCATTTCCATCCTTCAATCTTTCTAGTTTTCCTTTTTGTTTAATTCTTTTCCATTTATGTAACTGCAGAATGGTTTTGGTTCGTCCTTAAATTTTTCAACTATATCTTTTCATATCCTTTCTCTTCCTCTCTCCTTATTTTCACATATTAATTACTTGCTATCTTAAAGTCTTCTTTATTTTTTTGGTTTTGATTTATTTTTGTTCTTATCCATACTTCATGTCTTTTCTTTGCTCTTGCATATCTTGCATTGAACCACACCTGTTCTCCTTTTATTTTAGGTTTGTATAGTGGGACATATTTATTCTTTTTTTTTTTTTATGTAGGAGGGACACTGGCCAAGGGCAACAAAAATTCAATTAAAAAAATGCCCACTGAAATGCCAGTCCCATAAAAGGGTCAAAGCAGTAGTCAAAAATTGATAAGTGTCTTGAAACCTCCCTTTTTTTTTTTTATGTAGGAAGGACACTGGCCAAGGGCAACAAAAATCCAATAAAAAAAAATGCCCAAATGCCAGTCCCACAAAAGGGTCAAAGCAGTAGTCAAAAATTGATGAATAAGTGTCTTGAAACCTCCCTCTTGAAGGAATTCAAGTCATAGGAAGGTGAAAATACAGAAGCAGGCAGGGAATTCCGGAGTTTACCAGAGAAAGAAATGAATGATTGAGAATACTGGTTAACTCTTGCGTTAGAGAGGTGGACAGAATAGGGGTGAGAGAAAGAAGAAAGTCTTGTGCAGCGAGGCTGTGGGAGGAGGGGAGACATGCAGTTAGCAAGATCAGAAGAGCAGTTAGCATGAAAATAGCAGTAGAAGACAGCTAGAGATGCAACATTGCAGTGGTGAGAGAGAGGCTGAAGACAGTCAGTTAGAGGAGAGGAGTTGATGAGACGAAAAGCTTTTGATTCCACCCTGTCTAGAAGAGCAGTATGAGTGGAACCCCCCCAGACATGTGAAGCATACTCCATACATGGACAAATAAGGCCCTTGTACAGAGTTAGCAGCTGGGGGGGGGTGAGAAAAACTGGCGGAGACTTCTCAGAATGCCTAACTTCATAGAAGCTGTTTTAGCTAGAGATGAGATGTGAAGTTCCCAGTTCAGATTATAAGTAAAGGAGAGACCAAGGATGTTCAGTGTAGTCTCATATAGTTCCACATCATTTTCAGCTTTCCCCAGTCCATTTCTTCATAGAATCTCTTAAGATCATCTATATTTGCTTTCCCACAGTTTCTCCTGTTTTCTTTGTATGATTCATCCTCTTCACTGACATCATTATCAGTCTCTATTTCTATCACTGCATGGTCACTTTTTCCCATGGGGCACACATATCTTAATTCTTTAGTTATGTCAGTTCCTTTTGTTAATATTAGGTCAAGTCTTGTTGGTTCGTCATCTCCCCTATATCTTATATTTCAGTCACCTACTGCATCATTGTGTTTTCCATAGTCAGCTTCAGAAATTGTTTTGGGTGGTACATAGCTTGTTATTACCATCACTATTTCTCCATCATTATTCTCCACGTTAACACTCACTATTTCTGCTTTTTCTTCCAAATATTTCACATTTTTGTCTTCACCTCATTTCTTGTCATTATCATTACACCTCCCCCTCCTTTACCAATCTTGTCTCTTCTCCACATATTTCAGTTATTGTTAATGACACTCTAATTTTCTTATAGCTTTGTTTTCGTTAAACACACCACCTTCAGATTCTCTTCTTTTAAATAATCTTGTAATTCCAGTGTTCTATGTAACAACTCATCTATGTTGGAATACATCATATTCAGTCCTTCATTTTTACTGTTTTTCTCTATTTTATTTTCATTTATTTCTTTTCCTTTATGTACTATTTCTTCACTCTCTCCTAAAACTCTCCAAAAAAATTTTAATTTTTTCTTCTTCTGTTCTTGATTAATTTTCTCTTTAACCTCTTAATACATTTCTTTCAGTTTTTTCCATTCTTCGTCATTTCTGTTTTTCTTAATATATATATCTTTGCAGTCTTCTACTTTTCTTAGTTTGCAAGTTTTTTCTAGCATCTCTTCAGCTGCTTGTTGTGATTTTAGTCTTATTTTCATGGATCTTGTTCTTGCCTTCCAGATAAGGTCCTAGTCAAACAACTACTTCTTCAAATTTAGTGTCATCTTCATCATTAAGTTTCTTCAACAAATCCTTCATTGTTTTTGTTTTTTTTCTTTATTTCTTTTCAATTTGTATATTATATTTTTCTCCTTTATTCCATAAACTATAAAACTTTTCTTCTTATCTGTTGCATCTCTTACAAGATCTTCATTGTTTTTCAGTGCCTTCATGACTTCCTTTTCTGCATTTTCAGTTTTTCTTTCAGTTGCTTTTCAATTATTTCTTTAAAGCCACCATTTGCTTTATCATTTTCAACTTTCCAGCCTTTCATTTCATCCATGACTCCCTATCTCACCCTCTTCTCACCCTTCACTAGTTCTGCTTTCAAATATATTTTCTTTCATCACTTTCTCTATGCTGTTTTGTAATTCCTCATTTTCTTAATAATGTGCTGTTCTCTCACTCTTATTTCTTGCAGTTCAGTTTTCAGTTTGAATATTTCACCATCTTTTCCATGGTTCTTCTCCAGATTGCCCTATAGCATTTTTACCACTCACAACACTACTTCCATCTTTTTCTGCATTTCTGCTCTTCTCCTCTATCTTACTCCTCTTCTCTGCTCTCTTTTTCTCTTCCCTCTTCTCTAACTCACTCCTCTCCCCCCTCTCTCCCCCACCTTTCTCTCCTTCAAAATTCAGGGGTTGAGCAATACTTGAGATCAAGCTATGCTCAAGGAAATGTGATACTTAGCTGATATTATTTGATATCAGCAGTAAGCATTCACTGGCTGTGAATGTAAACAATGGATCAGCATAGTTTTTAATG
The DNA here is from genome assembly GCF_035594125.1 of Scylla paramamosain. Taxonomy (NCBI): domain Eukaryota; kingdom Metazoa; phylum Arthropoda; class Malacostraca; order Decapoda; family Portunidae; genus Scylla; species Scylla paramamosain. The sequence continues at coordinate 23,143,389 of NC_087153.1, read as the reverse complement.
AGCTCCTATGTATTTGTTACCTTCAGTTATATGTATGAAAACTTTTGAGAGTTGTAGACAGTCTGGAAATATTTTATCTTAGTTTTTTAGGAGGCATGTCAGAATCATTGTAATTTTCTGCCATTACTCTTGTTATAACTAACATGAATTGCATCTAATGTGAGTCAGTGGAACATTCCTGCCTGCATTAGCAGCAACCTGACTGTATACATGTATACAGGGTGTCTCACAAGTTATAGTGCATACTTCAAGAAATGATAGTTCAAGTAATTCTAAATAAAAAATACTCTATAAACATATATTGTGTTTTGCCACCCAGACCCAGGCCCACCCAGACGAGCAACTCCTGCAACACAACTTACACATCAATTTCTCACAAAGTAAAGCAAAACACAGCATATTTGTATAGAGTATTTTCAACTAAGAATTACTTGAACTATCATATCCAAAAGTATGTACCTTAACTTGCAAGACACCCTACCCTGTATATAAACTCTCATATTCACCTAGAATGAATGCAAACACTTAACTTTTCAAGACATCTATTATCAGAATAATAACATAAACAGCTTAACAAAAGCACTTTGTCAAACCTTTAATGCTTTGGCAACTGTTTCTCCCTCCATAAGGAAAACCATTATTTCTTTGTACACTTCAATGATGCTGCTGACAGCTTCCTCGCTCTCTGTGTCACTCTCAACATCAGATCCATACTTTTTCTCATCTCCCTCACACCTCTTAATCTGAGAAGCACAAAACAAGACAGTTAATGCTTGAGAAATGTTTTGTTTTTGAGTGAAGGCTCTGTTTATGTTCACAAAGATAAAAGAGAAATTACATACATAAAAGAGCCAAAAAGAAAAGGCAAGTCAGATTTTATCCTTAGATAGCACTAAAGTGTGAAGCGGTCACATTCAATAGGAAGAAGAGGAAAGCATAGTACATACTCATATCTGGATGACAAATTGAGGAATTCAAGCTGCCTCTAACAATAATTTTAAAGTACTGACAGAATAATGAAAGAAAATAAAGACTTCAGTATTTGTGTCCTTGTTAGAAGGAAAATGTGAATTTCCCTGAATGCAATGCACAGAAGGAAATAATTCATTAAGCTGCAACACAACTATTTATAAAGGGAAAGGTTATAAAATTTAACTTTCCTGTGGAATGAAAGAATATTGTCACTCTATACCTTACATATTGCAAAAGGTGACTGAAAGAAGTGGAACAAGGAAACAAGACTCCCTTTTACAGTAAGAAATGGCACAATGTTTTGTCAGAAGCGGACGGCATATAAGTTATGTAACAGCCTAGAGTAATAATTGTTGAGAAAGGAGCAAGGGATGAGCAACAAGAAACAAAAACAAAGCAAAAAAGGGAATAAGGCAAGATAAGGAAGAAAAGAAATAGAAGTATGACATTAGGAAAAGAGAAATATAGAGGGAGAAAAAAAAAAAAACTTTGCGTCCCTCCCAAGAGGCAGTAAAAACAGCAGCAGTAACTGTAAACTAACATTAACACCTAGCCTCACTGACATACCTTCATCCAATCAATGTCATCAAGCCATGCATCCTTAATCTGAACAGTATCCTTCTTGAAGTGGTAGAAGCCATCCCCATCAAAATGGCCATCTTCCATCTCCTCTTTCATGTTGAATGGTGTTATTGGAGTGTCACCCTCAAAATCTACTGTCTTCTCCTCTTGCCCTGCACATTTAAGATGAGTGTACGTATAGGGAGTTGGAGGTCTCTTGTATTGTTTTATATTATATATGTAGTTACTATATGCAATGTGACTTTTGTATTCATGAGATGCAGTGTGATGAAATATCTTCTTTTTTTTTCAATGATGTTTATTTAATGCCTGTCATGCAATGATAAGGCTTCCAATTTCAACTCATTTATTTATTTTTTTTTTTTTCATTCTAGTACTTACATGTTCCATTCTTTTATATCTGTTATTATCATGGTAGGCCAGTAATCATTCAAGGCTTTATGATTTTTGTCTTAAAGTATCAGATGAGGTTAATTTTCTAATAGGTCCATCCTATTCCATATAAATATTTCAAGTATGAAGATTCTAAATTTTGCATGTTACTAAATTCTCTCTTTTTAGAAAATAAATTAAAGAAATACTCTCCTACATATCAACATAGGCACAACTGGCAACTGAAGAATTTTGTTGAATCTTATGAGAAAAGCATAAAAAATGTTTAATTGCACCTAAAAATTCAGACAAAAGATACTAAGGCAACAAACAATTAAGCGTGGCTGCATATTGAAATTACAAAATACCAACTATTGTAAAAATGTTTTCTTACCATCAATATCCTCCTCCTTCAAAACATCATAATTCTTGTCTTCACCCTGCCCTCCTCCACCCTCTAACTCATCTTCCTCTTCATCTGAATCAAGAGTGTGCTTCTTCACCTTCAAAGGTCCCACATCTTCACGTTCAGAATACTTCACTGCCTTGCTTGGAACGTAATCCTCATCATCATCATAGTTGTAAGGTCCTGGTGCTCGTTTCCTGGACATCTGCAACAGCAATCACTAACAATAAATTCTACATTTACTTTATAGCCTGTCACTGTCACATATGAGTAGTGATAACCAGGAAAGAAACGTAGAAAATCTTTATTGCATCTTTCCTGCCTTACAGTAGTTGTTTAATTGCTGATGAAGTTTAAGCCTACTATAAAAGATTCTTAAATTAAATAGTAATTACCACAGTACATGAGCATTTCATTATCTCCACTGATCTCAATACCAGCAGAAAGCCCTATCCCAACTTTACTATGAGCCATGTACAAGATTTTTTTCTGAAGTGTGACAGAGAAGGAATATCATTTAAGGATCACACTAGACTCTGGGTATCTACCATCTGGTTGTCACTACCATAGATTTTTCACCCTCTGCCAACATTGGAACACTAATTACATATACAAGCATGGATGTGTCTATGGGAGCACAAACCATGCAATAGTTCACCATCCACCAATCTTGCACAGTATGCATACAGCTCTACATAGATCATATCCAACTTCCAGGAAGAGGAGGTGAAGATAAGGTATGGAAGTTCTATCCACTTGAGTCATTAATGAATGTGAAAATTAATTTCAATAAAGATAAAGTAGAGGTGTCAAGTGCACTACAGTGATGGCATGGAAGACATTTATGACTGAAATTGATGTGAATGTTATACAAATGTCCATGCCACAAATTCCATCCATCACCCATACCTGGCTTTGAACATTCCCACCCTGACATTAACAGTGGTTTTGTGAAATGACAGAGTGTAGTGCCCTTAATCCCTTGTATACAGTAACACCTACACTGGTATCATTAAGTGCCAGTACAATAAATGATAATGCTAACATTGCCATATTTATATTCTAATCTTTATAGCTGAGCCATCCTGGATTCCATCCTAGATTTACCAGGAAATACTTTATATTCTCTCCAATCCAACCCAAAATAAGTAATTCTCACTAGCTCAGCTTACATTTTCCTTTCCCCCTCTCCCGAGTCCTTTCCTTGTTCTCTTTGGACCTCTCTCCCTCTCCTTCATTCTATTCCTCAGAAAGAGAGAGAGAGAGAGAGAGAGAGAGAGAGAGAGAGAGAGAGAGAGAGAGAGAGAGAGAGAGAGAGAGAGAGAGAGAGAGAGAGAGAGAGAGAGAGAGAGAGAACACGTACACATGTGCATACACATATGATCCTCAACCCTTTCTCTCATTCTCCTCCAGTCCTTCCACTTCATCCACACTGGCTTTCTTCCTCCTTCCTTGTCATATCTTTATTCATATATATTCATATATATATATATATATATATATATATATATATATATATATATATATATATATATATATATATATATATATATATATATATATATATATATATATATATATATATATATATATATATATATATATATATATATATATATATATATATATATATATATATATATATATATATATATATATATATATATATTTTTTTTTTTTTTTTAACGCTGTGTGTGTGTGTGTGTGTGTGTGTGTGTGTGTGTGTGTGTGTGTGTGTGTGTGTGTGTGTGTGTGTGTGTGTGTGTGTGTGTGTGTATTTATTTAGCTGAAAAGTACAAGAGGAGAGCTATGCTCATGCAGTCCTGTCTTTGTATCTCATGGTGTCTAACATGGCCTTAAATTCATGTATCCTCTCTGCACACATTATTTCTTCATCCAGTCCATTTCATATATCTACTACTCTATGGAGAAAGCTGTTCATTTTTATATTCCTTCTGTAACTATCTTCCTTCCATGCCCCCTTGTATCTCTCATGTCCTACTTCATAAGGTGTTCTCTCTCAAGCACCCTCCATATTCTTCATGATTCTATAAATTGCTATCAAGTCTCTTCTTTCCCTTCTTTGTTTCATTGTTGTCAATTCCAGTTTTCATAGCCTCTCCTCATATGATATTTCTGACAAACTTGGAACCAATTTTGTCTATGTTCTTTGAATACTTTCAAGTTTCCTGATGTTCCTATTTGTGCTTGGTGGCCAAAATGCTGCTACATATTCCAATCTTGGCCTCATCAAAGTGATGATCAGTCTCTTTATCATTTCTTCATCCATGTGGGTAAATGCCACTCTTATATTTTTTAATAAGTTATAAGTGTATCTAACAATTTTATTTATGTGTTTCTCAGGTGACATGCTATCTGATATGAATATTCCCTATCTCTATCTGACTTTGATTTCTGTATTACCTCTCCTCCTGAAATTCTATGCTTGCTCTTTCCGAACTCCATTATACTGTATTTCTTGACGTTGAATTCCATTCTCCATTTGCAGCTCCATTCCCAAATTTTATCAAGGTCTTGTTGCAACATTTCATAATTACCCTCTTTACTCACTCTTCCCAACAGTTTAGCATCATCGGTAAAAAAACTCATATAACTATCAATTCCCTCATCTAAGTCATTAATATATATTGCAACCATATTTGGGGCCAATATTGATCCCTGAGAAATCCCACTGATAACTTCCTTCCAAGGAGAACATTTGTCTCTAATAATAACTCTCATTTCCCTGTCTTTCAGAAAGTCATTCATCCAGTCCAGCAGCTTTCCTTACACTCATCCTATGATCTCTATTTTTCTTAACAGTCTTTAGAGTAGCACCTTATCAAAAGCTTTTTTAAACTGAGGAATATACAGTCTGCCCATCCATCTGTGTGTGTGTGTGTGTGTGTGTGTGTGTGTGTGTGTGTGTGTGTGTGTGTGTGTGTGTGTGTGTGTGTGTGTGTGTGTGTATCACTGGGCATCCAGAACCAGAACTATTACAATACAAAATATATTCCTAAAAGAAAAGATGGAAAAGATGGAAACAGAGAGAGAGAGAGAGAGAGAGAGAGAGAGAGAGAGAGAGAGAGAGAGAGAGAGAGAGAGAGAGAGAGAGAGAGAGAGAGAGAGAGAGAGAGAGAGAGAGAGAGAGAGAGAGAGAGAGAGAGAGTGCATCGTTATCACCAATTTTATCTTCCTTACGTGTCATACCAGTTTAAAGAAAGGGAATATCTGAAGCACCATATTATGAGGAAGTGTTGTATTGTGCTAAGAAGTATATCACTGTATTCAAGTATTACAAGTGTTATAATCATCTTATGAACAAAACTCCACCCTACCATTATATAAGGCAGTGATTCCCAAACAGGTTTCTCCCAACCATCACCAAGGGTTCCACAAGAAACTATAAAATAATGTGCTATTATAAAATAATAATATAATACAAAAAAATAAAATAATGTACATATAATATATATTGGGATTCCTTGGAATATGAAAAATTATTACAGGGGGTTACTCCAAAGTGTAAAGGTTGGGAATCACTGATATATGGAATGGATGAAAGTCAATCAGAATGATGGTTTCAAAACTGGAACATGCAGGTGGTTTCACTATAAACACACTTTACAGTACTTGACTGTAGACTGGCTTGAATAGGTTAACAAACATGTTGAAAGACTGAGGGAAGTTTATACTAGACAATGACAGTCCACTATATAGTGAAAGGGCTATCAAAACCAAAATACACTCAGGTCTCAGGCTGTGGACCCCCTTCGTCAGGGATACTATTGTAACCTACCCTAGCCTAACCCCTGGACTCCCACTCTCAGGGATACTAACTTAACCTAACATATCTTTCAGAATTGGGTCTTTTTTTTTTGTTTTTTGTTTTTTTTTTTCGGGGGGAAGCCGTGTCTATTTCGATAACTAAAAGTCAGAAATTAAATTTCTTAGAATGGTGTAAATCTAAAATAATATTTATTTTTATGTATAGGGTTCTACGTGAAGAGGTTCGCAGTTATTTTAAATTTTATTTTTTTTACTTATTTATTTATTTATTTATTTATTTTATCTTTTTGACAACCACATCCAGTGCCCAACATTGTTGACGGTGAGGCAAAGATACCATGGTGGCCCGTTAATAATGTTAATGACGGTGAGGCACAGATACCATGGTGGCCCGTTAATAATGTCACTTACAATGATATAGTTTGGCACCATTCATCACTGCAATTTGGGGAAAGAAAAGGCTATAGAAAGGCGAAGGATACACACATTACCTTTTCGTATAGTTCAATTCTGGGTAACAAACACAAGGCCTTCGCGGTACATCAACTGCAATAGACCCGCAAGCCGTCACTCACCAGCCCGCCAGTTTTTGTATGTACTGGATTTGGATTTAAACGCAAATTTATGGACCGTATATTATAATTTGGTTTCACAATTTGTGCTTCCATATAGTACACAAACTTTTTGTGTAACGTCAGTTTGTAGCCCATAAACCGCCTAAAGATTCTACATAAGCTCCTTGCCTCGTTCCGACCTCACAATCACACTTTTCGGTATCTAATACCGAAATGCACCGAAACCCACCGAAATGCAAACTAAAACTACGGAACTGCACCAAAATGCACCCAAAAACTATTGAAATGGACCGAAATCCAGCCTTAAACTACCGAAATGCAACCTACTGCAACACAGACACAAAAAAAAAATTGCAGCCAAAAACTACCGAGATGCATCCAAAAAAAAAAACCGGGTTGTGCTTGCGAAATGCAACCAAAAACTATCTAAAATCCACCAAAAAACTACCTAAATGCACCCAAAAACTACCGAAATGCGCTCAAAAACTACCAAAATGCACCGAAATGCACCCAGAATACGAAAATGCATCGAAATGCATATAAGTAGTTTTGCGGGTGTATTTAAGTAGTTTTGGGTGCATTTAAGTGCATTTAGATAGTTTTTTATGCATTTCACTGCATTTCGGTAGTTTTTGGATGCATTTCGTTGTATTACAGTAGTTTTAGAGTACATTTCGGTGCATTACAATTTTTTTTTCTTTTTTTTTTTTTTGGTGGGGGGTGTCCATTTCGGTGCATTTCGGTATTAGGCACAACAACACGTATCACAGCTTCAATAACACGTTTGACTTGTTCACCCTGCTGGCGGCGAGGACCATTCACCCCTCACTTTAACCTGCAATTATCCGCCTCACTTGTATTTTCCTAAAAGTCGGGCCTCAGCACGGCATCAGCCTGTGATTGCCGCACGGGAGGTCACCATATATTTTTATCACATCCAATGATTCAATGATCCAAGGGGATCATTGCAGCCTTCAAGTGGAAGAAGACACACACCATTACATCTCAAAGTCAAAATGTAAAAGCTCGGACAACCCTTTCGCTTCCCAACGTTATGTGGCAGAATCAAAGAAGTTATCCTTAAGCTTCCTTGGTCAGAATGATTCGTTGTCTCTGTTAATTCTGAGGTCAATTAGCTATCATCTTTGTGTGTGTGCGTTCATGTTCTCGTTTGGGATTTCATGGGGCCGTGCAGGCTGATGTGCCACAATCTCTAGTTCACTGATTCTCAACCAGAGATAAATTTATCCCTTGTTGGTAAAAAAATCACATGGCAGAGGGTAAATAACTAATATATCTGTTATTTGAATAATCATTCAATTAAATTTCATTTTGTAAAGAGAGAGAGAGAGAGAGAGAGAGAGAGAGTGTGTGTGTGTGTGTGTGGGAGAAACGAATGACTATTTTTTATTTTTATATTTCCGCATGGAAGTAAGAGGGTAAGTGAAGAAATACATCAAGTCAAAGGGGTAAATGATGGAGGAAAGATCGAGAATCCCTGTTCTAGTTGGTAGCAATAGGTCTTGTCAGAAGAGTGTGTGTGTGTGTGTGTGTGTGTGTGTGTGTGTGTGTTTATATATATATATATATATATATATATATATATATATATATATATATATATATATATAGAGAGAGAGAGAGAGAGAGAGAGAGAGAGAGAGAGAGAGAGAGAGAGAGAGAGAGAGAGAGCATAACCAGGGAAATGACTCCTCAGCTGCATGCGTGTGTGAGCTAAGTTCTTGTACAGTGAGCAGTGAATGACCCTCCTGTGTGTTCGTGGGCATTCGTTTGTAGTCGTGTCTATTGTTAGTGAGCTCGTGTTAAATGCTACTGTTGGCTGAAGCTGATCAGTCACAGAGGACTTAAGTAATTAGCTGTGGAGTGAACTTTGGTCCCTCCTCAGGCCTGCCATCCAGCTGGAGGCAGTAGAGGACACTACCTGGCTGGAGGGTATAACACACTGTTGAACAGTGTGAGGATTTGTTACGAGAGCGATTGCCCAGCAGGGTTTTATATCTCATTCATATGCATGCAGTTTCTTGTTATAATTGTTTTCCCTAGATGTGGTTGTCAATCCTTTCACAGCTGTGGGAGTTAATTGTTTTCTTGTCTGTAGCTGGGTAAAACAGACAGGTGACCTCAATTAGTGTGACCTGGTGTTACGACTGTTGAGAAAAGGGTGCAGGAATCACAAGGGACCATGTACACCTGTATTTGAGTCCTGCACTGAGACTATGTAGGAGGTGGTTCAGGGAAGCTAGTCCAGATGCAACAGCTTTGTTAAGGGGCTGGGAACCATGATGGTAACAATATATATATATATATATATATATATATATATATATATATATATATATATATATATATATATATATATATATATATATATATATATATATATATATATATATATATATATATATATATATATATATATATATATATATATATATATATATATATATGTGTGTGTCTTCTTCAGTTCTCACAAGGATTTAAAATTTCAGCTCCTTGGAGCTCCACCCTCTTGACCACTGAAGAACGGACCAGCGGAGTTGCCTGGCATGCTGCAAAAGGAAAAAGTGTTGTACAGTTCATAAGCAATGTGTTCTTCACAGAGACCGCAGCAGCCTTAAACACTCATTACTTGAAGTTTATGCTAGTTAGAAGTGAACTGCTGGTCTTCCAGGCCTTGTGATATTGTCAGTAGAATAAAAGTAATCACATAGGGCTGAATTTTTTTTTTTCTTTTTCTGATCAAAGGAAAGAGATAGGGAGACACACTGATTATTCTTGTTTGATGACTGTTACATTTAAAGAACAGCCATACTGTAATATGCCGTAGCCTGGTTAAGACATTCCAGGTCAAAATGATGCCTGATGTTGGCCAATATGACTGGTAAAACTTGCTGCATGGCAAATTATACATACGGCAGTTATGAAATGAAATGTCAAAGCGTCTCGTAGCTGGTATTTTCACACTATTTCTGCGTTTTGGATGCGTTCATCTCTTAGATATCTGTATTATCCTTTTGTCTAAATAGACTGCAAGTATTATAATATTACGAAATTTCGTCTATCATTAGCAATTATGGAGTGATGGAGAAACTGTGATGTAGGTTGCACGTCTAGCAGCTGTTCAGGTCACAGATCATTCACAGGGGCGAGAGCAAGCTCTCTTGCCCCGCTGTTTAGATTCCGCCATGTTAAGAGAATGTTCTATCCTGTGCATCGCTTCCTCAGACCCATCCTACTTCATCACCTGTGCAAATACATACCATTCCGCAGAGTATTTTAGCGTGATTTGCTTGTATTAGTCATGACCTCACACTGCATTATAACAATGTACTCGAACACAATGATGTGTTGGAAGTCGTGGCCCAAGACAGGAAGGCCATTCAGACACCTTTACCTGTCCTGTTAGAATGCCGCACGCCGCTTGAAGGCTCGACTGTTCCACGCTTATTGTAAGCAAATGTTACTTTTTCACTTAATTTGAGACAGATCATGCTGCACAGTCATGACTGACTTGTATGTAGATAATTCTGTATGTTCGAGATTTTGTTGAAAACAATACACACGCATCGGCTTGTTTTCACCTAACGCGTTTGCATCGCTGTCCGCGAGTGGCTGTCTCGGTCCGCCCCGCCCCTCACCTACATTTCTCACAAGCCCTTAGAAAGTTGTAGGCACAGGAGACCTGCTGCATGAAAGTAATGCGTCGGAAAATGCCTGTTTCCAAGACGCTTGCGAAGAACTGAAGATGTTATATATATATATATATATATATATATATATATATATATATATATATATATATATATATATATATATATATATATATATATATATATATATATATATATATATATATATATATATATATATATATATATATATATATATATATATATATATATATATATATATATATATATATATATATATATATATATATATATATATATATATATATATATATATATATATATATATATATATATATATATATATATATATAATTTATTGTAGTGTGCCTATTTCATAATTCCCAAGACTAACCCTCGATTCTCAGGATTGACGAAAATATCCCAAGGTCTACAAGAAATGTAAATTAATATTAAAAATCGGAAATGAAGTGTAAAACACACCTAGAATTTGATGAATTATTGCAGAAAGACAGAAAGAGGATCATCCTCATCACTGGGATCCTCTGCATCATTAGCAGGGTATACAGTTGCCACTTTGTTACAGTTGCATGCTACTTTAAAGGCTGCTTTACTGGTCGTTGCTGTATCGTCGGTGGACCTGGCCACTTTTAACATCTTTTATCAGTGATGTTGATGGCTCCCACTTATGACATGTCCCATCTTTTCGTACAATTGCTTGTTTGCCTAAAAGATTCTTCATAACAGTTGACAGTTGCAGCTTGTTTATTCACTTTGTTTTGATAATTGATCGTTGATGAGGTTTCAGACCCTGATCCACTTCCAGTGCAGTGCTCTGCAGGACCATCAGCGTAAATGATGTTAGCACCGAAAACTATCCTCAATACACGTGTTTATAATGTCGTAGGATTTAGTGAATAAGTGGGACTTCAGTGCTTTCTGAAAGGTTTCCAAATTACCACTGTTCTTTATAAGAGCCGTGGAGCACTCTTCTCAAATGGTCTAAAACCTAGTTCTAAATTTACTCTGGGCTCAGACAGTGTACACAATCTCTCAGTGATATATCAGTGTCCAAATGAAAGTCTTGCAGTAGATCTCTCATGTATCCAGGTTTGCTAAAACTATACTGTTTGTTAAGTCAAAATACATATTTTGTAGACTAGACATGCCTTGATCGATAGCCAATGTAAATTTATTAGTGCCGGTGTTATTCTCTTACTTGGAGGTAGACCCTTTATTAGCCGTGAAGTGCTATTCATAACAAGTTGCAGTTTCCTTAACAGATAATTAGGTGTATTTCAATATTCCTACTTACTAATTACATCTTCATTGTCTTTTCGTCCAAGTATTTCTTGACAAATTAAATATTTCTGAGAGAGTATCCTATTATTCTCACCTTCTGATTTAGGTGACGTGACCTTTGCACAGTCTATTACCACATCTAAATATCTGACTGTCTTTTCTACTACCATATATATATATATATATATATATATATATATATATATATATATATATATATATATATATATATATATATATATATATATATATATATATATATATATATATATATATATATAAAACAGAAAACAAGTTCTTTATTTGCAAACAATATGTTCTGTTTTCGAAATAATTTTTCAGATAATTTATTCAAATGTCTCTGCAATCATTTTTGTGTAATGCAGTACTTCTTTCACAGAATAAACCTCCGACTGGAGGAGGCAGTAGACACCTGCCGAAACGATAATTACTCCCAGTGAGGTCTAAAGCACTGTTCAGGGGGTGCTGTGAACTTATCATTAAACCCAGCTGTGACCTCACTGAACGTTTCCCTTTGTGTCTCACAACACAAGGGGGCAGTCACAGCCTGCCCTCTAAAGACAACTCTCTTCCTCCACACAAAACTACAAGCACCTAATAACACACACACCCTTCACTCAAAAATATTAAAATCATCATGGCGACTCCTACACCATCCTCGGAGTCCCCATCTGGGAAGGGGACCATAAATGTCCCCAGGTCGGACTGCCTTTCTGTCGACGACCCTAAATGTCTTGACACCCCGCCTCAACTTTTTCTTCATTAACTTCTGCAACATTCGCTGTCTAAGATCTAATTTTCAATCTGTAGAACACCACCTCTCCTCTTCTAAACCTCATCTTCTTTTCCTCACTGAAACTCAGGTGTCTGAGGCAATTGACAGTAGCCCCTTTTCTGTTCCCTCCTACTTTCTCTATCCTCATTTTCGATCCAAAGCTGGATGCTGCGTTTATGTGCGCAATGAGTTAACCTGCTCTCGTGCCCACGCTCTTGAATCTTCCAAGTTTTCCACCATCTGGCTACGACTACAGAGTCACTCTCATACTAAATTTATCTGTGCTGTATACCTCTCACCTAACTCCTCTGATTATAAGAAATTCTTTGACTACTTAACTTCCAAAGTGGAGCACATTCTGACCCTCTTCCCTTTTGCAGAGATCTCCATTCTTGGAGACTTCAATGTTCACCACCAGCTTTGGCTTTCCTCTCTCTTCACTGACCATCCTGGTGAACTAGCCTACAACTTTCCTATCCTCCATGACCTAGAGCAATTGGTGCAACACCCTACTCGTATTCCTGACCGTCTTGGAGATACGCCCAACATTCTTGACCTTTTCCTGACCTCTAATCCTTCTGCTTATGCTGTCACCCTTTCTTCTCCGTTGGGCTCCTCCGATCACAATCTCATATCTTTATCTTGTCCTATCACTCCAATCCCTCCTCAGGATCCCCCTAAGCAAAGATGCCTCTGGCGTTTTGCCTCTGCTAGTTGGGGGGACCTGAGGAGGTATTTTGCTGATTTTCCTTGGAAAGACTACTGCTTCCGTGTCAGAGACCCGTCTTTGTGTGCTGAGCGCATAACAGAGGTGATAGTGTCTGGCATGGAGGCGTACATTCTCGTCCTAAACCTTCTAAACCTTGGTTTAACACAGCTTGTTCTCGTGTTATACATGATAGAGAGGTGGCCCACAAAAGGTACTTAAGCCTTCCATCACCAGAATCTCATGCACTTTATATTTCTGCCCGGAACCATGCCAAGTCTGTTCTCCAACTAGCCAAAAACTCCATTAACAGAAAATGTCAAAACCTTTCAAGATCTAACTCCCCTCGTGATTTCTGGCATCTAGCCAAAAATATCTCCAATAACTTTGCTTCTTCTTCTTTCCCTCCTCTATTTCAATCAGATGGCACCACTGCTATCACATCTATTTATAAAGCTGAACTCTTCGCTCAAACCTTTGCTAAAAACTTTACCTTGGACGATTCTGGGCTTGTTCCTCCCTCTCCTCCACCCTCTGACTACTTCATGCCACATATTAAAATTCTTCGCAATGATGTTTTCCATGCCCTCGCTAGCCTAAACCCTCGGAAGGCTTATGGACCTGATGGGGTCCCTCCTATTGTTCTCCGAAACTGTGCCTCCGTGCTTGCACCTTGCCTAATCAAACTCTTTCAGCTCTGTCTGTCAACATCTACCTTTCCTTCTTGCTGGAAGTTTGCCTACATTCAACCTGTTCCTAAAAAGGGTGACCGTTCTAATCCCTCAAACTACCGTCCTATTGCTTTAATTTCTTGCCTATCTAAAGTTTTTGAATCTATCCTCAACAGGGAGATTCTTAAATATCTAACACTTCACAACCTTCTATCTGATCGCCAGTATGGGTTCCGTCAAGGCCACTCTACTGGTGATCTTCTGGCTTTCCTTACTGAGTCTTGGTCATCCTCTTTTAGAGATTTTGGTTAAACTTTTGCTGTTGCCTTGGACATATCAAAAGCTTTAGACAGAGTCTGGCACAAAGCTTTGATTCCCAAACTACCCTCCTACGGTTTCTATCCTTCTCTCTGTAACTTCATCTCAAGTTTCCTTTCTGACCGTTCTATTGCTGCTGTGGTAGACGGTCACTGTTCTTCTCCTAAATCTATTAACAGTGGTGTTCCTGAGGGTTCTGTCCTGTCACCCACTCTCTTCTTATTATTCATTAATGATCTTCTAAACCAAACTTCTTGTCCTATCCACTCCTACGCTGATGATACCACCCTGCACTTTTCCACGTCTTTTCATAGACGTCCAACCCTTCAGGAGGTAAACATATCACGCAGGGAAGCCACAGAACGCTTGACTTCTGATCTTTCTAAAATTTCTGATTGGGGCAGAGCAAACTTGGTATTGTTCAATGCCTCAAAAACTCAATTTCTCCATCTATCAACTCGACACAACCTTCCAGACAACTATCCCCCTCTTCTTCAATGACACTCAACTGTCCCCCTCTTCTACACTGAACATCCTCGGTCTGTCCTTTACTTATAATCTGAACTGGAAACTTCACATCTCATCTCTAGCTAAAACAGCTTCTATGAAGTTAGGTGTTCTGAGACGTCTCCGCCAGTTTTTCTCACCCCCCCCAGCTGCTAACTCTGTACAAGGGCCTTATCCGTCCATGTATGGAGTATGCTTCACATGTCTGGGGGGGTTCCACTCATACTGCTCTTCTAGACAGGGTGGAATCAAAAGCTTTTCGTCTCATCAACTCCTCTCCTCTAACTGACTGTCTTCAGCCTTTCTCTCACCGCCGCAATGTTGCATATCTAGCTGTCTTCTACCGCTATTTTCATGCTAAGTGCTCTTCTGATCTTGCTAACTGCATGCCTCCCCTCCTTCCGCGGCCTCGCTGCACAAGACTTTCTTCTTTCTCTCACCCCTATTCTGTCCACCTCTCTAACGCAAGAGTTAACCAGTATTCTCAATCATTCATCCCTTTCTCTGGTAAACTCTGGAACTCCCTGCCTGCTTCTGTATTTTCACCTTCCTATGACTTGAATTCCTTCAAGAGGGAGGTTTCAAGACACTTATTCATCAATTTTTGACCACTGCTTTGACCCTTTTGTGGGACTGGCATTTCAGTGGGCATTTTTTTTTTATTGGATTTTTGTTGCCCTTGGCCAGTGTCCTTCCTACATAAGAAAAAAAAAAAATGCTTTGATGTTCATCACCCAACATTCTTGATCTTTTCCTAACCTCTAATTTTTTTGCTTATGCTTTCACCCTATCTTTTCTGTTGGGCTCCTCCGATCACAACCTCATATCTGTATCTTGTCTTATCGCTCCAATCCCTCCTCAGGATCCCCCAAAGCAGAGGTGTCTCTGGTGTTTTGCCTCTGCTAATTGGGGGGAGGGGACCTGAGAGGCATTATTCTGATTTTCCTTGGAATGACTACTGTTTCCATGTCTGCTAACAGTCTCTGTGTGCTAAGCACATAACAGAGGTGATAGTGTCTGGCATGGAGGCATACACTCCTCACTATTTCTCTCGACCTAAATCTTCCAAACCTTGGTTTAACACAGCCTGTTCTTGTACTATACATGATAGAGAGATACCCCGATAAAGGTACTTGAGCCTTCCCTCACCTGGATCTCATGTACTTTATATTTCTGCCAAGAGTCATACCAGTTCTGTTCTTCAACTAGCCAAAAACTATTTCATCAATAGAAAGTGTCAGTTTTTTTAAGATCTAACTCCACTCCAGATTTTTGGCACTTTGGTTTTTCATCTTTTTCTCATTTTAACTTGATGCCACTACTGCCATCTCATGTTTCTAAAGCTGAACTATTCTCTCATACCTTGGCTAAAAGCTCTACCTTGAATGATCCAGGGTTTGTTTTTCCCTCTCCTCCACCCCTCTGACCATTTCATGCTACCCATTAAGATCTTTCCATTGATGTTTTCCATGTCTTCAGTGGCCTTAACCCTCAGAAGGCTTATGGACCTGATGGAGTTCCTCCTATTAATCTGCAAAATTGCTTCCATGCTTGCATCTTGCCTAGTTAAACTCTTCCAACTTTGTCAATATACGAGTATATCTTTCCTTCTTGCTAGAAGTTTGCCTGTTCTCAAAACCTTTCTAATCCTTTCTAATCCCTCAAACTACCGTTTTAATTTCCTGCCTCTATTTTTTTTTTTTAATCTATCCTCAACAGGAAGATTCTTAAACATCTATCACTTTGCAACCTTCTATCTGCTCGCCAGTATGGTTTCCGTCAAAGCCGCTCTACTGGTGATTTTCTGGCTTTCCTGACTGAGGATTTTGGTGAAACTTTAGCTGTTGCCTTAGCCATCAAAGGTTTATGATAAAGTCTGGCAGTAAGCTTTGATTTCTAAACCACCCCTCCTACAGCTTTTATCCTTTTCTCTGTAACTTCATCTCAAGTTTCCTTTCTGACCATTCTAGTGCTGCTGTGGTAGGCGGTCACCTTTCTTCTAATTCTATTTACGGTGGTGTTCCTCAGGGTTCTGTCCTGTCACCCATTCTCTTCTTATTATTCATCAATGATCTTATAAACTAAACTTCTTGTCCTGTCCACTCCTACGCTGATGATACCACCCTGCACTTTTCCACGTCTTTTCATAGACGTCCAACCCTTCAGGAAGTAAGTAGTTCACGCAGGGAAGCCATATAACGCCTGACTTCCGATCTCTCTAAAATTTCTGACTGGGGCAGAGCAAACTTAGTATTGTTCAATGCCTCAAAACTCAATTCCTCCATCTATCAAATCGACACAGCCTTCCAGATAACTATCCCCTCTTCTTCAATGACACCCAGTTGTCCTGCTCTTCTACATTTTTTTTTTCTCTTATGTAGGAGGATACTGGCCAAGGGCAACAAAAATCCAATTAAAAAAAGCCCACTGAGATGCCAGTCCTAAAAAAAAGGGTCCAAAGCGGTAGTCAAAAATTGAAGGATAAGTGTCTTGAAACATCCCTCTTGAAGGAATTCAAGTCATAGGAAGGTGGAAATACAGAAGCAGGCAGGGAGTTTCAGAGTTTACCAGAGAAAGGGATGAATTACTGAGAATATGCCTCCCCTCCTCCCGCGGCCTCGCTGCACAAGATATTTTTCTTTCCCTCACCCCTATTCTGTCCACACTTGGCAATTCGCTGCTGAATGGGGTTTTCAGAACTAGTGGTTGTGGCCAGGTGGCAGCACAGACAAACTCTTCTCTCACACACAAGCAATATTAGATATACGTGCAGCGTTATTCTATTTACATGAAGATGCAATGGGCTTATAAAATATATTTTCTACATAATCCCTTCTAGTAGTAACACAAGTAAAATCAAACTCTTTTCATGAACAAATGTATATAAGTTGATTTTCTAGTGAATCTGCATTTAGATTTATTTGGTCATCTTAAGATTTCCAAATGAATACACTCTTGATTGGAAACGTCTTAATCTAGACGACAGTAAACATAAAGGCAACATGTCTGTGACAGTCAAAAGTCCAAATTACATAGATCTCCTTCCTAGTTTATGGAAACGGCAATTTTAATAAAAAAAAAAAAAATGGCAACTCGAGTGTCCTGGCGATAGTAATGCTGTATCTCTAACCAAAACAAACACCTGACTCGGCCGCGCTGGTTGAACTTAAGAAACACTTTGTTGGACAAGAAGTTAAATGTTGCTGCGGTGCCCATCTCCACTACACCGTAAGCAATGGATTACGGTAGCTGGATACTACAGCAGCAGCAGGATCGCCTGAGAGATGTTTGTTTTGGTTCTCGATTACTTTGCCTTGTCGCTGGCTTCGTGAGATGGATGCTAAAATCACCCCCCCCCAAAAAAAAAAAAAAAAAAAACTAGAGCCATATATCACGATGTTACTGAGTAGGTTGTGTCATACTATATAGTACAGTGTGATTTTTAGTTTTTTCATTGTCCAAATCAATAGTTTTTATACTTGTAATATGCTTTATTTAAGATAATGCTAGCAGTTTACTCGATAATCACACACACACACACAAAAAAAAAAAATAATAATAATAATTTGATCACATTCTCTCAATATTATCCATACCGGATATTGAAAAGTCGATACATCATTTCAATAGTATCATGATGATCAATGTTCTATGCATCTTTACGCACCTGGGATTTACTACAACAATATTTTAGCTCTCTTTCCTACGGTTAGATGAGCAGCAACGACATTTAGCGGTTTAGTTCCGAAAACTCCCCATTGCCACCCGCCACAAGCCGGCAATACCTGGCAATAAATCCTCCCAGCTGGATGTACGTTCACACAGGCAGTTGGGAAGGGGCAGCTGGTTAACGGGAAATTAATATAAACAAACAGCAACTCAGCAAGATGCCTTCCTCCAGCGACGTTGCCGAAGTGATAGTTGCATTTCTTTTGGCGTACTGGAAGCTAAAACGGAAAAGAAAGCGCCTGTGGATACGTCCTTGGCTAAGTAAAAAGAAAAGAAAGGGGTCTACCACACTCTCTCAGAGAGAGAGAGAGAGAGTCTCGGGTCCTAGAGATGCCATTGGTCCCTCACTAGCTCCAGCTTTTCTGCCTCCGTACACCACATCTTCCACAACTCTTCCCGAGGACACGGTAAACAAAGCAGCGAGCGGTTGGACAAAGACAACCTGTCGGTCTTGGTGTGGGTGGCAATTCCAGCCGCCAGGCACCAAAAGTTCAGCAGGCGGGCCAACGTGGCTTGCGGCAGCTGGCAATTCAGCAGCGAATTGCAGTGTAAACCCGCAAGAGTTAACTAGTACTCTCATTCATTTATTTTTCTGGTAAACCAATGAAACTCCTTGCCTTCTGTATTTCCTTCTTCCTATGACTTGAACTCTTTCAAGAGGGAAGTTTCAAGACACATCCTTCAATTTTCGATGATTCTCTTGACATCTCTTTTGGGACTGGCACCACAGTGGGATTTTTTTTTTCCCTCCTTTTTGTTTTGTTTCCCTTGGCCAGTGACCCTCTTTCATAAAAAAAAAAAAAAAATCAGATATTGTAGAGTACAGAGATGAGAGCTGAAAGTACCGTGACTGGAATTCAGTGTTCATTTTGTCTACTTTGCTCAGAATATAACTGAGGAAGAGCAAAATGTGTTTTGTTCCCGAGGTGGTCATTGTTTTGTAAATCTGGGCAGCTCCATAAACTGTGCTTTGGATTCCCTCTGAAAAAAAAAAAAAAAACATAAGGGCTCCCATTCCTCCAGTATTCTACGCACAAGGGTGTTTTATGTTTAGAAATCTGAGCAACATCTTGGATCATCTGAAAGGTGCTGACGTTTGCTGCTGCGAGCATAGTAAAGGCAAATGACCTTGAGGACATGAAAATATTGAGTTGCTGACATGACTAGCACACAGGGAAAAAGAATGACACACATCCTAAAATGAAGACAGATGGAATATCTTATTTAGATAGACCTTGAGGCCTTTATGTGCTCATGACATTGAGGAACTGTCACAGGCAAATTCTATTATGTTTTGTAGAGGTGTATCTTTACACTTCAGCAACTCCTTCACTGATTTGTGCAGTCCTTCTCCACTCCCATCGTCAACTTCAACAACACCTAGAAGGGCATCAATACTTGCATACTTTGTTCATCATAAAATCTCACCATCATACACTGGCAGGACTTATGAAACGGACACATCCGTACTTACATTCATCTATAATCAAAGAAAACTTGTTTTCCTTGCAAATTTTGGCTATTAACTCTTTCTTCCCATGCAATCCCATCCTGTGATATGTAAGAAGCTTTATCTATTTATTATTTTTTTATTTATTTATTTATTTTTTCATAGTCATGCCTCGAACAACTTCAAAATCAGGGAACATTTTCTTGATACCTTTCACCGAGTGATTTGCTTGTACAAAAGGAGCAACATGATCTGCGATATACTCATCTAAAAGTAGCTCAGCCTTTGCTACCTTATCTTGAAATTTTCATTATTCTGTTGGGTTCTTGAAAAACTGTTGAATATTGACATTGCGTTTCTTAACTTCAAAACACTTCACATGTTTTGCAGAAGCCTTGTGCTTGAGCAGGGGAGACTAACTTCAATATTTGTTTCCGGTGCCCCATACCTGTCTTTCGGGACTGGTTTTACTCAGTCTTTCAATCCAGGGTCTTCCAGCCACTCACTGTTAAATGATTGATGATGCCATCCTTTGCTTTTCTCCAAAGGTGGAGTATTACTACCACTTCCTCTAGATTCGGGATCTTGTCCAAACTGGTCGCTCATCGTTGAATTTAACCTGACACGAGTCACACGACACAAACGATGCTCAACCAGGATTCAGACTAGGCTGAGAATCTACCTCATGCTGATAGAGTCCCAGCTCCGACAGGAGCGTGCAAGGAAGTAATGAATCTGTCTATGGAGACGCTTTCCTTCATTGTGCAATCTCTCTCTCTCTCTCTCTCTCTCTCTCTCTCTCTCTCTCTCTCTCTCTCTCTCTCTCTCTCTCTCTCTCTCTCTCTCTCTCTCTCTCTCTCTCTCTCTCTCCAGTGATCCTCTTACGTAAAAAAAAAAAAAAATAGCGGAGTTGATCTAAGGTTTGGGAGCTTTGAAGATACAAAAGGGATGTGGGATGTTTTTATGTCCGAGATAATCATCTGCTCTGCACAAAACAAGGAGGCAATATTTTTTATAGGAAAAATCAGAACAGTACTGTCTCAAGTCTTCCATCTTTGCAGACTGATGGTGCCAGAAGTACTCTGCTTTGGTAGGTCCAGAGGCGCTACTGAAGCAAAAGATTTTTTTTCTGTTATGTAAGAGGAACACTGGCCAAGAGCAACAAAAAGTTCGAAAAAAAAAAGGCCCACTAAAGTGCCAGTCCCTAAACTGGAAAAAAAATAAATAAATAATAATAATTATAGAAAATTGGAGGTTAATTGTCTTGAAACCTCCCTCTTGAAAAAAGTTTAATTGAAAAAGGAAAAGAAAAAAAAAGAGGTAATACAGAAAGCATGAGTAAGTTCCAGAGTTTACCAGAAAAATGTGCGAATGACTGAAAATACCGGATGCTAGTTATCTCTTGCACTAGAGAGAGAGATGGGCAGAAAAGTGCTAAAATCTTGTACAGAGAGGCCGCGGGAGTAGAACAGGCAAAATCAATAGAGCAGTTAGCGTGAAAATAGTGGAAGATAACAAGAGATGCAACACTTCGGCGACGAAAGAGAGGCTAATACAGTTAGAGGAGAGGAGTAAATTAGGCGAAATGCTTTTGATTCCACCGTGTCCAGGAGAGCGGCATGAGTGGAACTCCGTCCCCCCAATACTACATGACATGTAGTATTGGGGGGACGGAGTATGTACTCCATACATGGATGGATAAGGCCCCTGTACAAAGTTAACAGCAAGGGAGTAATGAGAAAAACCGGCGGTGACGACTCAGAACACCAATACTTCATAAAAGCTGTTTCAGCTTGAGAAGTATTTTTATTTTAGATCATTAGTAAAAGACAGACCGAGAATGTTCAGTGTAGAAGAGGGGGACAGTTGAGTGTCTGGAATGTTATCTAGAAGGTTATGTCGAAATGATAAATGGAGGAATTGAGTTTTGAGGCACCTACATAACTTTAGTTTGTCCCAATTCCCCAATTATATATATATATATATATATATATATATATATATATATATATATATATATATATATATATATATATATATATATATATATATATATATATGTGTGTGTGTGTGTGTGTGTGTGTGTGTGTGTGTGTGTGTCTGTTTTTTTTTTTTTTTTTTTTTTTTTTTGGGTCAGTCAGGCGTTCTATGACCACCCTGCGTGAGCTGTGGGAAGGTTGCTCGGGGAGCGCTTGGACGTTTTTGAAAAGACGGAAAAGTGCAAGGAAATTAGATTGTGATCGGAGGAGTTCATCTGAGAGGACAGTTTGACAGGATGTACTGAAGGGTTAGAGGTGAATAAACAGTTAAGAATTTAGAATAAGATAATTTCATATAATGGAGTATTATCATTATTATTACTATTATTGTTATTAATGTTATTGTTATTTATATATTTATTAATTTATTTATTATTATTATTTCTTTACAGAGACAATGGTTACTCATTGCACTGTGTTTTCAACTTCAAGTACTCACATATAGATGGATAGATAGATGGATAAATAGGATAGATAGATGGATAAATAGGTAAGTAGATGGATAGATAGATAAATAAATTGATAAACAGACAGACAGATAGATAGATAGGTAGATAGATAGATAGATAGAGAGATACACAGGTAAACAGATAGATAAATAGAGAGATAGAGATATAGATAGATAGTACTGTGCACGCCCCTTCAGCCTTCAGGCGCGGTCAGGTACACGCCACTGCAGCAGCAGTCAGCACATGCAACAGGGATCCACTACTGCTGTCGTTGTCGGGTACGTTTGGCTAGTGGGGGCGAGACATGCACACACGACCAATTTTATCAAACTGGGCCCCGAACCTTAAGGGGCCCCGCGCCAGCGGCGACAGAGTTACCGCTTGAAGCCTTTTCTGTATTCTAAGAGGTATAAACCACTACTGAAAACGTAAAATGAAGAATGAGAAATTGTTATTCCTCGTGAAATATAAAAATACATAAAATTTTACTTTTGTAGAGTAAGTGCTCTACTACTACTAGGGACCCTATTATGGGTTAATACTTCACTGGCCCCATTTGAACCAATTACGTTATTAACCCCATGAAAAGGAGACTTGTGAAATCCCAAGCAACTGATCTCAGAGGAGGAAAAAAGTCATGTATAACATAGAAGCCCACACAACCCCACCTGAGCATGGGGTGCATTCATTGCTCGATCAGTCCGGATTCCTAACACGATGCCTTTCTCTTGCAGTTAAGATTTATCTGGGCCTCCGAACAAACTGTTAAGTATTTCAATGTGTGTTCAGGTTGTGCTCAGGTTTGAGGTGATACATTCATGGGTGTCATTTACGTTTATTACTCTCTCTCTCTCTCTCTCTCTCTCTCTCTCTCTCTCTCTCTCTCTCTCTCTCTCTCTCTCTCTCTCTCTCTCTCTCTCTCTCTCTAGGCTTTCCTAGCCGTATCTTCATGTTTGGGAAATCTTTGACTTGAGGCTCAACGTAAAGATAATGTGTACTCTCTCTCGAAACAATTTTATCAACAACACCATCTTTCAGATGGTGTTGTTGATTCTTAAGATAATGTGTACTCTCTTAAGATAATGTGTACTCTCTCTCGAAACACAATTTTATCAACAACACCATCTTTCAGATGGTGTTGTTCTTCTTAAGTGAGACTTGATTGTCCTCTTCCTCTACACTGAACATCCTTTGTCTGTCCTTTACTAATAATCATAACTGGAAACTTCACTTTTCATCTCTCGCTAAAACAGCTTCAATGAAGTTAGGTGTTTTGAGTCGTCACCACCACCCCCAGCTACTAAATGTTCAGCAGGGGCCTTATCCGTCCATGTATGCAGTAAGCTTCATGCGTATGGTGGGATAGTTCCACTCATACTGCTCTGCTAAACAGGGTGGAATCAAGAGCATTTCGTCTTATCAATTCCTCTCCTCTAACTGACTGTCTTCAGCCTCTCTCTCTCCATCACAATGTTGCATCTCTTTCAATATTCAACTGCTATTTTCAAGTCTTCTGCTAACGGCATAATCATATGTTTTCCCTCCTCCCGCGGCCTCGCTGCACAAGAATTTTTGTTTACCTTTCTAATGCAAGAGTGAACCAATATTCACAATTTTTCATCCCTATCAGTAATAAACTCTGCAACTCCCTACCTGCTTCTGTATTTCCCCCATATGAGTTTAATTTATTCAATATGAAAGCTCCAAGACACTCCTCTAATTTTGGCTAAACTTTTTTTGGCCCTTATTTAGAGACTGGTACCTCAGAGGATCTTTTTTCTTTCTTTTTTTGGCCCTGGCCAGTACCAATAAAGTACGCTTATGTAATATCTTCAGAGACACCGTTCTAAGTATATCTCATCCATATATACTAAGTATTTTCCTACTTATGAAGAGTTTATAAATGACTTATCACTTTGAATTCCTGTAATATACTCTCCCTCGCTTCTTCCTTTTCAATGATTGTCTTCGTGATGAACTCTCTCTCTCTCTCTCTCTCTCTCTCTCTCTCTCTCTCTCTCTCTCTCTCTCTCTCTCTCTCTCTCTTTTTTTTTTTTAAACAAATATTTACAGAAAGGCTTAAAATTCCACGTTGAGTGTGGAATTATTTAAAAAGCCTATGATAGTATTTTTAACAGGAATAACACCATACATGCTTAACATAAAGATTATAATGTTAATACAATAAAATAATAAAAATTTAAAGCGCCAGTGGGGACAGGTGCGTGCTACGCCAGCTGTGGGCTGCCAGCTTCACCTGGTGCGTGGACATGTCCTGCACTTGGGGCATGGCCGCCGTGAACATGTTCCACTGCCGCGAAGTCCTGGCTGTGTAGGTGCGCTGGTGTTGGCTAGAGCGAGATCGAGGCACCTTCACTAGCTCGTCGCTACTGGCTGCAGCTCTGGTGCGCCTCTGTACTGCGTGTGGCAGCAGCCTCAGGGGGTCAAGGTGAGGGACCCTCTGCACCTGAGTTTTGTGGCACACCACTAGTGCCGACACGTCCCGGCGGTGCTCCAGTGACGTTACTGGTGGTGGGTGCTGTTGGTCCTCATCGGTGGCCACCAAGCGCAGGGCTCGCCGCTGCACAGCATCCAGTCTCTGCATGTGGGTGGCGGCACTCGACATCCAGGACAGGGCACCGTACTCCATACATGGGCGTATCTGTGCCCTGTATAGCGTGAGGGTGCCCCGTGGGTCGAGGGTGTTCGCCATCCTACGCAGGGCAGAGACTCGGAGAGAGGTCTGGCGGGCGACGACACTGATGTGGTGATCGAAGCGTAGGCCGCGGTCCACAGACACGCCCAGGATCTTGATATATTCCTGAAGTGGCAGGCTCTTGCCTCCAAAACGCAGCTGTCCTGAGACTGCGTGTGAAGCACCTGGGGACCGCGAGATGACCATCGCCTGCGTCTTCTCAGGAGCGAAGTTAACCTGCCACATCTTTCCCCACTGCTCCACCAGTCCGAGCTGCCTGTTCAGCTCAGTGACGGCACGCTGACTGTCGAGGCGGCAGTAGGAGCGGGAGAGTGTGCAGTCGTCGGCGTATGCTGCCACAGATGACAGCTGCCGGAGGAGGTCGTCGATGTATACGTTCCATAGGACTGGGCCCAAGACGGAGCCTTGTGGAACTGAGGCCCGGACAGGTGAAGGTCTTGATGACTGCCCGTTGACTACTACCTGAAGGGTCCTACCCTGGAGGTAATCTTCTAGCAGCATTAACAGGTCACCTTGGACACCCTTGGCGCGAAGCTTTTCAATGAGCCCCGCGTGCCAGACCCTGTCAAAAGCCCCAGCAATGTCCAGGGCCACCACAAGGTTGTCCAGGCCTTCTTCCAGGGCGTCTTGCCAGACCTTGGAGAGGATGAGGAGGAGGTCTGCGGTGGATCTGCCAGGCCTGAAGCCAAACTGCTTGTCTGAGAGGAGGTGGTTCTCGCTCAGGTGTTGGCAGATGGCAGCAGCCACTATTTGCTCCAGCAACTTGCCCATCACTGAGAGCAGGGAGATGGGTCTGTAGTTGTTGGGCTCAGACCTTGAGTTTTTCTTATGGACTGGGACCACACGCGCTTCCTTCCATACTGAGGGCCACTTCTTCTCCCTCAGGCAAGATGTGAAGACGGTGGTGAGAGGAGCTGACAGCTCTCTAGCGCATTGCTCTCTCTCTCTCTCTCTCTCTCTCTCTCTCTCTCTCTCTCTCTCTCTCTTTGTGTGTGTGTGTGTGTGTGTGTGTGTGTGTTAACGTGATGTATCACACAGTTAGCTAATTGTGATAACAATATAGCCATAGTGAATCTCTCTCTCTCTCTCTCTCTCTCTCTCTCTCTCTCTCTCTCTCTCTCTCTCTCTCTCTCTCTCTCTCTCTCTCTCTCTCTCTCTCTCTCTCCATTTATAAAGATAGGCTAAAACGACTCAACTGGAGTCACTGGAGAGAAGGGTGCGTGGGGATGTGCATACATGATAAAAGTATTTGAATGGGGAATTAACAAAAGTTATATACTGTAAGTGACGTTCTCGTAGTCAGCAATCATGACGGAACTCGAGGTAATGAATATAAACTAGATAAGTTTAAGTTTAGGAAAGAGATTGGTAGCAAAAGGGATCACAGAGTAGTGGCTTAGCAGTCATGTGGTCAGCGCAAACACGCTGTATATAGTTCCAAGAGAACGTTGGACGGATATGGAAGACATTTGGTAATAATAAAAAGGTTGGAGGAGGGGGAGGGATAATCATGATTAGTACAGGAACTGCCCAGTGTACGTATGTTGGTCAACCAGCCTTTTGCAGTATTTACTTACTATAGTCTATAACTCTATATCAATGGTTCCCATTTCCCAACATCTTTTCTGGCCATTACTAACTTTTCATATCCATGGCCGTCCCATCCATAGCATAGCCCATGATTACAGTGGCTGTCTACAGTTCTACATTCATAAGATCCATAAAAAAAAAACTAGAAATACCTATAATTTTATTGAGTGCAAATATATTTTTGCATTGTTTAGTATTAGGTAAAAAAAAAAAAAAAGAAACTACTTTTATTTTGATGAACTTCATGTAGGTACAGTAATTATCGAAATGTAATTTAAAACACATGAAAGAATCCGTATACTTGCAGATGTAACTAAAAATCGTATAATCTGAAAATAGCTATTTTAGCAAAAGATAAAAAAAAAGAAAGAAAGAAAGAAAGAAAGAAAGAAAACTGGATAAAAAATATTCCAGTGTGGAGGAATCTGTATCTCAGCCAATGGTCTTTAACATTTTGCTATAATTTATGGCACCCTAGAGGACCATAGCGCCCAGAGGTTGAGCAGTTCATTCCATTGGTTCCCAGTCTTTTCTTTGGAGCTATAATATACCATTATACCTTCATGAATATACAGTAATCTCTATGATCCTCAAACATAATAGCAAGCTAATAATTGTTTTTATTAAAACAAAGTAATTATTTAACGATGACAGGAAACAAATAAAAAAAAAAAAAACGTACGCGAATTAAAAGTCCACTTTACTGACATCGTTCCAATTTAATGTTTGTACTTCATTCACGAGTGGTCTTCCAAGAATACTGATTTAAAAAAAAAAAAAAAATATGGCTCTAATACTGGAAGTTCGTATTGGACAAATCTTTTACCTTTCTTTCATTTGTATGAGATAAGTAAACACCTTCACTGATATGTAGATATACCAAATCAAATAATCAAGATTTCAGCTTTGCAATTTACATGCACCGAAACAATTTTTTTTTTTTCATAAAATGACCTCTGTAGGCAGAGGAACTCCTCATTAATTTTTTAAGAAAGGTGCTTCTCGCAGATGCGCTGTGCCTAAAAGTGCGTGTTAAATGGAAGAATTCAGTTGCGGTGGGCATTTCTATTTCTGTCAAGAGTAAACCAGAGTCGCTATACCTATGTTTTATGTACTACTACTGCCATCTCGATCTGTCATCACCACCTTTCAAAGCATCATCATTATTATCATCATCATCATCATGGTTCCACCCAGTGATTGCTAAGTTAACACAAGTATTTTTTTTTTTTTTTACCATTATGTTTGACTAATGGGCTAAATTAATGATTGCTGCAAAGTTTTCCTCACATGCCAGACTTACACATATGTCGTCATCGTGTCAGGATATTAAGTGGCCGTGTTCAAGTGAATGAATTAAATAAATGAAAAAGTGGTATTACGTTGTAATAATGCTCATGTCTTACGTAATTATTATTTCACCATATTATAGTAAGCAATGAATTATTATTATTATTATTATTATTATTATTATTATTATTATTATTATTATTATTACTACTTCTATTACTACTACTACTACTACTACTACTACTACTACTACTACTACTACTACTACTACTACTACTATCATCATCATTATCATCATCATCATCATTCTCGTCATCATCATTATCTATTATCTAACTATTGTAGGTAAAGTTATGGTTTCTTAGTGAACGTAAAATGGTGACATTCACTTATCTAGCTCTAGGAAATGGTTCTGATGTCATCCCAGGAAATCGCTCGGTCGGTCGAAAACCTCTTGCACAACATGACATTGCTTTGCTGCGGTGACAACTCGACATTTTCTTCATATTACAGTCGAGGTAATATATTATTATCTACTCATGTCTTATCGATTTTGATATATAATTGAAAGCATAGGCACATCTCTAAAATTTTCAGGTACGCTGTCTTTTCTTGCTTTGTTATCTCTTTATGTGTATGGTCAGCGCGAGTCGTTCACATACGTAGTCCCTTTGAATGAGCCTTTTGTAAAAAAAAAAAGGATCAAATTCGTTGATTAAAAAAAATAATGATAGTAAATGAATAGTAAAAGTGGATCAAAATAATCGCAAATACTTTTCACTGGGGCATTTACTGTTTAATACTAATTGTATGACGTTCGTCAGTCACCAATTTGTGCGAGCGCTGCCAGACCCGCAAGGTCTGAATCGCCGAGTCCATATTTTTTTTCTCCGTTTATTTATTTATTTATTTGTTTTTTGTAAACGGAGAGAGAATCATTGATCTTTGCAATTAAATCTGTCCAGCTAAATGTTTCTCTGTCAAATCAGGTGTCGTTCCATGGGTGTGATACGTGAAGAAAGATGTACACTGTATACAACAGGACTTGTTTTTCTTATATACTTCCGTAGTAAATCTGAATTACATATCGAATTGGCTCTCTTCCTCTGGACTTTACTTTTCTGCTGCAAACGAGTCCACATCAAAGGGGAATTCTTTCACCACTTTGTTAGGTCTGGAATCATGACAACAATCGGTGTCTGAAAGTAATTTTACATATGACATCAGATGAACGTTTTATGAAATTGAATTCCTGAAAAGGGTGTCGCAAGGCTCTTTGATGCTCTTTTTTTCCAAACCGCGCGGCCCTTCTTGAACGGATTGTGTTAGTTTTAAAGTGAGTAGAGAAAAGTATAGAATATCAGACAAAAGCAGCGAATCACTAATATCAGGAGAAAATAATAGAAAAATCAATGAAAACATGAATATACAGTGAGAGACGTATTAATGATCTATTTCAAGCCTACTGGCCTGACTGGACTGGCCTTTTATTTCTATTTTTTTTTCTAACCCTCACGCCATCTATCGGAGAGACGCAAGAGAAACTTCTGGTATCTATAGTCTGTGATTCTGCACTAGTGAATGGATATACCGACAGTTCATATTTACCTTCTCCGAGCACTCAGTTAAGTACGTAAGTGTTGGCGGAGGGATGTTTCGTGACCGTAAACTATCTGAGATGTGAGTGGCGCGGCTGCAACCTCCATCGGTGCTGCTAGAGGTCGATAATGGCTCAAAAACTCATCGCATTTACAGTCGCCATTTTGACGAAAGGGACCCCTCCTTCTGTCAGCTGTCCTCTGTGTTAAATTGCGTTGGAGGGACTGTTGACAATCTTGTGTGGATTGGATGGCAGGTGGGGCTCCATAAGGCGTCATTCTCTGTTCCTCGCTGGGACACATCACGAAACATGACACTATCTGTTCGGGATGGGACGAAGAAGTGAAGTTGCCCTTTGTAGGATTTACCGACGACACTTAGGGGATTTCCGTCATGTACATCAAGTAGAAACATCTGTGTAGCGTTTCAGGGTTGTGGGGTGATAGAATGTCACACCTGGTTAAATACTACCTCATTGTTAATGAATTACAAGTGCTGAGTGCTGGTGGATTTGAAAAACCTATTCGGAGGTCTTTCATAACTGCCAATGTTTTTAGTTGTGACTTTAGAAAAGGAAAGAGACTCATAGCGATGTGGAATTTCCGAAGTGCATTTTTGTTTTTAAGTTCCTCATTGGCCACGGAGGAGGACAACAGTGGGAAGCTAACTTTGTTCTATTGATCCTGTAAACACACGATCAATTTATTCATGTGACATTTGGGAAGTTTAAGTGAAATTTCTTTTATCACTCCTCTGCTCAGGTATTAGCAGGCGTAGTTTATGTATTTCCCAATAACTATATTTGGGTATCTGACTGGTTCATCTGGCTTGTTCAATCAATCTTGTTTTGTGTGTGAGGAATCATATTTTGGTGTTATGGATTGGTTGATATCAGGCTGCTTTAAATGTCAGGAAGTGTCTGTGCAAGTGATTTTAATAATTTATTTGAAATATATGCGTGGTACTCCTTGTTATCATATTTAGTAATGGTTAGGGGCATATGTTATGAAATGTATTGCCGTAGGGTGTATGCAATAACAAGCTTCATGACATTTTGTGTTTGCTGTTTTCTGTCATGAGACAAAAGACTGCTGAATAGCACTCATGGATGAGGAGGATGAGTGAAATATGCACGTATGTTACATGAAGGGACTGCCATGTGTAGGCCTGATAGCTCCCAGCTTTCCTTATTTTTTTTATTTATTTATTCATTTTTTATGTTCTGATTAGATACATCAATGGATGAGGATGATATTGGAAATAGGTAGGTATGTTTCTTGCTGGGACTACCACATGTGGGCTGGATGACTTCTTATAACTTTCCTTATTTTATGTTCTTATATTTTTATGAATGATACAGGTTATCAAAATTGATCTTTCAGAGTCCAATCATTGGTATCATCGAAGAAGCTATTGAGTCACGTATTTTGCAATATGTCCAACTTGTTCACCATTACACCGGTGAATTTAATTTCCTTTTTATGTCTTTATCAGTGAAGTTAGGTACTGATTGTGCTTTTATTATGTAGTGTGATAGTTTGCCTTAGTTTGCTTTACAGTCACAAGATATCTTGCACTTGCTCACAATCAGCTTACATATATTTAGGTTAATATATTTTTGTTGTTTGAGTGGAGGGCAAAATTGAATTAGGTAAATACCTATGATTTTTAGTCCTAATTGTTGAAAAGTAACAGACCAGTGCAGCTTTGTGTTACAAACTGCAAAGTGTAAAAATTGCAAGCATTATTCAGAAGTATGGTGTTTATTGCAAATACTTATTATATTTGGATGAGCCAGTTACTTAAGACTCCAGCTGCAATTTATGCCATTGGTAGTGCAGTTTGTTTTCACATAAAATATTGTATTTACCAATAGATTAAATGCACTTTCACATTAGAGGCACCTCCTATTTTATAAGACGGTTTTTGAGAGAAGAATATTTATTGGTATTTTAAGGAAAACAGTTTTATCACAAATTTATTGGTCATCTTTTCCCCAGTGGGTTCAGATACTAGAAAAACTATACTAGTTAACATACAAAGGAAATGCTGTAAAATAAGCAAACTTTTTTTTTTTTTTTTTTTTTTATGTAGGAAGGATACTGGCCAAGGGCAACAAAAATCTAATAAAAAAAAATGCCCACTGAAATGCCAGTCCCTAAAAGGGTCAAAGCAGTGGTCAAACTTGGCTATACATATTTTTTTTTGCTGGATGACCCATGGGTTGATATTCAATTTCCTTATGATTGAGGTGTATAAAAGAAACTAGAATATTTTATCTCTGACATTTAGTTAAAGTAGGTTTAATGTAGCTATTTATGCCACTGATGCTTTTTTGACGTGTTTGAACTTTGTAGAATATTTACATTAATTAAAAATACCAAAGGTATTGAAGGTACCCAACTTTACCTTGTATTAGCTAATCTCAGGTATTCGAGTGTATGGTTTATTTATATATTTTTTGTCACTTACAAGATTGAATACAAATTGTGTGGTGGTATTTTTTTTAGCAGTACCATGCCCTGTTTTTTCTGCATTATAAATTAATTTAGATAAAACTGATATTCTTGGTCTTCTACAATAAGAAAGGAAGTTTGTGTTTGTTATGGTTCCATAGTAAATCCTTCACACAAGCCCATTCATATATATATTCGTATATATATATATATGTATATATATAATATATATATATAATCACTTGTTCACAAATTTACAAAAACTCATAAATAATTTCCACTATGAATGGGCTTGTGTGAAAGGTTCACTATGAAACCATAACAAACACAAACTTCCTTTCTTATATATATATATATATATATATATATATATATATATATATATATATATATATATATATATATATATATCTGTGTTTGTTATGGTTACATAGTGAATCCTTCACACAAGCCCATTCATAGTGGAAATTATTTATAAAGTTTTTATAGTCTTATAAATTTGTGAATAAGTAATTACAGAAGGGATTTAATGTTTGCTGGAAAAAGAGTATATATATATATATATATATATATATATATATATATATATATATATATATATATATATATATATATATATATACTGTATAGTATATTTTGGCATATAAGATGACACAAATCATCCTAACAAAGACACACAAAAATGGGTCGTTCTATAAGTCAGATACAAAAAAAAAAAAAAAACAAGAAAAAACAAACATAAAAAGAATGAATAGAACACCATCTCAGCTCTCTAGTGCTCACTGTCCTAAACTTCACCACAGATGGTTTGGTAGTTTGGATGTCATCTTATACCACTGATATCAGCTAAAACCATTAAAATCAGACTGAAATTTTAGGACATTCTTATCTGAAAGTTGTCTTATCCACTTTAATTTGCAGTTTAGGCTTATCCATTAGAGTGTCAGCCAAAAAGTATGGAATTCCTGAGTCCACCTTCGTCATTATTCATTTTAACGCAAATGTAATTCTTGTTTGTCATGTTTCTTGCCTATGTCAACATGCAAACAGAGAGATTAAAATAAATAAAGTATAAAGTAACCACACCACAAAAACAAAAAACAGACACCCCCATAGCTTTTCATAAGAAAATAGTTTTCTTTCATCTTTATTCTCACCTAGTTATCTTAGTAGGGAATTTTAGTAGGTTTTGCAAATATTGGTTTATTTTATGGAAAAGTTAAGGATCAACAAGAAACTAACTTTGAAATTCAAAGAATTGTCAAGTTCTGAGTGTACTTTTTTAAATGCCCAGTGCATACCAATTGGAATGGGGTGCATACTTATCAGACCCCTCACCCTACTTGTGCAGTAGGTTTACCCAGAAAGGAAGGAATCCTTTTTGTATTAATTTTCAAAGTAAGGTCTTAGGATATCTTTTATTTTTTTTCTATGATCACCTACTGAAATAGTAAAATAGAATATTTTTAAATATGTATCTACAATTTAAGCAATTTAGTAGTGGAATTATCACTTTAATAGTGGAATTACGGTTATACACATGCAGTACTTCTTTTGTAATAAGTGTATTCCTGGAACAAAATTTATTTTGTTCCTTAATTGATGAAATTCAAAGTTAGTATGATTATTTCCCTGTCAACTGTCAACTCATATATAGTTGCCACTCTAAAATTTCACCCAAAAAATTTAATTGGCTGTATCAAAAATGTTATTCATCATTGGTAATTTCTAATGCCTGAATAACACAACCTTTTGCATTCATATGTAATACTTCACCATACATACTTTGGATGTATGGATAAGAGGATGTAAATGAAGTGAGGGAGTAATTTTTTCTGTGTGCCACCACTTGACCAACTCCTCCGCCCGCCTTCACTTCTTCCTGCCCCATGCCAACAGGGAATGCCTAAGGCCATCAACTAAGTGGTCATTAGCTGCTAAGAACTTGCTGGAGGCAGGTGTGCTGCTGTTTTTGTCTGGATATATCAGTAGCTTGTGTAAACGTGACATTGTTGATAATTTTTTTATTTTTTTTATTTGTTTATTTATTTATTTATTTTTTATTTTTTTATATAAAATGGTGACTTTACAGTCCTGGCGAGTCTGCCTGGTGACATTATAATTGCTGTTTTCTTTCCATTCAAGGGGATACTTAGTGAAATAGTATCAATTATTAAACTGTACTTCTCATCTATTTAGAATATATATATATATATATATATATATATATATATATATATATATATATATATATATATATATATATTATATATATATATATAGTGAACCTCAAGTTCTTTGCGAGGTTATGTTCAAAGGCACCCGTGAAGTAGTAAAATTTGTGTTATACAGTAAAATCCCTCTTATCTGG
Source organism: Scylla paramamosain (assembly GCF_035594125.1). Lineage (NCBI taxonomy): Eukaryota > Metazoa > Arthropoda > Malacostraca > Decapoda > Portunidae > Scylla > Scylla paramamosain. The sequence continues at coordinate 23,109,033 of NC_087153.1, read as the reverse complement.
CATCAATGGGACCGTCGACATGCCGGATACTTGAATGGAAGTGAAATTATGTCCACAATCACCACCCTACACTCATGCATCTTACTATAACAAAGATCAGCTGATCTGATCAGCTGCTTAAGTGTAAGCACAACACGCTTCCTCTTTTCTACAACTTTAGGCATGATGAAGGTGTCAGGCGATAAACAGTGCACATGCGGGACTGAGTCACTTAGTAAACACAGTACAGTGGGCCGCGGGTGGTGCAAAGCAGTGCGCTCTGGTGGCGAGGGGACAAAGTATGCCTCGCGTGGGAATTTTAATCGATTTTATGAGTATACATTGATTTTTTTATTGATTTTAAGGCTTGGGGAAAAATGTACCGGATACTTGAAGCTGCCGTATACTTGAATGCCGGATGAGAGGGATTTTACTGTAATAACTGGTTCAGAAAAAAAAAGGCCACTAATTAAACCACTCACCTCATTGTGGCAGTAATGGTGATTAACTGCCAACTCAGTGAATTAGGAATACACACCTTGTGCACAACATGTAGACCACCACCACCGACCCAACAATAACCAGAATGTTTGTACAATACTTACGTAGCATACCAAACCAACAGCACAAGGATAACAACCCGTGCACATTGACTGGTGACAAAAACCTGCTTCTGCATAATCACACAACCCAACCACGACCCAACAGTAACAGCAATGTACAGCACTCACACAAGCACGCCAAACTGCAGCCAACCCAAGTACACCAACCCGCAAACAATGTGAGAGTGGCATTGAAAATTACTGCTTGCATGGCTGACCAACCAGCATCAACTGGTGCCCAATTCACCAGCCAACAGCTGAGTGTTGATGGTGATGGCCTGGTGTGAATTGTGCTGTTGTCTCTGCCTGGCTGCCACCTTATCAGCAGGCAGTGTTGTTAAATATACAAGTGCACCTAAACTCTTTCTTCAACCCACACCACAATTTAGCGTGTATTTTATCAGATATAATTGCTGATTTTCTGTGATAAAGTGGGATTTGCTGCATTGTAAAAATAATTAGGTTCCAATGAAAAAAACACAAAAAAGTGGACTGGTGATAACTGAATCACAATAAACTGGGGGTTCACTGTATATATATATATATATATATATATATATATATATATATATATATATATATATATATATATATATATATATATATAGTTGGGAAGTAGGCCATTCAGTATGCAAGTTTTATTGAAGTCAACAGTGATGAGAACTTTGTTTAGCCTATAGGTAGTCCCTATCAAGAAGCCGAATATCAACATTTAACTCCCTGAGATCAGCTTTCCCGCACATATACTGACCCATGATTGGCTGATGACCCTTGCACTGCTGCTGTGCTCTGACAGGCCAGTGTGCCAATTCTACACCCACAGCCTCACCAACTGCATATAAGCAGGTGCCCCTGGCTTCCAACTTCACTTCTCCCCTGAATATGGTCTGTACTGGATTAAAAGAGATCTTGGGATCAGGATGGAATTTTGGATTTTTCTCGCACATCTTAATGATGAACAATGCCAGCTCATCAGAAGGATTGAAAAGACTTTCTACAAGCTAAACAATGCTCTCACCACTGTTGACTTCAATAAAACTTGCATATATATATGTATATATATATATATATATATATATATATATATATATATATATATATATATATATATATATATATATATATATATATATATATATATATATATATATATATATATATATATATATATATATATATATATATATATATATATATATATATTACACACACACACACACACACACACACATATACAGTGAGGTTTTGTTATATGAGCATCCGTTATGTGAGAAACTGAGGATATGAAATGTATAAATTAGATAAACAGTAAAACTATAAACTGAATTATTTGGGGCAAAGTGGCTAATGGTTTATCTGAAAGTTTGGTTTATTTGGCAGTACACGTTTTTGGCCAGTTTCTTTGTACAAAAACATGTACATTTATTGTTATTTACAGCATGTTTGTTAGCACATTATAAGCACACTATAAGCTCCAAGATAGATATTTACAGCATATTTTGTTACTACACACTGTACACACTGCACTAACTGGTCACATAAGAGTTCTTTTAACATTATGCAACTTCACACTTAATTCACTTAAGGGCTTACTTAACTGCACATAACACACTGGTCACATAAGAGCTAACATAACATTATGCACTGTACTACTAGTGTACTTTTGCTTGTCCCTCAGAGTCTTAAGTCAAAGATGGCTGGTGGCTCTGGTGTGATTGGAGATGGAGTGGAGCTGGGCAGACTGGCTGAGGAGGTTGATAAGGCCGTTTGGGTTATCTGATGTTTGGCTTATTCGGGTTTGGTTTAGAGAGGTTTTATATGATTGCAAAAATCCAATGATAAATTTAAAATGTGCACCTTCCTGCACCCTCCTGCTTACAAATCTGCTGGCGTGCACTGGGCTGTATTGTGATGTGTGATGATTCAGATGTGCAGAGATGAGTTTGTGAGGGCTGGAAGAGAACCATGCACCTGTCCTTTGTCCCCTATCTACCATGCATTCTCCTGCCAGTCCTTTTAAACTGAACTTGGTGTCTCTCAGACTCTCAAGTCTTGTGGCCTTATTGCCCATCGTTATACTCATACTTATTTTGCTTGCCATCATATTTACAATACAGTACTTGTACAGTAGTGCTGGGTGGGAACTATCTCTAGAATCAGTTCAGATGGTTCTGCTGAGAATCGCTTGGAACCAGTTCTGAGTCTTGGAGCCAGTTCTGCCATAACAGTTCCACACGAGTACTGATGGCAGATATGCATGAGTTACAACTCAAACAGTTATGCAGTATTTAAATATGTATGTTATCATTAACATTATTTAGGAAGTCTTGCAAATGGTATCTAACAATGAATGAAGTAATGTAGTACAATGAAATATGAATGTGTCCCTGCATCCAGTATTCAAAGAAATAGCAAAACAATATGAAAATATTTCATTCGTACTTGCCAGAAGTAGGCACCTATTTAGTGTTGCCATAAGCGTAATTATTTTTTTTATTTTTGATTGGCAGATATCCTATGATGTCATAACATGTGGTGTATATATATATATATATATATATATATATATATATATATATATATATATATATATATATATATATATATATGTATATGTATGTATATGTATGTGTGTGTGTGTATATTATATATATATATATATATATATATATATATATATATATATATATATATATATATATATATATATATATATATATATATATATATATATATATATATATATATATATATATATATATATATATATATATATATATATATATATATATATCAAACGTGATGAAACACCTCTTCACGAGACATTCCACTGAATTTGCGAGTTGATATAAACCCAAGCATGTATATTATTGAACAAATCCTGTGTGAAGTAAGAGTAAACATCTAAATGGTGCACTTACTGTATCCATCCCAGAGCCTCGGTCTCTCAGGACCAGGAGTCAGTATTTGGTAATCATCCCCGCCAATATTCTAGATGAGTCCTGGAACCACTACACCCTGGTAACCACCAAGAAGCACGCTGGCAGTTCCAAAACTTAGGTACTTGCCAGCCACACTGTACTGATTCCCTGTGAAACTAGTTCTGATGGATCCGCCAGTCCAAGGAGCCGATTCTGTGAATACTGAAGTTATCAGCTCCTGCTCATCACTATTGTACAGTATACAGTGCTTGATGTGACTGATCGGTGCTTTGATATGTTAAAGTGTTACTGCTGGCGTGTTCTTTCATTTGTTGTAAGTTCTTACCCCCCACTGTTGTAGTGTACCGTGCTTTATGTGACTGATTTGTGTTTGGATGTGTTACAGTGTTACTGCTGGCATGTTCTTTCATTTGCTGTCTGTGGTGTGGTGTTGTGTGTGACTGACCATATGGTATATAGATTGTGCCTTATATTGTCTCTCAAGTGCTAATTATAATTATGCTTTCCAAGTGGCCAATGAGTTTTGGTGCGAGTCAGTAAGGCCAAGCAAGCTAGAGTACCAATAACATTTGCAAAGAAGGTAAAAATTGTTAAGAGGCATAAGAGTGGTGAGCGACGCAATAAGGGCTGATGCACACTATAGTGACGATTATGCTCAAGTCATGGTCCAGTCATGTTATTACATGCATATCAACCGTAAGCACCATTGTGAATGCTTCCATCGAAATGCATGTAATAACGTAGGACTGGACCATGAGCTGATCATGACTTGAGTGTGACCGTCTTTATAGTGTACATCAGCCCTAACTTTGTATTGGTGAGTGTTATGCACATTTTATGTGTTTGACCCATAAACTGTGCAATAGGGTTCCAGTGGTCATGTCCGTGGTGTGCAATTATTGACATAAAAAGTTCTCAAAAATAATTTTTACCATTATAAAATGAAAGATTGCATAGAAAAGTACAGGACAATCAAATATTAGTTCATCATTTACATTAGTTCAGGCAGGGTGATGTATTAAGGTTGCGCAGTTTGTTAATGAGCTAGCAGGCAGTGAGCAGTGTTGATGGTGTCATTTGATCATTCTGGTTGTATATACTGTATTTGCCAGTGTATTAGACACAATTTTTTCTTGAAAAAAGTATCTGATAATTACCTCGTGTCTAATGTGGATCTAGGACAAACGCCTATGCCTATAGATGTGGAGTTGAAGCACAAATTTTGTTATGAATAATAAAATCTCTCTCTCTCTCTCTCTCTCTCTCTCTCTCTCTCTCTCTCTCTCTCTCTCTCTCTCTCTCTCTCTCTCTCTCTCTCTCTCTCTCTCTCTCTCTCTCTCTCTCTCTCTCTCTCTCTCCCCCCCCCCTTGTCCTCCTCCCCCTTTCTCTTCCTTGTCCTTTATCTCTGACAGATAAGGGGGAGGGGAGGTAACAGGCAGGGAGGTTTGAGACAAGATGAAAGAGGAAGGGCAAGGAAAAGAAAAAGGTGGGGAAGGAACATAACCAGGGAATGAGAATACATGGGGCAAAGAAGTGGAGGAAAGGTGAAGGGGGATGGCAGGATGGGGAGAAAGTAGAAAGAATAAATACAAGCAGCAAGGGTGAGAAGTGAGTGAAGAGCTGGAGAGAGAGAGAGAGAGAGGAAGTATTGTGAAATAAGCATTCTCTTTTCCTGTCCCCTATTCCTTTTTATTTTTCCTCCATCCATTTTCTTCACATTTTTTCTCCTTCCATCCATTTTCAGTCAATCAGTCTCATTCAACTTTACAATTCTTAGGATTGTTTGTATTTCTCTCTCTCTCTCTCTCTCTCTCTCTCTCTCTCTCTCTCTCTCTCTCTCTCTCTCTCTCTCTCTCTCTCTCTCTCTCTCTCTCTCTCTCTCTCTCTCTCTCTCTCTCTCTCTCTCTCTCTCTCTCTCTCTCTCTCTCTCTCACACACACACACACACACACACACACACACACACACACACACACACACACACACACACATTGATTAAGATCAAAGGAAGTGAAAAAAGGAAAGATATTGTGATGTACATACCACCGAAAAATAATGCATGGGAAACCAATAGATATAATATTATGCAACTAGAAACAAGAAATAGCATAGAGGAAATGATAAGGAAAAGTAACAGTTCTCTTAGTAGGTGACTTCAACACTAAAGGAATTAACTGGGAGGAAATGGAAGTGAATGTAAATGTTGGGCCATGGAGCAAAGAACTTGTGCATACCATGATGGTGAATATAATGAGACAGTGGGTGAATGAAAGTACAGGATGCAGAGAAGAACCATCACAGTTGGACTTAGTGTTTATGAAAACCCCAGAAAGTAGACCAAGTATACATTGTCTGAATCTAGTGGGAAGAAGTGATCATGTGACAATAGAAATAGGACTACAGGAGGAAACTGTTGCACAGGAATTAACAATTTAGAAATGGGAGATAGAACTATGTTGAGGCAAACTTTGCAGAGCTTAATACATTTTATGGAAAAATTAACTGGAAAGAGCTATTTGAAGGTAAAATAGTGCAAGAAAGATATGAGAGATTTTTGAGCAAGTAAAGAGAGGAGTGCAAAAGTTTGCACCAAATTATAAAATGAAAATTGGGAAGCATGAATAGTATAATGCCAGGGATGTAGAAGCAAAAAAAAAAGAAAAGACAACAGGGCATGGAGAAAAATGATGAGAAAACTGAACAGAAATACTAGGGAAGAATACAGAAAGGCAAGGAATGAATATGGTATAATAAGAAGAGAAAAAAAGAAATTTTGAAAGTGACATCAAGAAAATGCAAGGAAGAACCCAAACTCTTCTACGGATATGTAAATGGAAAAATGAAACATAGGGATGACAAACAAGTTAAGAAACTACTGAAGAAATGAGTGAACTAATGAATGAGAGTTTTCAGTCTGTGTTTACAAAGGAAACCAGTTTTGTGGCACCTAAAGTGGTATTACAGAATGAGGGAATACAGGAGATACAAGTAAAGAGAGAAGAAATCAAGAAACTACTCAAAGAGCTGGATGTTAAAAAAGCTATGGGACCAGATTCAAGTAAATGGATGGATATTAAAAGAATGCAGAGAACAAATAGAGAAACTCATATGGGATATAATCAACAGCTTGTCAAAAGAAGGGAAAGTACTAAGGGAATGGAAAAGAGCTAACATAGTCCTAATATACAAAGGGGAAAATAAAATGGAACTATAAAAAAAAAATGGTACCAGAATTGAAAGACTAAAGCTTTGAAGAAAGACTTGAAGAGATGGGATTACCAACACTTCAAGAGAGAAGAGAAGGAGATTTAATAACAATATACAAAGAATAGACAGAAATGACTTGGTATCACAGATGGAGGAGGGAGAGAGTCAGATGAGGGGGGGCATGGGAAGAAAATAAAGAAGAGTGGATGTTTGAGTGACATCAAGAAATACAGCTTCCTGTATCAAACTATTGAAATCTAAAATGATTTGAAGGAAAAGGTGGTTGTGGCAAATAGTGTGCACATGTTTAAAGAGAAACTAGATAAATATGGTTATGGAGACAGAACAAAATGAGCTTTGGCTCTTGTTTATTACGATACAACTAGGCAAATACACACACACACACACACACACAGAGAGAGAGAGAGAGAGAGAGAGAGAGAGAGAGAGAGAGAGAGAGAGAGAGAGAGAGAGAGAGAGAGAGAGAGAGAGAGAGAGGGTGGGTGAGACAGATGGAAGGAGGGAGGTCAGGAAAGGGAGAGGGAGGGAATAGGGAGGAAAGGCTGGAAGGGAGGGGAGGGCATGAGAGAGAGAGAGAGAGAGAGAGAGAGAAACACACATGCGCGCACACACACACACACACACACACACACACACACACACACACACACACACACACACACACACACACACACACACACACACCGGCCAGCTGTTCGGACATGGGTGCTAGATCTCCTGAAGATGCAAGCTACTAGATCTGGACAAAACAATGAGGCCTAGTAATGCATATGCAAGGGTGAGAAGGGGTTACAGAGTGTCCTGTCTCCAAATTTAATGCATAAAGGAGTATTTTGAGGTTAAAAGAAATTGAAGGAAAGGAAGATCTAGGTGGCACCATTGATCGTGATGTGTTTGTAAACAAACCAAGTAAGGAGGTGATACAGAAGGCACATTTTATTGAAACCCCTGTGGGCTTGAGACAACTGGTAGAGGCAAGTGGAGAAAGGGATTTTTCAGGATTCAGAGAAGAGAAAGAAATATGAGGAGGATAATCAGTGTAGAGAAAGAAATTAGGTGCATGAAGGAACTGATCTCATGGATTTTAGAAAAGCAGGACAAACTTATTATGGAAAACAAAGAATTGAGAAAGAAGCATAGTGAACGTGAGAGTGCTCTAAAGATAAACAATGAGGTGAAAGAGGCAATGGAGGAACTAAAGAAAGAAAATGAAATACTCAAGACTAAGTGTAATGAATACGAAGTAACTCTGCAGGGGCTGCAACAAAAGGTGGAGGATAGTGCAGGAAAAGTAGAAGGAACAGTATGTGAAGCCAAACTGGAGGAACTGGGAAATGCTTGGAAGAAAGAACATGAGGATGAAAAAGTTAGCTTCACAGAGGTGGTTAAAGAACAAATACAGGAAAAGACCATGGACACCGTAATTTAAGTAATTAAAGAAAAGGAGGTTTTGGTGAGAGACACAGTGAATAAGAAGAAATGTATGGTCTTTTTTGGACTGCAAGAGAAAAATCCAGTAAAGTCTGTCAGGGAGAGAGCAGAGGAGTTAGTAAAGAAAATTATTTCAATAGTCCAAGATGATGAACAGGGACTGGAACAAGAAGTGGAAGATGCACGTAGAATTGGGAAATATGGTGAAGGAGGTAAAAGACTGTTAAAAGTGAGAATGAGATCCCAAGTTGCAGTAGAGAAGATCTTAGCAAGAACTGGGAAGCTGGCTGAAAGCTCAGAATATAAGAATATTTGGGTAAAAAGAGATGTTAACTTAGAAGAAAGGGAAAAAGAGAGAGAAATGAGAAATGAAGCTAAGGAAAAAAAAAACAAGAGAATGACAGAGACCAAGAAGAGGAAATTTTATTGGAGGGTACTAGATATGAGACTAAGGAAATGGTATACTTTGGAAGGGGAACAAGAAATGAAAGAACCTCAGCACCAGACAGACAAATTGCATGTGGTGGGATAAATAGTATATTAAGAGTAATGTATACAAACATAGACGGGTTAGTTTCAGGTGTACTGGAAGTGAGAGATTGCTTAAAGGAATATAGACCAGATATGTTGTGCCTAACTAAGACAAAGTTAAAAGAGGAAGTCCATTTAAGCTTTAAGGAAGAGGGATATAATAATTGGAGGATAGATAGAAAAGGAAAAGGAGGAGGAAGAGTACTGATAATGGTTCGAGATGATATATATATATGGAAGAACCGCAATATGGAGATGGTATGGTGGAGGTCTTAGGTATAACAATCAGGACCAGTGGGAGAGAAAGGAGGAAGATCATATTAACGTATGTGCCACCGAAGAGTAATACATGGAGGCTGGAGGATCATAGGGAAATGCAAAAGGAAGTGTTGAAGTGCCCAGACAACAAGATAAGGAAGGACAGTAAAATACTACTATTGGGAGACTTTAACTGCAAAAATGTTAGCTGGGAGGAGATAGAAGTTAATGGAAATGCTGGACTGTGGAGTGAAGAAATGCTACAGTTAGCTATGGTGAATATGATGGACGAATGGGTGGAGGAATTTACAAGATACAGAGGGGAGGAGGAACTATCAATATTAGACCTGGTATTCATAAAAAAAGAAAAAAAAAAAAAAACTGGAGCCCAGTCCAACCAACCATTAAATACTTAAGCCCAATGGGAAAAAGTGACCATGTGGTGTTAGATGTGGTACTGCAAGATTGGGAGGTTCTACCATGTAAGGAGGATTATAAAAATGGGAAACTAAATCATGCAAAGACAAATTTTATAGAGTTAAGAAAATTCTTTGGGAGTATTGATTTGAAGGGACTTATACAAGGTAAGACAGTGCAAGAGAAATATGAAACATTCTTGAAAAAAGTACAATGAGGGTGTGCAGAAGTATGTACCTGTATATAAAGTAAGGAGAAGCAAACATATTTGGTATAATGCCAGATGTGCAGAAGTTAAGAAGAGAAAGGATGTAGCTTGGAAGAAACAAAGAAATTAAAATAATAGAGAGCAGTATAAGGAGGCAAGGAATGAGTATGTTAGAATAAGAAGAAAGGAAGAGAATTAATTTGAAAAGGATGTGGTAAAGAAATGTGAAGAAGAGCCCAAACTTTTTTATGGAAAGATGACAAGCAGAGAGACCATTAACAAGATAGTAAAGGAAGGAAGGATATATCAAATAGCAGAAGAGATGAGTGAAATTATGAATGAGAGTTTCAAGTCTGTTTTCAATGTGGAAGTGGGTTTTACAGAACCAAATGAGGAGGTGAGGCAGGGGGTGATTATGGGAAGTCTTGGTGCAAAAACATGAAATTGGCAAATTGTTAGAGAAGTTGGATGCCAGAAAAGCAATGGGGCCTGATGGAGTGTCAGGTTGGACACTAAAGGAATGTAGAGAACAAGTGGTGGAGCCAATTTGGGATGTGATTAACAGCTCACTGATAGAGGGAAGAGTACCAAGAGAGTGGAAGAGAGTAAATATAGTGCCAATACACAAAGGAAGAAAGGACTGAGCCACTAAATTATGTACTTGGACATCAAAAAAAGCTTTCGATAAAGTTCCACATAAAAGACTATTGTGGAAGATAAAACATATAGGAGGACTGAGAGGGACAATGCTAAAATGGATGAGAGACTACTTAAAGGATAGATAAATGAGAACTGTGATCAGGAACACCTTTTCAAGTTCAAGTAATGTAACAACAAACACTGATCCACAGGGATCAGTGTTAACACCCATTATGTTCCAAATATACATCAATGATATGCAGTTATATTAATCTGTTTCATGATGATGCAAAATTGTTGAGTGTAATAAAGAGCCATGTTGATTGTATGGAGTTGCAAAGAGATATTGACAAGATTTATTGGTGGAGCAAGAAGTAGAAATTGGAATTCATTGCTAAGAAATGACATGTGATGGAATTGGGAAAGAGTAAAAGAAGACCTGCATGGGACTATAAAATGGAGGAAGAAGTAATAATGATGAATAAGAAGGAAAAAAATGTTTTTTCAAGATACCTTGACCCCAGAACAGCATATAAGTGAGATATTTGGCTCAACGTACAGGATGTTAACAAATATTAGGGTGGCATTTCATTACATGGATAAGACTAAGATGAAAAAAAATTATAGCCACTATGCTATGTCCCAGACAGGAATATGCAGCAGTGGTGTGGTATCTGCATATGAAGAAAGACATAAAGAAGTTGGAAAGAATTCAGAGGGCAGCTACAAGGATGGTACCAGAGCTGAAAGACCTAATGTACAAAGAGAGGTTGAAGGAAATGGGACTGCCAACTTTGCAAGTTTGAAGAGAAAGAGGAGATCTAATAATGATGTATAAAATAGTTAACCGCATTGAGAAGATAGACAAGCAGAACCTGGTGTTGCTGGAAGAAGATGAAGCTGGACAGATGAGAGGGCACTCAAAGAAGATCAGGAAGAGTCCCTGTTTGAGGGACATCAAGAAGTAGTTTTCCCACATAGAACTGTGGATATCTGGAATGATCTAAATTAAGAAGTTACAGCACCAAATGCGCATAAATTTAAGGAAATTCTGGATAAATATAGACATGGAGACAGGACACTATGAACCCTGCTTGAACCCTGTACTATACAACTAGGTAAATACAATTAGGTAAATACACACATGGTTTTAGATGTGATGGTACTGTACAGCCATAGTGCTGCCTCAGACCAGATGTGAGAAAATACACACACTTTAAGGGATTTTGGCTTTTGATAGTGTATGGCACAAAGCTTTGATTTCCAAACTAACCTATAGCTTCTATCCTTCTCTCTGTAACTTCATTTTAACTTTCCTCTCTAATAGTTCTATTGATGCTGTGGTAGGTAGTCACTGTTCTAAGTCTATTAACAATGGTGTTCCTCAGTGTTCTGTTCTGGTACCCACTCTCTATTATTCATCAGTGATCTAAACCAAACTTCTTTTCCTATCCACTCCTATGCTGATAATAACACCCTGCACTTTTCCACATCTTTTTGTGGATGTCCAGCCAAGTCTTCCAGATATCTGTTGCCTCTTCTTGAATGACACTGAACTGTCCCCCCTCTTCTACACTGAACATCTTAGGAGTGTTCTTTACTTATAATCAAAACAGAACTTCACATCTTATCTCCAGCTAAAGCAGCTTTTATGAAGTTAGGCATTCTGAGTCTTCTCTGCCAGTTTTCTCATCTCCCCCCCATCCCAACTCCCACCCCAGCTGCTAACTCTGTACAGGGGCCTTATCTGTCCATGTATGGAGTATGCTTGACATGTCTGGCAGGGATTCCATTCATACTGCTCTTTTAGACAGGGTGGAGTCAAAAACTTTTTGTCTTACCTACTCCTCTCCTCTAACTGACTGTCTTCGGCCTCTTTCTCATTGCCACAATGTTGCATCTCTAGTTATCTACTGCTTTTTCCATGCTGACTGCTCTTCTGATCTTGGTAACTGCGTGCCTCCACTCCTGTGGCTTCGCTGCACAAGACTTTTTTCTTTCTCTCACCTCTATTCTGTCCACCTCTCTAATGCAAGAGTTAACCAGTATTCTCAGTCATTTATCCCTTTCTCAGATAAACTCTGGAACTCCCTGCCTGCTTCTATATTTCCACTTCCTATGATTTAAATTCCTTCAAGAGGGAGGTTTCAAGACACTTATCCTTTAATTTTTGAGTACCACTTTTGACCCTATTTTGGGGACTGGCATCTCAGTGGGTGGACTGGCATCTCAGTGTTTTTTTTTTTTTTTTTATTGGATTTTTGTTGCCCTTGGCCAGTGTCCCTCCTACTTAAAAAAAAAAAAAAAAATATAAAAAAACCTAGTTGTGGTTTATGTTTTATGGGAAGAGTTTAAGGTCATGCTGTCCCGTTTTGATATCTACTCTTATCCAGTTTTCCCTTAAAATCACGTATAGTTATAGCATTTACTACTTCTTTTTGCAGCTCATTCCAGATTCCTGCAGTCCTTTACAAGAAACTGTTCTTCTTAATATCCCTTCTACACACCCTTCTTCACCTTCTTCTTATGTCCTCTTGTGCTTATAAAGTCTCTCACTACCAAATCACTCCAGTCCAGTTTTTCATACCCTGGCAAAATCTGATATAAGATAATCAGGTCACTTATCTCTCTTCTCTCTTACAAGGAGGGCAGGTTTAGTTTCTTTAGTCTCTCTTCATACAATAAGTCTGATAGGGTCGGAGGCAACTTTGTTGCTGCCTGTTGTATTCTCTCTAATTTCTTTGTCCTGTTCAGTGTTGGGAAACCATATCACTGCCTCATATTCCAAATGAGGTCTTATCATTATCACAATTAAATTCCTAATCATCTCTTCATCCAGATAGTTGAACGCTGTTCTTATGTTTCTCACCAGATTACATGTTTCCCCTGTCTTCCTTCTTACATGTATCTCTGGGGACAGCTTATCAGTGACAGTAATTCCAAGGTCTTTCTCTTCACTCTTCAGTTTTATTCCTCCATTACCCAATTTATAACTGAAGATTGGCCTCACACAGCTATGTCCAAACTTCAGTGCTCCACATTTTTTTACATTAAACTCCATTTTCCAAGTGTCACTCCAATTCCAGATCACATTCAGATCTTCCTGTAGAGCTTCACAATCCGCTATCCTCTTCACTTTTCTCATCATCAGCAAAAATAGACTCGTGTAGCTATTCACCCCTTCTATCATATCGTTCACATAGCAAACATAACTGGTGCAAGTACTAACCCCAGTGAGACACCACTAATTATCTCTCTCCATGATGACTTCCTATCTTTTTACCACAGTTCTCATTTCCCTTCTTCTCAGAAAGTCACTGATCCAATGTAAGAGTGCTCCTCTCAGCCCACCAAATATTTGTAATTTCCACAGCAGTCTCTTGTTGGCAGGGTTGGCATTAAATAACCTTACCTAAATCCCCCCCCCAAACAAAAAAAAGCTGCCTAAGCAGTTTTTTTTATTTTACATATCAAGATTTATTTTTATATCATATTGATAAAGAAAGTGTATATATGTACATGTATGTAAAAAAATGTAAAAAGTAGTCAAGATTGACCTGTTCATTTCCTGTATAGTACAAGTTAACACAGGCTTTGTTCAGCTGGACCAGCCTATATCAACATGACCTAAACAACTGTCTGTTCTTTATTAATACTGTCAAAATCTATCAAGATCTAACTCCTCTCGTGATTTCTGGCACCTAGGCAAAAACACCTCCAATAACTTTGCTGCTTCATCTTTCCCTCCTTTATTTCAACCTGATGGCATCACTGCCATCACATCTATTTCTAAAGCTCAATTCTTTGTCCAAATCTTTGCTAAAAACTCTATGTTAGATGATTCAGGACTTGTTCCTCCCTCTCCACTACTGCCTGACTACTTCATGCTACCTATTAAAATCCTTTGCAGTGATGTTTTCCATGCCCTCACTGGTCTAAACCCTTGGAAGGCTTATGCACCTGATTGGGTCCCTCCTATTGTTCTCTGAAACTGTGCCCCTGTGCTTGCCCCTTGCCTAGTTAAACTCTTCCAGATGTCTATCAACATATACCTTTCCTTTTTGTTGGAAGTTTACCTAAATTCAGCCTGTTCCTAAGAAAGGTGACCATTCTAGTCTCTTAAATTAGTGTCTTATTGCTTTCATTTGCTGCTTCTCTAAAGTTTTGAATCTATCCTCAATGATTCTTAAATATCTATCACTTCACAATGTTTTATGTGATTACCAGTATCAGTTCCGTCAAGGCTGCTGTACTGGTGATCTTTTGGCTATCCTTACTGAGTCTTAGTTATCCTCTTTTAGGGATTTTGGTGAAGTTTTTGCTGTTGCCTTAGACATGTCAAAAGCATTTGATAGAGTCTGGCACAAAGCTTTGATTTCCAAAATATCATTCTATGGAGTATCTAATTGGATGCTGAAGGAATGCAGAGATCAACTTGCACACAAGGTTTACAAACTCATCATAACTTCATTAAGGGAAGGAGTGGTGCTTAAAGACTGGAAAAAAAGCAGATATAGTTCTTATATATAAATATGTATGCAAAGAAGGACCATCTAATTATAGACCAGTGTCATTAAGAAGTGTAGTGGCAAAAATGTGTGAAAGAATAGTGAAGCAAAGGTGGAGTGAATATATGGAAAAGAGAGAGATATTAATAGACAGACAATTTTGATTTAGAAAAGGAAGGTTGTATGTGACAAATTTAATGTGCTTCTACTCCTGAGTCATAGATTTAGTATAAGAAAGAGAAGGATGGCCAGATTGTGTTTATTTGGACTTAAAGGAAGCATTTGATAAGGTGGCCCACAAGCAGGATTGAAAAAAACCCAGTTTTCTTTTTTTTAATCCAACCCCTTTTATTTGGGTGGTTATTGTTTTTTTGGATTTTTATGGGTTTTATTGGATTTTGGGGGTTTTATTTATTTTTTGTTTATTCCTCATTTTTATATGCAAATAAGTTTAAATAAGCATTTAAAAAGTAATCTAGAGTGAAACAAAAGGTTTAAACTTCTTTTTTCATGTAGCAGGGGCACCAGCCAAGAGCAACAAAATATAATAAAAAAAAAGGCCCACTGTGATTCTGGTCCCCAAACAAATGTGAAAGCAATAGTCAGAAATTACAGGATGTCATCATTATCATCATTTTCATTTAATGTCCACATTTTCCCATTAGGGTGGGATTGGATGGGCGATGACTGCTTTCCACAACTGGCGATCTTGTACCATATGTTCTATTCCCAACAAATTCATATCCTCCGTCACACTTCCTCCACTTTTTCTTTGGCCTTCCCACTGGCCGTTGGCCTCCAACCGTCACCTCCTCCACGTCGCTCAACACCCCTCCCTCTGCCCTTCTTACATGTCCGAACCATCTCAGTCTTCTCTTCCTCAGCTCAACAGAAAGGTCTTCAACTCCACACATCTCCGCCACCTCACTGCTAGAGCTCCCATCTTGCACCTCACTCCTGCCATGTATCTCAGCATCTGGCTGAGATACAGCTACATAGAATATCTGTCAGTCTGTTTGTCAGTGCCCATGTTTCTGCTCCATACAGAAGAGCAGATCTGACACAAGCTTCATATACCCTTCCCCTGATCCTCAGTTTTATGCTGCGTTTCACCAATAAACTGGCAGTTTCTCACCATCTTCCCCATGCAGCTGCTACTCTCACCCTTACTGTTCTCTCTACACCTGCTTCACGGTCCAACATATCTCCCAAGTAGCAGAACTGTTGTACCTCCTCCAACACACCTCCAATTCGACATCCTCATCATCACCACTGTCACCACCACCCTCCTCCTGCACACATCTTGGACATACAAAGTTCTGCGCCCCTCTGAGATTCCTCAGACCTGAGCATCATTGGTGACACTCTATTACACCTGGTACACAACACTTGAGTTTGCTCCCCACTCCTCTTCCACAACATCCACATGGCCATTTTCCTGACTGAATTCTTTCTCTAGCTTCATTTCCGGTCACCATTAGTTTTGTCTTCTTCATGTTTATTTTCAGTCCCCTCTGCTTCATCCCCTCCATCCACTTATTAAACATGTCAGTCACTTCTTCCCTTGATTCTGCTGTCAATACCAAATCATTAGCATAGAGTAGCTCCCATGGGCCATCTCCTCTTGCCAGTTTAGTAGCCTCCTCCATTACTGTGATAAAGAGTAGTGGACTAAGAGCTGATTCCTGGTGTACTCCCACTCTTATGTCAAAGTCCCTTGATGTTCCTGCCAATGTTTTCACCCTTGATCTTGATTCCACACATACAGAGACATGACTGCAGTCATGAGCCTTTTGGGTACTTTTTGTCTCATTAGTGCCCACTCAGTCGCTCTCCTTGGCACTCTGTCGATTGCCTTCTCCAGATCAACAAAGATATGGAATATCTTCTTCCTTCCACTGAACTTTTCCTGTACTTGCCTCATTATAAAAATTACATCTGTTCTTAATCTTCCTGGGCAAAACCCAAACTGTCGACTATCCACTTCTATCAATTTCCTCAGCCTCTCCTTTAATACCTTTTCGAACAGTTTCATTCCGTTCTAATAGTCTAATTCCTCTATATTTTCCACATTCCAAGGCATCTGCTTTTCCTTTATAGATTGGCACTGTCATATTTTTCCAGTCTTCAGGAATATCTCCCTCGTCAATTATGGCTCTAAACACCCTTGATAATTAATTCTCTTATAACACCCGCTTTCTTCATTAAGTCACTGATGATTCCTGTTGGACCTGGCGCTTTTCCACTTTTCATTCCTTTCAGTGCTCTGTTCACCTCTTCCTCTGAGATTTCTTGTATCAGAACTTCCACCATATCCACCTCTTCCAGGGTGTGTTCATTTTCCTCATTTAAATTATAGGATAAGTCTTTTGAAACCTTCCTCTTGAAAGAGTTCAAGTCATAGGAAGTGGAAATACAGAAGCAGGTAGGGAGTTCCAGAGTTTATCAGAAAAAGGGATGAATGATTGAAAATACTGGTTAACTTTTGCATTAAAGAGGTGGAGAGAATAGGTGCGAGAGAAAGAATAAAGTTTTGTGCAGTGAGGCCACTGGAGCAGGGGAAGCATGCAATTAGCAAGATCAGAAGAGCAGTTGGCATGAAAACAGCAGTTTGTTCCTCCCTCTCCTCCTCCCTCTGACTACTTCATGCTACCTATTAAAATTCTTCGCAATGATGTTTTCCATGCCCTCACTGGCCTACACCCTTGGAAGGCTCATGGATCTGATGGGGTCCCTCGTATTGTTTTCCGAAACTGTGCCTCCATGCTTGCACCTTGCATAGTCAAACTCTTTCAGCTCTGTCTGTCAACATCTTCCTTTCCTTCTTGCTGGAAGTTTGCCTACATTAAGCCTGTTCCTAAAAAGGGTGACCATCTAATCCCTCAAACTACCATCCTATTGCTTTAATTTCCTGCCTATCTAAAGTTTTTGAATCTATCCTCAACAGGAAGATTCTAAACATCTATCACTTCACAACCTTCTATCTGATAGCCAGTATGGGTTCCGTCAAGGCCGCTCTTCTGGTGATCTGGCTTTCCTTACTGAGTCTTGGTCGTCCTCTTTTAGAGATTTTGGTGAAACGTTTGCTGTTGCCTTGGACATATCAAAAGCTTTTGATAGAGTCTGGCACAAAGCTTTGATTTCCAAACTACCCTCCTACGGCTTCTATCCTTCTCTCTGTAACTTCATCTCAAGTTTCCTTTCTGACCGTTCTATTGCTGCTGTAGTAGACGGTCACTGTTCTTCTCCTAAATCTATTAACAGTGGTGTTCCTCAGGGTTCTGTCCTGTCACCCACTCTCTTTTTATTATTCAACAGTGACCTTCTAAACCAAACTTCTTGTCCTATCCACTCCTACTCTGATGATACCACCCTGAACTTTTCCACATCTTTTCATAGACATCCAACCCTTCAGGAAGTAAACATTTCACCCAGGGAAGCCACAGAAAGCCTGACCTCTGATCTTTCTAAAATTTCTGATTGGGGCCTAGCAAACCTGGTATTGTTCAGTGCCTCAAAAACTCAACTTGACACAGACTTCCAGACAACTATCCCCTCTTCAATGACACTCAACTGTTCCCCTCTTCTACACTGAACATCCTCGGTCTGTCCTTTACTTATAATCTGAACTGGAAACTTCACATCTCATCTCTAGTTAAACAGTTTCTATGAAGTTAGGCGTTCTGAGATGTCTGCCAGTTTTTCTCACTCCACCAGATGCTAACTCTGTACAAGGGCCTTATCCATCCATGTATGGAGTATCCTTCACATGTTTGGTGGGTTCCACTCATACTGCTCTTCTAGACAGGGTGGAATCAAAAGCTTTTCATCTCATCAACTCCTCTCCTCTGACTGTCTTCAGCCTCTCTCTCATTCCTGCAGTGTTACATCTCAAGCTGTCTTCTACTGCTATTTTCATGCTAACTACTCTACTGATCTTGCTAACTGCATGCCAGCCCTCCTCCCACAGCCTCACTGCACAAGACTTTCTTCTTTCTCTCATCCCTATTCTATCCATCTCTCAAATGCAAGAGTTAACCAGTATTCTCAATCATTCATCCCTTTCTCTGGTAAACTCTGGAACTCCCTGCCTGCTCCTATATTTCCACCTCCTTATGACTTGAATTCCTTCAAGAGAGAGGTTTCAAGACACTTATCCTTCAGTTTTTGACTACTGCTTTAGACCCTTTCCTGGGACTGGCATCTCAGTGGGCATTTTTTTTTTTTATTGGATTTTTGTTGCCTTGGCCAGTGTCCCTCCTACATAAAAAAAAAAAAAAAAAAGATAGCAAGAGATGCAACATTGTAGTGATGAGAGAGAGGCTGAAGACAGTCAGTTAGAGGAGAGGAGTAGGTAAAACAAAGTTTTTGACTCCACCCTGTCTAAAAGAGCAGTATGAGTGGAACACCCTCCCCATACATGTGAAGCATACTCCATACATGGATGGATAAGGCCCCTATACAGATTTAGCAGCTGGGTGGTGAGAAAAACTGGTGGAGATGACTCATAATGTCTAACTTTTCATAGACGTCCAACCCTTCAGGAGGTAAACATATCACGCAGGGAAGCCACAGAACGCCTGACTTCTGATCTTTCTAAAATTTCTGATTGGGGCAGAGCAAACTTGGTATTGTTCAATGCCTCAAAAACTCAATTCCTCCATCTATCAACTCGACACAATCTTCCAGACAACTATCCCCTCTTCTTCAATGACACTCAACTGTCCCCCTCTTCTACACTGAACATCCTCGGTCTGTCCTTTACCTATAATCTGAACTGGAAACTTCACATCTCATCTCTAGCTAAAACAGCTTCTATGAAGTTAGGTGTTCTGAGACGTCTCCGCCAGTTTTTCTCACCCCCCCAGATGCTAACTCTGTACAAGAGCCTTATCCGTCCATGTATGGAGTATGCTTCACATGTCTGGGGGGGTTCCACTCATACTGCTGTTCTAGACAGGGTGGAATCAAAAGCTTTTCGCCTCATCAACTCCTCTCCTCTAACTGACTGTCTTCAGCCTCTCTCTCACCGCCGCAATGTTGCATCTCTAGCTGTCTTCTACCGCTATTTTCATGCTAACTGCTCTTCTGATCTTGCTAACTGCATGCCTCCCCTCCTTCCGCGGCCTCGCTGCACAAGACTTTCTTCTTTCTCTCACTCCTATTCTGTCCACCTCTCTAACGCAAGAGTTAATCAGTATTCTCAATCATTCATCCCTTTCTCTGGTAAACTCTGGAACTTCTTGCCTGCTTCTGTATTTCCACCTTCCTATGACTTGAATTCCTTCAAGAGGGAGGTTTCAAGACACTTATCCACCAATTTTTGACCACTGCTTTGACCCTTTTAGGGACTGGCATTTCAGTGGGCATTTTTTTTTATTAGATTTTTGTTGCCCTTGGCCAGTATCCTTCCTACATAAAAAAAAAAAAAAAAAAAAAAAAAAAAACTTCACAGAATCTGTTTTAGCTAGAGATGAGATGTCAAGTTTCCAGTTTAGATTATAAGTAAAGGACAGACCAAGGATGTTCAGTGTAGAAGAGGGGGACAGTTGAGTGTCATTGAAGAAGTGGGGATAGTTGTCTGGAAGGTTGTGTCAAGTTGATAGATGGAGGAATTGAGTTTTTGAGGCACTGAACAATACTAAGTTTGCTCTGCCCCAATCAGAAATTTTAGAGAGATCAGAAGTCAGGCATTCTGTGGCTTCCCTGCATTAACTGTTTACTTCCTGAAGGGTTGGAGATCTATGGAAAGACGTGGAAAAGTGCATTATTAGTATCCTTAGTATCATTAGTGTAGGAGTGCATAGAACAAAAAGTTTGGTTTATAAGGTCATTGATGAATAATAGGAAGAGGCAGGGTGACAGGACAGAACCCTGAGGAACACTATTGTTAATAGATTTAGAACAGTGACTATCTACCACAGCAGCAATAGAGTGGTCAGAAATGAAACTTAAGATAAAGTTACAGAGAAGGATAGAAGCTGTAGGAGGGTTAGTTTGGAAATTAAAGCTTTGTGCCAGACTCTATCAAAAGCTTTTGATATGTCTAAGGTAACAGCAAAAGTTTTACCTAAATCCCTAAAAGAGGATGACCAAGACTCAGTAAGGAAAGCCAGATAAGCACCAGTAGAGCAGCCTTGATGGAACCCACACTGGCGATCAGATAGAAGGTTGTGAAGTGATGGATGTTTAAGAATCTTCTTGTTGAGGATAGATTCAAAAGCTTTAGATAGGCAGGAAATTAAAGCAATAGGACAGTAGTTTTATGGATTAGAACAGTCACCCTCTTTAGGAACAGGCTTAATGTAGGCAAACTTCCAGCAAGAAGGAAAGGTAGATGGGGACAGACAGACAGTTGAAAGAGTTTGACTAAGCAAGGTGCAAGCACAGAGCACAGTTTCAGAGAACAATAGGACGAACCCCATTAGGTCCATAAGCATTCCGAGGGTTTAGGCCAGTGAGGGCATGGAAAACATCATTGTGAAGAATTTTAATAGGTAACATGAAATAGTCAGAGGGTGAAGGAGAGGGAGGAACAAGCCCTGAATCATTCAAAGTAGAGATTTAGCAAAGGTTTAAGTGAAGAATTCAGCTTTAGAGATAGATGTGATAGCAGTGGAGCCCTCTGGTTGAAATAAAGGAGGGAAAAAAGCAAAGTTATTGGAGATGTTTTTGGTTAGATGCCAGAAGTTATGAGGGGAGTCAGATCTTGAAAGATTTTGACACTATTTATGAAGGAGTTTTTGGCTAGTTGGAGAATAGACCTGGCATGGTTCTGGGCAGAAATATAAAGTGCATGAGATTCTGGTGATGGAAAGCTCAAGTACCTTTTGTAGGCCATCTGTCTCTCATGTATAGCATGAGAACAGGCTGTGTTAAACCAGGGTTTGGAAGGTTTAGGTCGAGAAAAAAGGTTGAGGAATGTACGCCTCCATGCCAGACACTATCTCTGTTGTGCGCTCGGCATACAGAGACAGGTCTCTGACACGGAAGCAGTAGTCATTTCAAGAAAAATCAACAAAATACCCCCTCAAGTTCCCCCAACTAGCAGGAGCAAAACACCAAAGGCACCTCTGCTTAGGGTGATCCTGATGAGGGATCAGAGTAATAGCAAAAGATACAGATGAGATTGTGATCAGAGGAGCCCAACTGAGAAGAGAGGGTAACAGCATAAGCAGAAGGATTAGAGGTTAGGAAAAGGGTCAAGAATGTTGGGTGTATCTCCAAGATGGTCAGGAATAAGAGTAGGGTGATTGTTGCACCAATTGCTTTACGTTGTGGAGGGTAGCAAAGTTTGCCAGGATGGTCAGTGAAGGGAGAGGAAAGCCAAAGCTGGTGGTGAACATTGAAGTCTCCAAGAATGGAGATATCTGGAAAAGGGAAGAGTCAGAATGTGTGCCACTTTGGAAGTTAAGTTGTCAAAGAATTTTTCATAGTCAGAGGAGTTAGGTGGGAGGTATACAGCACAGATAAATTTTGTTTGAGTGACTGTAGTTGTAACCAGATGGTGGAAAACTCTGAAGATTCAAGAGTGTGGGCATAAGAGCAGGTTAAGTCATTGCGTACATAAATGCAACATCCAGCTTTGGATTAAAAATGAGGATAGAGATAAGTAGGAGGTGACTAAAAAGGGGCTACTGTCAGTTGCCTCCGACACCTGTGTTTCAGTGAGGAAAATAAGATAAGGTTTAGTGGAGGAGAGGTAGTGTTCTACAGATTGAAAATTATATGTAAGACTGTGAATGTTGCAGAAGTTAATGAAGAAAAAGTGGAGGAGGGGTGTCATGACACTTATGGTCAATACCAGAAGAGCAGTCCAACCTGGGGACATTTACGGTCCCCTCCCCAGATTGGGACTTTGAAGCTGGTGTAGGAGTTGCCTTGATAATTTTGAATTTTGAGTAAAGGGTGTGTGTGTAATTAGGTGCTTGTAGTTTTGTATGAAGGAAGAGAGTTGTCTTTAGAGGGCAGGTTGTGACTGCCCCCTTGTGTTGTGAGACACAAAGGGAAATGTTCCGTGAGGTCACAGCTGGTTTAATGATAAGTTTACAGCATCCCCTGTTCCAGCACTTTAGACCTCACTGGGAGTAATCATAATTTTAGAAGGTGCCTACTGCCTCTTTCTGTGGAGGTAAATACAACTTAAGTAAATAGACACACACTACAATTTTTCAGTTACTTTATGATGAAACATAATAGGTTTTTTTTTCCACAGAACATCCGTGTAAAATAGAGGTGCGTCTTATGCAGAGATGTGTCTAATGTGCTGGCAAATATGGTATTTGTGATGTAGGTATGGTAAACATATATATGCATACAAATATTCTCTGTCATGCACACACACACACATGAGAGAGAGAGAGAGAGAGAGAGAGAAAACGTGAACTTGCTCACCCTGAGTTGCCAGACATCATTTCAAAACACATGGGAGAAAATATAGGCCGCTAAGTTTAAAAACAGCCTTTACATCATATGATGTAAGTTGCAGTTACATCCTGTTCATCATATGATGTATTTCACAGTTGGGTTAATTAACATGAAATCATGTTCTTTATATGCTGTTTTTTCTTTCAGGCTGTAATATAGTTCTGTAATATAGACACATTTGTTGTGTTTGGTATTATATGCTCAGCTTGAAAACTTATCTTGACAAGGGTCACAGAACCAAATCCCTTTTTTACCATTAGTTATGTGTTTTGTTATACGAGAATTCGCTATACGAGCAATTCAAATGGAACCTAACTGCTTGTATCATTGGGATCTCGTTTTGTGTGTGTGTGTGTGTGTGTGTGTGTGTGTGTGTGTGTGTGTGTGTGTGTGTATATATATATATATATATATATATATATATATATATATATATGAGTGAGGTGAACAAGGAAACATCAAGAGTTTCTTCTTCAATTTATTGATTGCAATGTTTCACCTTCACAGAAGGTATCATCAGGCTAAAAAAAAAAAAAAAAAATATATACCATACATTGAATAATGTCGTAACTCATATAGAAGACAGCAATGTGTGAAAGACATAAACATCAAGTAAATAAAAAAAAATAAAAATTACCCAAGTACAGTAAAAAAACAAACAAACAGGACACAGATGGCAGTGATATATATGACCTATTAGTAAACACTGATACTAGACAAAGTAAGTAGAAAAAATAGGGGTGAAATGTTGTTAACAAACCTTGTATGCTCTTGCTGGTGGTGTGATGAGGACTGGAGGAGGGACACCGGCCAAGGGCAACAAAAATCTAATAAAAGAAAAAAAAGCCCACTGAGATGCTGGTCCTGAATAGGGATGTGCATCATGGCGGCATTTAAAGGTCCACTCTAAGGCATATTAAAAAAAAAAATTTTCTTGTGAAAAATGACATATCTGAACAGCTTGCATCTCCTCACTGCCTCAGGGCTCAGGCCTACCAGTACCAATGCCATTGAGGACTTCCAAGCGAAAGGAGGGTGTAGCGCCTTGCTCTGTTGCACTTTTCATTATTCTTACTTTTGAACACTTATACTTGGCCTCATCATGCCAAGAACAAGTGCCTTATGTAAGAAGAGGAAGGAGGCCTTTTGTCAAGGCAAGAGCACACCACTGAAAAGATAAAAAACATTAAGAAACAGACACAGTGGTATTACTACCAACGCTAGCAGGCTTAGGCCTCATCTCCTTATTCAAGTGCTGAAAAGCAGAGGTTTCTCACACACTCATTCTTCCAGGCTGCAGTAGTAAAAGGTGAAATACCACCAAGCCATTGAGAGATTAAAATATTCTTCTCCCTCTCACCTGAGTAGCTGGAATTAGTGAAGAGATGTCTGCAGGGAGTCACACAGACTCTTTCCACAGCTGCATATGGCTTCACTGCCTGAAGCACCTCGGAGCTACAAAAGGAAAGCTTGACCTCATAGTAGCTGTGGTGATGATGGAGTACAACAGTGGTTACATCATCAGCAATCTCCATTGCTGTCTTGGCCTGCCATGCACCTCTATTCTTCACAAGGACCTCAAGAAGGACAACAGGATGCACAGGCAACTAATAAAAAAAAAATAAATAAATAAATAAATTTAAAAAATATGGAAGAAACGTCTCTAGAGAGAACTCTTACTCGCCTTTAAACTCCTGTTGGGTTATAGTACAGCATCATAGAGACTTTCTCATCTTTGCACCCTGTTTTCTCAAAAGCAATTTTTTTCAACATTGCGTTTTAATAACTTTTTAATAATTTTAATAATTTTTAACCATTCTTTTTTAAAGTGATTACAATTTAATATTCTACATCATAATCTGATAGAATATTTATTTTTCAAATCTTTCAGTCAAATTTTCCCCTAATTTCTCACTTTTTGGAAAAAAAACATGCAAGTTTACAATTTTAGTAAAAATTGCACAAGCATAAAAAAAAAAAAAAACATAAAACTTTAAAGTTTTTACTCTAATTGTAATCAGATAAAATTTAAAGCAATTTTGGAGAGTCAATTATATCATTCTGCATATGTTAGGTGGACTAAATTAGCCATTTTTGGGATTTTTTTCTTAAACAGATATCACCATCACATTGTAACAGTTTAAGTTTAAAACACAATAAAAATTTCAAAATGATTGAGTTTTACCAAAAATGGCTAAAAAGGCCATAATCTCACATCAATTCTTTCACCACTTATCTTTATGGAACATTTCATTACTACGTTACTTTTACAAACATTCAGTTTCAGCTTCCTTCTCTTACAAATGTGCCTCTCTGAGTCACCCACTAGAGCTGTATCATCAGCAAATAGTAGCTGACCCTAATCTCATACCTTTTCCTCCTTACTAATCAAACTCAGGCCTCTGCTTAAAATCATCATATATTCTTCCTTTATCACACCATCCCTATACAAGTTGAACAGCCATAGTAACCTAACTCTGATGCAAACCTACTCTGACTGGAAACAATTCACTCACACCATCACCAAACTCCTAACACATGCCCTGCTATTTACATAGAAATTCCTCACTCATTCCAACAACCTGCTTCAAACTCTTTACTTTCAGAATGTTCTATAGTCCTTTCTTGTCAGTCTGTGTCCATGAACATCAAAAAAACTTCTTAAAAAAACTTCTCCTTTCTCTCAAAACTTTTTTTGATAATAGGTAATAATAGTAATGATAATGACAGTGATAATAATGATGATGATGATAATAATAATAATAATAATAATAATAATAATAATAACTAATATTTTGGTTTTGTGTACATTCAGTTTCCCTTCAGTATTTTCCATTGTTACATGACATCACTGAAACCAATGAACTGGCATGAAGTGTGTGGAAAGTCTTATTCTTAAGGGGGACATCTGGTTGGGAGACCCCATAAAAATGAAAAATATGACACATTCTCAAAAAATATATATGGTAGGCATATGCTTTCACTATTATTTCATAAAGATTTATGGTAAAATGTGCAATACTTTGTTTAAATATCACTTAGAGGTCATACTCAGCTACATGCTTTTGTTTACATCAGTGGCATGTCTTTTTACCCCGAAATCTATGAAAAATGTTGAAATCTTAAATTTTTTTGGGTGAATGTGATATGGTAATACTTGGAAGGGAGTGAGTGGTGGGAGGGCCTGCACATAGGAAAGTCCCCGCATAGTCTGTGCATGTGTGAGCAGTCTCACTTTGTGATTGGTGCGAGAAGTCTCGCCTTGTGATTGCCCACCACCTCACCAGCTAACCTAACCTAACTAACCTGACCAAACATAACCTAGCTGAAATAATATATTATAATAAATAAGTGACCCTATCCAGTAATTTGGTATAGGGTAGTTTGATTAGGTTGTTAGGTTAGGTTAGTTTAGTTTAGTTTAGTTTAGTTTAGTTAGGCTAGGTTAGGCTAGGCTAGGTTAGCTGATGAGAAGGTGGTGGCCAATCATGAGATGAGACTGCTCACTTATGTGTAGTGTGTGGGAACTTTACTGTGCGCAGGCCCTCCCTTGAGTGGTGCTCTCAGCTCAGTGCCTCACTCTCAGTCTTAGTGGTTTGCCAGCCTTAGTTGAGAGAGGACACGTGTCACCTCATTGGAGGCACCTTGTGACTATCTTGTCCTATTTCCCGCATTTCTGAGGATGTCCAGGCATACAAAGTGATATCTTTTGAGGGAAACCTGGCAATAATGAGGAACATGGCAGCTCTGAAACAATTAGGCAATGATGAGGTAATACTGTGTCACAGAAGGGCGTGGGGTGGGAACCAAGTAAAAAATATAACTTTTCCAAGTATTTTTCTAACTTACAGATATGAGGGAATGATGTAGCAACACAGATAGTGTAATAATAAAGTGTAGTGATGACTAATAAAAGAGTGATGAATCAAAATTTCAAATGCACTTAGTTAGAGATCAGTATTGTACCTACATGTGTGACACAATATCATAAAAAATCAAATTTTTTTGTTTTACAATTTTGGAAAGGTCTTAATTTTTAGAAAAATTTAAAGACTTAAAAAAAATAAAGGTATAGGAGTGTTATAAATTCTATGCCCTACCATTTTGGAAAATCTTGTATAGAACAAATAAATAAAATGATGATAAGCCATCATACTGATGCCCCCTTTAAATACCAAACAACTGAGTCAGCAGCTTTCCCACCATGGATTCATCTCACATCTGGTTTTAGAATCTATGTGAAGTTTCTCTTCCTATCACACATTTGCCTGTTAAAGAACAAGAATAACTACTAGAGTTATATAATGAAAGGCTGCAATCACAATTATAACAAATACCACTCGTGGATTTCGTTTAACAAGTCATGGAAGAACATGCTCACCTATCCAAGTGTAATAAACTGTGTGGCTGTTTTTTTTTTTTTTTTTTTTTTTTTTTTTATAACAGCAGTGAAAACAGTACTGTTGAAGAATGGATGTTGGGAGGTTTGAGAACTTTTTCAATTATTCCCAGCTTTGCTGATCTTGGTTATGGAATGCAGGTCTGTCCAAACTCCTAATTACTAACAAGCAAATGGGAACGTATGTGAGAGGCAAAATGCTAAGAAATATCTGAACTCTTAGATTGGCATGAATTTATTACTGACTTCAGCATATTGTATTTTGTAATGTTCAGAGTGTATTTGAGACAGCAAATAAAAATGATAATTACAAGTTGAGCACTACTAATCTGGTTCCATCATTAATTTTGGCCAGCATAATTTCAAATTTCCTGGGTCACTGCACCAGCCTGCTGCTGCTACTGTTTGTTGGAAAAATGATAAAATGTATTAAAAACATTTTTACATGTGAGGGAAAAAAGGGCTGAAGATGCATTCTAATATTGAAACAGAACCAGTTCAAGAATAACAGAAGCAAGGAGTGGATGACCTAAGAAACATTACAAAGTGAAACAGGTCACAAGAACAAGCTACTTGCTGCATAAACAGCTGGCACCACTTCCAAACATGGAAACCAATCCAATTAATTTTTCTCCATTTATTATCAAACCAGCTCAGTTTAAGTTCCAGCCATGGTTCCAGTGAATAAAGTAAATACTTCATATTGTGTTAAATGCAAACACCTTACTTATCCATAAAAGATATGCTTGAACTTTGAAAAAATTTGACCATGATATGTCTGTGCGAAGCTTGTTTTAATTATACAGGATTGGCTCTTCAACAGTTTATGACAAAGAAACAAAGAAAAATTGCCCAGTTTCTTTCCTAACAGTATCAGCTATACAGATACTATTGGTATTGGTCAGAAATTAAGTATCAGTATTGATATCAGAAGAAAAAGTGGTATCAGTACAGCCCCATGAATGAATCAGCTTGTACTGATTTGCAGGGTATATTAAAGGTAGGATGATGTGGTTAACTGTTGGATTAAGTGTAATCTAAACTAACCTCTGTGTAATTCAGCAAAATGTTACCCTACAAATCCCAGTGATGCTGGATTAGTGATGGGCAAGCTGTATTATGTAATATCTGGATTTCAAAGCTTTAGGTAGGATTCCCCATCACTAACTGTTAAACAGAATTAAATTTTACTGTGAAATTTTTCACTGAATTAAAGCATAATTTAGTTGTAAGGGAGCAAGATTGAGCAAATGGAAGTTAATAAGAATGGGATGAGAATATTAGTGGGATTCCTTAGGGAATGACTTTGGCCCATTACATTTCTCATTCTACTTATATCAGTAATCTAGAATTAGTGACGTGAGTTAGATCTCTAGCTACCATCTCTGAGCTTCTTTACCAGCTGGTACACAGTTCTTTGCCCAAAACCAGTTATATTAGCACAAGTGTTATTTTGCCACTTGTAATATACAGTTTAGTAGCCATTGTTAGGTTAGATGTAAAGATATGCAACAGTAACTTGAAATGGACAACAGTGTGTGAATGTATGCTAGATAATCAACTGTCTAACTTGAATTAAAACCATTGATATGTGAAAATATCAAAGACCATTGTCTGCCTTGAATTCCTAAGTCATATGTAAGAAATCTGCTGTCCAATGTAAGGTGGTAGAACTTGGTGAATGGTGCATGGATGCTGAGACACATTGAGATTTTTTGACAATTTTTTTTTTTTTTTTTGTTGCCAACTGTATAGCCTCTTTATAAGTCTTTACGGTTGGATCTCACATCTAACAAGTTCCTATTTAATGAATTTTCATCTAACAACATTATTGGAACTCTACCCATATTCATATCTAATGTGGCGAGTTTTGAATCTAATAAAATGATTGCAGATGCATGTTTCAAACAAGCCACCACTTAGCTGAGTGTGTGATGTTATTAGCATTCCCCATCCTTCTGTTCGCAGGCAGACACCCTTTCTCCTCTCACATCACCACCACTACCACACATCATTCTCGTTGGGTGGGAAAGGTGCTACTTTTTCAATGGAAATTAAGCCAGGAGCTAAGTGAAACCTGTGGGCAGAAAGTTTATGACAAGATAAACAGTTATCACCTAATAATTAAACAAAATATTATAAGCTTTGCAAAGTTATGGCAAATCAGGATGAAAAAGGACAAGAGACTGAGTGATGATGATGAGGAGGACATAGATAATCTTGGGGAGTTACCACAAAAGGCATTGGAGAGCGAGGAGAGAGAGGATGATGAAGGTGGCAGCTGTAGTCTCCCTTCTGCCTTGGATACAACCTTTCCTTTTAGTTGCACACCAGATTTCATAACTCGTGTGAATTACCTACATCATCTCTTTTTTATTCTATATTTTATGTCGTATGTTTGATTATAGACCTGAATTAGTGCCAATACCATATGTTGAGTGAAAATAGGGCTTCGGTCTAATTTTTTGTACTTGAGATTTTCCTCCTAGGTTAAATATATTAGCATTTTATGAATTTACATCAAACAGGTATTTTTTGGTACCTACTGCTCATTACGTATGAGATCATATTGTACAACTAAAAATATGGCTGGTTTTTTAACCTACAACAGGGGCATAGTCAGTCTGATACCTTTCATATATTAAGTTCATTATATTATTTCACTGTTTCCCATTACTTTCGTGACAAAAACTGTCACAAGAGGTGTTATCTTATTAATGAGTAACAGACTGAAGCAAGCCTCTCTCTCTCTCTCTCTCTCTCTCTCTCTCTCTCTCTCTCTCTCTCTCTCTCTCTCTCTCTCTCTCTCTCTCTCTCTCTCTCTCTCTCTCTCTCTCTCTCTCTCTCTCTCTCTCTCTCTCTCTCTCTCTCTCTCTCTCTCTCTCTCTCTCTCTCTCTCTCTTCTTGCAGTGGATGCTTGCTTATGGTGCTTATTGATTAATATATGAAGTTGTTGATATACCAAAAGAAAAAGTTTTATTTGAAGTATATCTTTGACAGTTCAAAGTGGATGCATGGTTAGAAGTGCGGGATCTGGTCGTTCCACTGGGTGAGGGACAGGCCTGCACCGCCACCTCACAACAGCGCTATGACCATCGCAATGATAGCCAATCAGGACCACCCACAGGAGGGGCCACCAAACACTCCGCCACAGGTATGTGTACTGTAACTCTTTTCTTATTACCATATGTTCATTATTTCGTAATGTTTAGTTGTTTTAATGTGATTCATGTCCTGTGAAAGATGGTTTTGATGTGGAATCTGGTATTTTCTGATCATGATTATGGTAGGAATTTTAAGGTGTTTCATGGCTTGATGGAAAAGGAAAAAGGCTAGATGAAGGGATGACATGAGACCAATTAAGAGGTTATGTTTATTGTGAACCAGGGGCCGTATTCTTCATAAACTTAGGCATGTGTCATAGAGAAGGCAGATGTATATCGTAACTTAGAATGCCTATCATAAATCTTTTGTTATAAGTTATGAACTGAATAAAACTGTCTATTATAACTTTTTGCCAAATGCAGCACTTTTAATTTCAAATACTAATAGTTGAAGCAAGAGCTATCATTTATTACTGTATTTGATGATTTATTAGATGCACCTCTGCATAAGACACCCTTGTTTTGCAAGGATGTTTTGTGGAAAAAAAAAATTTTGTTTCATCATAAAATTTATTGAAAAAAAAACTAGTGTGTGTACGTGTGTGTGTGTGTAAGAGGGCCACTGGCCAAGGGCAACAAAAGTTTTTAATAAAAAGAAAGGCCCACTTAATGCCAGTTCCCAAAGAAATGTCAGTTAAAATAATAAAAAACAAAGCGAGGATAAGTGTCTTGAAACCTCCCTCTTGAAAGAATTCAAGTCATAGGGAGGAGGAAATACAGAAGCAGGCTAGGAGTTCTTGAGTTTACCAGAGAAAGGTATGAATGATTGAGGTGGACAGAATAAGGATGAGAGAAAGAAGAAAGTCTTGTGCATTGAGACCATGGGAGGAGGGAAGGCATGCAATTAGCAAGATTTTTTTTTATTTATTTTATTCATTTATTTTTTTTTATGTAGGAGGGGCACTGACCAAGGGCAACAAAAATCCAATAAAAAAAAAAGATGCCCACTGAAATGCCAGTTCCATAAAAAGGGTCCAAAGCAGTAGTCAAAAATTGAAGGATAAGTGTCTTGAAACCTCCCTCTTGAAGGAATTCAAGTCATAGGAAGGTGGAAATACAGAAGCAGGCAGGAAGTTCCAGAGTTTACCAGAGAAAGGGACGAATGATTGAGAATACTGGTTAACTCTTGCGTTAGAGAGGTGGACAGAATAGGGGTGAGAGAAAGAAGAAAATCTTGTGCAGCAAGGCCGTGGGAGGAGGTGAGGCATGCAGTTAGCAAAATCAGAAGAGCAGTTAGCGTGAAAATAGCGGTAGAAGACAGCTAGAGATGCAACATTGCGGCGATGAGAGAGAGGCTGAAGACAGTCAGTTAGAGGAGAGGAGTTGATGAGACGAAAAGCTTTTGATTCCACCTTGTCTAGAAGAGCAGTATGAGTGGAACTCCCCCAGACATGTGAAGCATACTCCATACATGGATGATAAGGTCCTTGTACAGAGTTAGCAGCTGGGGGGGGTGAGAAAAACTGGCGGAGACATCTCAGAACGCCTAACTTCATAGAAGCTGTTTTAGCTAGAGATGAGATGTGAAGTTTCCAGTTCAGATTATAAGTAAAGGACAGACCGAGGACATTCAGTGTAAAAGAGGGGGACAGTTGAGTGTCATTGAAGAAGAGGGGATAGTTGTCTGGAAGGTTGTGTCGAGTTGATAGATGGAGAAATTGAGTTTTTGAGGCATTGAACAATACCAAGTTTGCTCTGCCCCAATCAGAAATTCTAGAAAGATCAGAAGTCAAGCCTTCTGTGGCTTCCCTGCATGAAATGTTTACTTCCTGAAGGATTGGACGTCTATGAAAAGATGTGGAAAAGTGCAGGGTGGTATCATCAGCATTAGAGGAGCAGTTAGTGTGAAAATATCAGTAGAAGATAGCATGAGATGCAACATCGCAGCAATGAGAGAGAGGCTGAAGACAGTTAGAGGAGAGGAATTAATATGATGAAAAGCTTTTGATTCCAACCTGTCTAAAAGAGCAGTATGAGTGGAACCCCTCCATACATGTGAAGCATATTCCATACATGGACAAATAAGAGTTAGCAGTTGGGGTAGGGGGTGAGAAAAACTGGCAGAAACGACATAAAATGTTTAACTTCATAGAAGCTGCTTTAGCTAGAGATGAGATGTGAAGTTTCCAGTTTAGATTATAAGTAAAGGATAGACCAAGGATGTGCAGTGTAAAAGAGGGAGGCAGTTGAGGGTCATTGAAGAAGAAGGGAAAGATAGATGGAGGAATTGAGTTTTTGAGGCACTGAACATTACTAAATTTGCTCTATCCCAATCAGAAATTTTAGAGAGATCAGAAGTCAGGCATTTTGTGGCTTTGCTGCATGAGCTGTTTAATTCCTGAATGGTTGGAAATCTATGAAAAGACATGGAAAAGTGCAAGGTGCTATCATCAGCCTAGGAGTGGATAGGACAAGAAGTTTGGTTTAGAAGATGATTGATGATTAATAGGAAGAGAGTGGGTGACAGGACAGAACCCTGAGGGACACCACTGTTAATAGAATTAGGAGAACAGTGACCATGTACCATAGCAGCAACAGAACATCAGAACCCTCCCCCCCCAAAAAAAAAAAAAGTTTTAAAAGAATATTTTACATATCAAAATTTAGTTCTATATCATATTGATGATTAATTTATGTATATGTATATATACATAAAAAGATGTGAAACTAGTCAAGTCTGATCTGTTCATTTCCTCAAAACCACAAGTTAACACAGGCTTTGTCCAATCAGGCCAACCTGTATCAGCATGACCTAAATAAGTGTGTGCTCTTCATGAATAGAAAGTGTCAAAATCTTTCAAGATCTAACTCCCCTTGTAATTTTTGGCACCTGCCCAAAAACATCTCCAATAACTTTGCTTATTCATCTTTCCCTCTTTTATTTTAACATGATGGCACCACTGCCATCTTATCTGTTTCTAAAGCTGAACTCTTAGCTCAAACCTTTGCCAGAAACTCTACCTTGGATGATTCTGAACTTGTTCCTCCCTCTCCTCCATCCTCAGACAACTACTTTGTGCTACCTACTAAAATCCTTCACAATGATGTTTTCCATGCCCTTGCTAGCCTTATCTCTCAGAAAGCTTATAAACCTGATGGGGTCCCTCCCATTGTTCTCCAAAATTGTGCTTGCACCTTGCCTAGTCAAACTCTTCCAACTCTGTCTATCAACATCTACCTTTCCTTCTAGCTGGAAGTTTATCTAAATTCAGCCTGTTCCAAAAAAGGGTGACTATTCTAATCTCTCAAACTATCATCCTATTGCATTAATTTCCAACCTCTCTAAAGTTTTGAATTTGTCCTCAACAGGAAGATTCTACCACTTCACAACCTTCTATCTGATCGCCAGTATGGGTTATATCAAGAGCTTTCGAGAGAGTCTGGCAGAAAGCTTTGATTTCCAAACTACCCTCCTGCGGCTTCTATCCTTCTCTATGTAACTTCATCTCAAGTTTCTTTTCTGATCATTCTATTGCTTCTGTGGTAGATGGTCACTGTTCTTCTAAAACTCATAACAGTGGTGTTTCTCAGAGTCTTGTCCTGTCACCCTCTCTATTCCTGTTATTCATTTACGATCTTCTAAACCAAACTTCTTGTCCTATCCACTCTTATGCTGATGATACCATCCTGCACTTTTCCACGTCTTTTCGTAGATGTCCAGCCCTTCAGGAAGCAAACTGTTCATGCAGGGATGTCACAGAATGTCTGGCTTCTGATCTCTCTAAAATTTCTGATTGGGGCAGAGCAAACTTGGTATTGTTCAATGCCTCAAAAACAATTCCTCCATCTATCAACTTGACACAACCTTTCAGACAACTATCCTCTCTTCTTCAATGATACTCAACTGTCCCCCTCTTCTACTTTCAACATCCTTGGTCTCCCCTTTACTTATAGTCTAAACTGGAAACTTCACTTCTCGTCTCTAGCTAAAACAGTTTCTATGAAGTTAGGCATTTTGAGATGTCTCTGCCAGTTTTTCTCACCTTCCCAGCTGCCAACTCTGTACAAAGGCCTTATCCAATCATGTGTGGAGTATGTTCACATGTCTGGGGGTGTCCCTCTCATACCTCTCTCTTAGGATGGAATCAAAAGCTTTTTGACTCGTCAACTCCTCTCCTCTAACGGACTGTCTTCACCCTCCTTCTTATCGCTGCAATGTTGCATCTCTAGCTGTCTTCTACTGCTATTTTCATGCTAACTGCTCTTCTGATCTTGCCAGCGGCATACCTTTCCTCCTCCCGTGACGTTGCTGCACAAGACTTTCTTCTTTCTCTCACCCCTATTCTGTCCACCTCTCTAATGCAAAAGTTAACCAGTATTCTCAGTCATTCATCCCTTTCTCTGGTAAACTCAGGAACTCCCTGCCTTTTTCTGTATTTCCACTTACTATGACTTAAATTCCTTCAAGAGGGAGGTTTCAGGACACTTATCCTTCACTTTTTGACTATCGCTTCGGATCCTATCCATGGACTGGCATCTCTGGACTTTTGTTTTTATTGGATTTTTGTTTCCCTTGGCTGATGTCCATCCTACATAAAAAAAAAAAAATTAATTAAATAAAAATCAGGTTGGTGACAAAGAGAATACTTGCACACTCTAAATTTAATCAGGGTTCTTCAAAGTATGGGTCAGGACCCAATACTGGGTCGCAAGCTTTTGTTCAGTGGGTCTCCACATTGTAAACAGAAATATGAAGAACAATTAAAAAGTAATAATGGTGTGTGTGTTTGTGTGTGTGTGTGTGTGTGTGTGTGTGCAGTAATCCCTCTGATATCTCTCTAATTCATGTGTATGATTACCTAGTTGTGCCATATAGGAAAGGAGCTATGCTTGTACTGTCCCACCTCTGTATCTGTTGTCATCTAACTTGGCCTTGAAATTATGAGTAGCTTTTGCTTGCACCACATCCTTGTTTAGACAGTTCCATGAATCAACTACTCTACAGAAAACTATTCTTTTTGATATCTTTTCTACAATTTTTTTTTTCTATCAGCTTTCCATGTCCTCTAGTGTCTCTTGTATCCTTTGTTACAATTTTGTTGCTGTCTAGCTTTTCCAGTCCTTCCATTAGTCTATGTATCACAATTAGGTCTCAGTCAGGTGTTTGTTTTGGTTAGAGATACAGCATTACTATTGCCAGGACACTTGCCAATTTTTTTTATTAAAATTGCCATTTCCATAAACTAGGAAGATCTATGTAATTTGGACTTTTGACTGTCACAGACATGTTGCCTTTATGTTTGCTGTCGTCTAGATTAAGACGTTTCCAATCAAGAGTGTATTAGTTTGGAAATCTTAAGATGACCAAATAAATCTAAATGGTGATTCACTAGAAAATCAACTTATATACATTTGTTCATGAAAAGAGTTTGATTTTACTTGTTTTACTACTTAGAAGGGATTACGTAGAAAAATATATTATATAAGCCCATTGCATCTTCATGTAAATAGAATAACACTGTAGGTATATATGATATTGCTTGTATGTGAGAGAAGAGTTTGTGTCTGTGCTGCCACCTGGTGACAACCACTAGTTCTGAAAACTCTCCATTCTTATATGCCTTATTAGATTAATTGTTTCCCCAACAGTCTTGTTTATGTGGCAGTCAGCCGTTAATTTGTCTGCTACTATCACCCCAAGATATTTTCTTTTATTATTTTTCCAGTATAATAATTTCCCAACTTACACATACCAGATTGTCTTTTTTACTCTTTCCAAATTTCAATAAGCTACATTTTTTTTTATTAAAATTCATTTTCTATTTACAGCTTCATTTTTCAGTTTGGTTCAAATCTTGTAAAGCTTCCTGATCTTCCTCCATTTCTATTTTTCATCAATTTAACATCTTCTGCAGATAAACTTGTATAGCTGTTGATGCCTTCTGTCATATCATTAATATACACACTGAACATGACTGGAGCCAGTACTGAAATTTGAGGTACTCCACTTACTATTTTTCTTCAGGATTACTTTTCATCTCTAATGACTAGTCTTATTTCTCTATTGCATAGGAAATCTTCCATCCCCCTCCCACTCAACCAATGTTCTTTATCTTCCATAGGAATATCTTATGTGGCACCTTGTCAAAATTTGCCTTTTTTAAATCTAGGTAGGTACTATCCATCCAACCATCTTGCTTTTGTACTATGTCAATTATTCTTGAGTAAAAATAAATTAAGTTAGTTGTACACCATCTCCCTCTATGAAATCCAGATTGCCTATCAGTTATCTTGCCATTATCTTCCAAGAATTTAATCCATCTATCTTTCACAATTCTTTCACATATTTTTGCCACAACTAATGTTAATGATACTGGTCTGTAATTCAGAGGGTATTTTTTACACTCACCTTTAGGTATTGGCACAGTATCAGCCTTTTTCCAATCTTTTGCTACCTTGCTCTCTTTTAATGAATACTCAACAATATGTTATATTTTGCCAAATGACTGTTACATTCCTTTAAAACTCAGTTTGATATACTATCTGGTCCGTGTGCTTTATCTACTTCTAACCTCTCCATAGTTACATTTAATTCTTCAAGAGAGTTAACTGCTGGACCTTCACTTCCTTGTATTGTAAACTTGCTTTCTTTGGTGAAGACTGAAAAGCATTACTCATCACCTCCACCATATCCTCAATATCTTCATATTCTTTGCCATCCATCTCAAATTTTTTTATTATTTCCTTTCATTGTACCTTATTGTTGACATCTCTGTAGAACAGTTTAGATTGGTCTTTGCATTCATCTGTTATATCTTTCTCATATTTTCTACACCTTTCTCTTCACATCTTAGCAAATTTATTTCCCTTTGTTGTATATTCTGCCCACAAATTTTGTTTTCTTCCTCTCTTCCTTTTTTTTTTTTTCCAAGCAGTATCTCTTTCTCTTTTTGATATTTCATAACTTATTAAACCAGTCCTTATGTTCAACTTCTCTTCCTCTTACTTTTGCTATATATCTTTGCACTCCATTATATATTTCAACAAATTATCTCTATTTCCTTTCCACTCCCCTTCTTTAAACTTATTCCAATTAGTTTCTTCAAAGTATTTCATAAGTTGATTGAATTTTCCTTTTTTATAATTGAATCTTCCAATCCTATGGTTTCTTCTCCATGGTTCTTCTTTAACTTCTTTCAAAGTTAGTTCTACTACCATGTGATCACTTTTTATTGGACATTTATATTCCGTATCATCATCAATTTTTGGTTTATAAATATTCAGTCTAGTCTTGACGGTTCTTCATTTTCCTTGTATCATGTATTCTCTCCAATCCACTGGCTAAGTGTCTTCTCCATCAACAACATCAAGAGTTTGTATCCCCATGACATGACCCTTCCTGTGGTTGTCACATCTTCTCAACAAACTTCTTTGCAGTTAAAATTCCCTAGCAGTACTACCCTGTCATTCTTACTCATTATTTTGTCCAGACAATCTCTTGTGTCTTCCAATAGAGTGTCATAATCTACTATCTCCCATGATGATGTCTCAGGTGGGACATATACTGCATCAAAGGTCCTTAGTCCTTTTCCTGTTTGTTTTGTCTTCACTTCAATCATTTCCACTTTTCCTTCTCCAAAAAATACTTCTTTCACTTGTAGCTCTTTTCTTATTAACATTATTATGCCACCACCCTGTTTCATTTTTCTATTTTTCATCCACATGTACTTTCCTTCACCAATATTAATTCCCATAATGTCAGGCTTATTTTCTCTTAGGAAATTGTTTATTTCTTCTTGTGCTGATAATATCCCATTGATATTGGTAAATGCCACCTTTAGCTCTTTTAACTCCTCTCCTCCCTCTTTCCTATGTACCATTTCTTTAATTTCATGTCTACTACTTTTCTCTTCCTTGATTAATTTCCCATTTTTTTCTTTTGCTAGATTCAATATATTAATTTTTTTCTTTCCTCTTCACTTTAGTCTCTCCTTATTCATATCTGTTTATAGTTGTTCTTTTGTGACAGTTTTCAGGCATTAGACTACTGTTTCATCAGCAATTCAAGACCTAAACCTAACTTTTATTGGCCTGTTAACCTCCTTCCTCATACTTGCCAATCTTTGTCACTTCTTCAGTCTCTTCCATTGTGCTGTCACTTTCCTCTTTAACTTGACTAATCACTTTCTTGACTAATGCTTTATCAAATTTCTCTCTTTTGTATTTGATAGGTTTCACTTTATCCTTGACACCATCCTTGACATCCTTGACACACTTTTTCTTTTTTACTGTGTCCCTAACTAACTTTTCCTTTTGCTTGATTACTTTCATCACATAATTTTCCATTTCTTCCTTAAACTGCATTTCCATAATGTCTTTTATATTCATCTTATATTCCTGCTTCTTTGTCCAATCCTGTTGCCTCTTATTAATTTCGTTGACATTTTCTGTGTTTATATCCACTTTCTTAATACAATCCTTAACTTTCTCTGCATAACTGCCACAGTTTTTCCTTAGTTCACTATTTTTCCTTTCTAGGGAAGCTACCCAAACCATCAATTCATGAACAGTTTATTCAAGCATCAGAAGTTTCCTAAATACAGTCATCTTTGGTATTTCTGTTTCCTCTGGTTTAAATCTTCTAAAGTCCTTCATACCTGAACTTTTATGAGTGTCTTCCAGCCATTTTGTCTGTCCTCAGCCATTTGTTTACATTTATCAGCTGATCCGATTGTGTACCACCATCCTCTGCCATTTCCCTAATTAATTTTTACTACAAGGTGGAACAGTATATATAGCTCAGCTCCATACCCTTATGTGACTACAGCTTAGACCTGGAGACTGTTTAGTCAAACTTCTATCTGGAAATGCTGTATTTCTGGAGCCTGCCTGCAACACATCCACTCAAAGTGCTAGTTCAGCTCTGTGTGTGTGTGTGTGTGTGTGTGTGTGTGTGTGTAAATTAGTTTGCATATTGGAGGTATAAAAGAATAATGGAATAGACATACTGGGTAGTGAAAGAAGTATATAAAATCACACTGGGTCATGATGAAAAATGTTTGAAGAACACTGGTGTAAATGGTATCTTCTGATGAGTTCTGTGTCACTGAGTTCTTTCAGTATGTCCTTTCTGGGTAAATTTCCTCTCTATGCTGATGATACCACCATGTACTTTTCCATGTCTTTTCTTAGACATCCCCTCAGGAAGTAAAAAGTTTCTAATCTTTCTAAAACTTCTGATTGGGACAAAGCAAACTTCGGGGCAATTTCACAGTCGCCTGGTAATGTTCCCAAGCAAGAGCCTTACCAACCTGGTAATGGGCATTACCAACACCTCGATCTGATTTCACGGTCGTTTTCGTGGTTTCGGTGATCCCAACCTGGTAACGATCATAACAAAATGAATACCCCTGATTCGGTAATGTTGGTATGCTGGATACCCCTTGTTAGACAAAACGAGTCAATTCACGACAAAAGAACTGACCACACCAGCACTAAAAGAGAGAGAGAAAGGCATGGAAAATTGAAATACATCACTGGTGCCTTCAACACAATATCCATCTATTGCAAACATGGTTACATTTTGTGATTCAAATTCTTCCCAAACATTTACCAAACTCTGCGTATGCCAATCAAGTACATAATAAATCATCTGTTTCTCTCTTCCTCCATGCTGTACACTTATATTGTTAGATTGAAATATTTTGGGTTTTTATGGAAATAACCCTAGCCAACTAATTTTAAGACCATGATTATTTATTTTGCAGCAAAAATATGATGTTTTTTTTTAATCATGATTTACCCATGTAAAGGATTAGTAATTAAGTTAATGAACTGAATTAATCTAAATCTTGCCTAATGGAAGCAAGCCTAGCCCTCTGATGCAAATAGTAGTGTTATTTCAGTATTTTCTAGTATCTCTCTTAGGTGACACCCTATGTGTATGTGAGGATTATTACAGATTTTAACTAAGGAGGCATAGTAGATGAAATAAGGGTGACAGGTAGTGAAGTTATCATCGTCTGGTGAAGTGAATTCTCACTGCCATTCAAATTCTTCATAAATTTTATCATTTTGCTCTTATAGCCTACAAAATGTATTGCTAAATAATTTGAATATACAATTTAGGAAATAAGACAAGAACAAGAGGATAAGAACTTGTGATAATTGCAAGAAATAATTACATTGGTAAGCTCCTTTGGGGAGGCCCAGCAACTCTGAAGCCAGTGTTACCAAAGGTTCCAATTTCTGGTAAGAATCAAAACAAACAATGCTGTGAAAAATGTCTGTGAAATCAGATTTGTTGGTGATGGTGGACATCACCACTCATTGGTAATGATCACAACAACAGGAAGCTACTGTGAAATAGGCCCTGTTCAATGCCTCAAAACTCAATTCCTCCATCTATCATCTTGACACAGCCTTCCAGACAATTTTCTCCTCTTCTCCAATGACACTCAATTGTCTCCCTCTTCTATACTAAAAATCCTCCTAAACTGTAATGTAAACTTCACATCTCATCTGTAGCTAAAATAGCTTCTATGAAGTTAGCCATTCTGAGTCATCGCTGCCTGTTTTTCTCACCCCCTGAGCTCCATACAGGGGCCTTATCTGTCCATGAGTATGCTTCATATGTAAGGGGGGTTCCACTCATACCACTCGTTTAGACAGAGTGGAATGAAAAGGTTTTCGTCTTATCAGCTCTTCTCCTCTAACTGATTGTCTTTGGCCTCTTTCTCATCGCTGCAATGTTGCATCTCTTGCTATCTTCTGCTATTTTCATGCCAACTGCTCCTCTGATATTGCTAACTGCATGCCTCCCCTCCTCCCTTGCCCTCGCTGCACAAGATTTTTTTTCTTTCTCTCACCCCTATTCTGTCCACCTCTCTAATGCAAGAGTTAACCAGTATTCTCAATCATTCATCTCCTTCTCAGGTAAACTCTGGAACTCCCTGCCTGCTTCTGTATTTCCATCTTCCTATGACTTGAACTCTTTCAAAAGGGAGGTTTCAAGACACTTATCCCGTAATTTTTGACTCCCTCTTTCGACTCTGTTCAGGGACTGGCACCTCAGTGGGCCTTTTTTTTTTATTGCAGTTTTGTTGCTTTTGGCTGGTGTCCCTCCTACATAAAAAAAAAAAATGAAAAATAAAAATAAAAAAACAGTAAATGATTCCAAAGCAGATGTTCTGGAGTGGCTATCTTGATAGTGGGAGTGTGTCTCATAATGCATGGTAAGACAGGGTGGACCCTGTCTTAGGATCTTATCTGTATTTTTGGCTGAAGTGTTCAGTTTATGATAACTTTTTAAGTTATGATAAGAGTGTCCCATTTTATTCTCACTATGGCATGTTTCATTGCTATGACTCAGTAAGATAGCTTTGTGAATACGGCCCCAGAGATCTTCATGTTAAAGGGAGAAAGAAGATGGAACTCAAATTAATTTCTCATCCATTTCTATATCTCCTTCCTAAAGGTATTCATAAATTTTTCTCCTTGGGAGGGTGGGGATGGGGAAGTGCCGGGTGAAGGGGAAGGGGAAGACATGGGTGGGGCAGAGCCAGACTTCCCTCTCGATCCCCTGAGCCGCCTTGATGAGATGATCCACCGGCAAAGGTGGGTTGTCCCTGTCCTGCCCAAGTGTGAGTTGGAGGTACTTCTTGAGGCATCCATTGATCTTTGTCAGAGAGGTGAGTTGCCACAACACTGATTTCATAGGTTTAATTCTGCTTTGACTATATAAGTTTTATTAAATTGATTTGCATGTTATTAAACTGAAATTATTGCATAATTATGATTGCATTATAACCACTGCTAATTTGGTTTATATATCTGAATATAATTTTTCCCCAGGACTAGATACTAGAAGTGAGGCATGTCAGAGATTCTTTAGGGAAGGTCTGACTATATCTTTTACGAAAATTCTCACGGATGAAGCTGTGAACAGTTGGAAGTATGAAATCCACGTAAGTATGTGTAGATGATTAATTATAAAGCTGAAGATTTAATTTCATAAGTGAATACTAGGATGAAATATGATTTATTTCATTGTTTTATGATACAGAAGAGGAATTTAAAACACTGAATAGGGTGTGGTTCATAGATAGTATTTTCATTAATGCTGACTCATCTTGTAAGAAGTTTCAGTAATTTTGAATTGAGTAGTCAGAATGTTGGCACCCTCCTTGATCTAAGTTTACAGTCATATCCAGAAATCTCAATAAGTTGGATTATCAAACAGAATGACTTTATTTACTGCTTATACTTCCCTCCTATCATAGGAAATATGAGTACATAATTTCCTTTTGATGAAATTCTTCTTTTTTAGTTCTATGACAAATCAGCATAGAATAAGAAGTGGAATAAACATCTTTTTTCAGGTTCATACTTTTTAAAAATTTATTTGAATTTTTCAACATTTGTGATCCATTAGCATTTTGTTGTCTAGTGGTGAAGAG
Source organism: Scylla paramamosain (assembly GCF_035594125.1). Classification (NCBI taxonomy): domain Eukaryota; kingdom Metazoa; phylum Arthropoda; class Malacostraca; order Decapoda; family Portunidae; genus Scylla; species Scylla paramamosain. The sequence continues at coordinate 23,065,902 of NC_087153.1, read as the reverse complement.
GCCTGATTTGCCTCAATCAGAATGAGTGAACTAGGTTTACTCCAAGAGAATTGAATGAATTAGATTCATGATGAATCATTTGACTCAAGTCATTTTGAGTCAGCACTGTTCCCAATGACTGAGACAAATTGTCAGAATCAACAGGCAGTAGTGTGTACACTGCTTTTGATGAATATGGAAATATATGCTCTTGCTGAATTAGTGGTGTTGCTGTGGCAGAGGAAGCACAGTCATAGGCATCAAACAATAGTATGGGTGCATGAATTTAATACTAGGAGACCTGAATTTGACTTAAGAATATATTTTTTTATTTCTTTAAAATGAACACAACAATTTAAAATGCTTGTTGACTTGACAGCATCCTGCTCTTAATGCACAGGATTACAGGAATCATATGAGGTGTCCCACATTAGAAGGGCTGCTTGCTCCACCTCAGCTAAAACCGAGATAACTGTGTATAGCACTTTCTAACCTTCATCTAGGAGTGGATGAGTGTCCCATCAGTAAGGTCGAAAATCTATGCAAGGAGAGAATAATTTTGATGTCTAGTTGACCATCTGTGCAAGCATAACACACTGCTGAGCAATATTCTGTGTTACAAGGGCTGCCCATCCAGGATGAGTAGCCATTATAATTTGGAAAATTTTCTTGGGCAAATTTCACATCAGATGGGTGGCTCACTCCAGTGCTGGATCAGAGCCCTCCCTTCTGATAATGTGATGCTCTCTGCCAGTTGCCTTCACCTGCCATTAGTTCCTTTTGTTTTGGTGTCTTGGAACAGAAAGGATGTTCCTAGCTTTTCTGCTATGTATTAGTAACTGGATGAGTGGCCCTTAAGCCATTGGCCAGTTTCTTCACCATTTTTCCATTTAATGTTATTGTTGATATCATTAATTTGTGTTTTTATCTTCCAGTATGCACAAAATATTATTGTGTGCAGTATTCAGAGAAAAAATGCTCTCAAATTTCGGTAAATTTCCAAAACCATAACAATTTGCAAAAAAAATATGCAAAAATTAGGTAGCGAATATCATGATCTCAAACATTTTTGAGACAATCATGATTTTGATTGTCTACTGGTCATTTTGAGACATAGCTCATTGTAATAGCATATATAATAAAAGTTACAGTTGGTGGAAGTTTGCCAAACTTTGAGCGCATTTTTCTCACTTTCTTTATTTTAGTGTAAGTATAAGATGTCTTTTGGGTATTAAATTGATCAGGTCATCCAAAAACATGATGCTCACTCCTTGGTGGAATGGCTGTGACTGATGAAAAAATGTGCCCCCATAAATCATTGACTAGAATTGCCATGAACTGGCATGATTTGAATTGACTCAATTTGCTTGGTGTAAACAGTTACTTGGCAAATCAAGATTAATCATGAATTGTGTTGATTCTTCATGAACTCAATCAAATTGATTTATTTTGGTGTAAATGCAGCCTCAGGGTAAAAATAAAACTTGTAGATTGGAGAGGCCTCTAAGTAAGAGGCTGAAACCATCATCCAAGCATTGACATCTGTTCTGGCTAGACAGATACAAGTCTATACATCCTCAGCATATTCATCATATCATCCAGTTCATACATTATCACTGCTTTATATACCCTGTCCATACCCTGTCTTTCTAATTTATATACCCCATGTATAGTGATATCCTGCAGTCATTTTGTTCTATTTTCCTCTTTATCTCTTCGATTGTTGACCGTGTTTAAGCACCAGAAATCATCAGTATTGCATATGTGCAGTAGAAATTTGCAGTTTTCTTAAGTGCATCCTGCTGTTGACCAACAAGCTTGATATCTCAATTTTCTTGCATATGCTATCCTTCTGGTCCAGTCTTACAAGACATCCTTCTGATAGCAGAACTGGTCCAATATGAAGACTACCTCCAGTGTCTCTTTGCATTTCTGTTCCCAACTTCATCTCTCAGATGCTGTGCTTTTCTAGTTCTCTTTTGCTTAATTCATATTTCTCTGCCCTGAGTATCATATCATTGGTTTGCCATTAAATTTTTATGAGAAGTCAAGATCAGTACAGTGGAACCTCAGGATACAAACTTAATTCGTTCCAAAAAGTTGGTCTTATTTGATTTTGGTCATATCCTGAAATGAATTTTTCCATAGGAAATAAAGGGAAATTAAATAATCTGTCCCAGCATGCCAAAACAATGGGCATTTTGTAATTTAAAGCATAAAGTACAATATTAACATTTTATGAACTATTTCAACTAGACAATCTTGTATGTTTGCTGAATAATAATAATAATAAAAAAAAAAAAATTGAAACTTAAAATTAATAACTATTTAATGTCAGTTTACCTTGGTTAAGGAAAGTTCTTGATGTATAGGAGATGATGAGGGGTGGGTGAGGGGAGAGGAGGTTATTGCTTGAAAGGAGAGTCCCCTTCCATGGAAACTAGAGGCAGTGTAGCTTCGGGAATGGACTCTCTCTACCTCTTCCTTTGAGGAACGAAGCTATTTGGCCCTGGTGGTGGATCGTTGGGATCATTGACATCATCTTCGTGATGATGCATCACTCCCTCTTAACGGACCAAGAAATGGTCATGTGACACTTTCTTACGTTGTCATTAAAGAGGTTTAGGGACTGCCTAGTATCTTGTTCAGGAAGGATTTTTTTTCTGTGAAAGACCTATCTCCTGCCACATGCTGCACATCTTTATGTCAGTGGAGGAAACATTTTCTGTAATCTCCTCTCCTGAGGAAATCTCTCTTACTATTCTCTGCTCCTTGGTTCAGAGTGCCAGCAGTTCCTCAGTTCCTCATTGTGGTCCTGGACCAACTTCTCAAAGTTGGCATCATCAGCTTGGAGTCCCAAGGTCTTACCTAGTGATACAATCACCTCAGCAATTGAGATATCCTCACCCCCCTCACAGTTGCACTTTGAAACAGATTCGGGCCACAACTTTCGCCATGCTTAGTTCAAGGTCCATTGAGTTACAACAGTCCATGCCTTGTCAATCATTGACACAATTTAGAATGTTAATGTGATTTTTTTAAGAACTCTGTGAGGGTCAATAATGTGCATCATTGGTTATAGCAAAACACTGCTAGAATAAGGCCAGGGTGTAGAGCTTCTTGAAGTTGGCAGTGACAAGTTGGTCCATCAGTTGCAGTAAGAGTGGTGTTGGCAGGAAGGAACTTTGTGATTATGAAGAACTTCTCCAACAAGGATGCTTCCAATCCCTTAGGATGCATTTGTGCATTGTCTATGATGAGGAGCACTTTCAGCATCAGACCTCTCTGTCAGGTATTTCTTGACAGCGGGTCGACATGTAACTGCTGAGCAGGTGACAAGGTGTGCATATTTCAAGTCAGCGTTCATATCCTGAAGGCAAATTGTTAGATTTTTTGGTTGTATTCTGAAATGTTTGTACTTGGGATCATTCGTATCCCGAGGTTCCACTGTTACAGTGCAAAGTTGCCCCATCCATTTTTAAACAACTGCTCACCATTCCTCTCCCAATGGTATTTTTAAAGTCTGTCCAGCAGTTCTTATTGTAGTGATATGTGCTTCACATGTAGCAAAGGCCATTCTGAGGTCTGATTTATTAGAGCATTTTTTCTTTTCTTTTCTTTTACTTTAGCAGAAGTGAAAATGTTTATAACAATTTTTTTGTACCACAGAATTTGAAAATATCTCTGGTATGTTAAAATACTAATAGTTTTCATACTCTTGGTTTAAAACTCTTTCATTAACAGAAAATGTCAATTTTTTTTTTATCAAAGTCCCCATGTGACTGCTGGCACCTAGCCAAATATATATATCTCCAACAACTTTCCTTTATCATTCCCTCCTCAGTTCCAATCTTATGGTACCACTTCCATCTCATTTATCTCTAAAGCTGAACTCTGCTCAAAGCTATGCTAAAAACCCGACCTTGGATGATTCAGGGCTTGTTCCTCCTTATCCTTCACCCTCTGTCTATTTCATACCTCCTATTAAGATCCTTTGCAATGGTCCTTTACATGTCCTCACTGGCCTTAACTCTTAGAAGGCTTATGGACCTGATAGGAGTCTCTCCTCTTGTTCTCCAAAACAGTCCTTCTGTGCCAGCACCTTGTTTAGTCTATTTATATCATCTTTGTCTGCCTGCATCAATCTTTCCTTCTTGCTGAAAGTCTGCCTTCATTCAGCCTGTTCCTAAAAAGGATAACTTCTCTAATCCCTCAAACTGCCACTCTGTTGATTTAATTTCCTGCTTATCTAAAAGTTTTTTAATCTATCCTCAACAGGAAGATTCTTATATATCTATCACTTCATAATCTAATATTTGATTGCCAGTATGGGTTCTTTTTTGACTGCTCTGTTGGAGATCTGGCCTTCTTTATTGTGTCTTGGTCATGCTTTTTTAACATAGCATTGCCTTAGACATATCAAAAATCACTTGATAGAGTCTTGCATAAAGCTTTGATTTTCAAATTATCCTCCTGTGGCTTCTAGCCTTCTCTCTAACTTCATCTCAAGTTTCCTTTCTGACTGTTCTATTGCTGCTGTGTTAGATGGTCACTGTTCTTCTCATAAGTCTATCAACAGTGGTGTTTCTCAGTGTTCTGTCTTGTCACCCACTCTCTTCATATTATTTATCAGTGATCTAAACCAAACTTATATTTTCCTATCCACTCCTACACTGATAATACCACTCTGCACTTTTCCATCTGTGCTTAAGATGCCCAACTTTTCAGGAATTAAGCAGCTCATGCAGGGAAGCCACAGAATGCCTGACTTATGATCTCTCAAAAAGATTCCTGACTGGGGCAGAGCAAGCTTAGTGTCCAGATTGCCATCTTCTTTTTTCGAGACAGTTTCTGTATATTACTAGTTTACTTTTTCTTATTATGAACTTAAGGGCTTGTTGAACCTTAGAAAGGTAGTTTTTACTTCTGGCCCCCTGTTTCCACATTTTGGATATCATCTCTCATGACAGAGTATCATAGTTGCCTAGGCTACAGTCAGCAAATGCTGATCTTGTGTCATGGCAACAGTGCTACTTGGGGAGTGCATTTTACTTAAGGCCTTACAGCAAGCATAAAAATTAGGGTGGGACAAATTGACTTATTGAAATCTCAAGTGCATCTTTCCTCCTTGCTCACACCAATAGCAACAATGACCAGTATTAAGCAGGTCACTAGTATTAGTGTTCATTGTGTCTGGTGACATGTGATTGGCTCTGTTCTCACAGTGCAACACATTGCGTTCTGTTCATGCTGTGGTGTTTATAGCGATGAGTGCAAGACAGAAATCAAGTGATATCATTCCATCATAGATCTTCACATATTGGGCTTGAATGGTAATGATATAGCAAAACGTGAATTTTAAAAACACGAAACTTCCAGAATCCATGTGTCACCAAAGACACAGTGAATACAGATTCTAGTAATTTATACTGGTCATTGTTGCTATGGGCGTGAGTAAGGAGGAAAGATGCATTTGAGATACCCATAAGTCAATTTATCTCAGCCCATTTTTTATGCTTGCTGGGAGACCTTAAGTAATTGGGGGAGTTTTTGGGACTAATCTGCTTGATGTCGTTGCTACTGCATCTTCCCTCGTGACACAAGCTAAAATTTTGTAATTGTAAATCCCATGTGCATACAGATGTTTAAAACATTGATCATTATGATACTTCCAAAATTCTTCATCAACTTCTAAATATCTTGTATGGATAATTTAGAGAGTTGATCAAAAATATTTTTTATTAGTCAGTAATACTGTTTTCAGTATTTTAAGTACAGCATTTTTTTTATTTTATTTTTTTTATTATGTAGGAAGGACACTGGCCAAGGGCAACAAAAATCTAATTAAAAAAAATGCCCACTGAGATGCCAGTCCCATAAAAGGATCAAACCAGTGATCAAAAATTGATGAATAAGTGTCTTGAAACCTCCCTCTTGAAGGAATTCAAGTCATAGGAAGGTGGAAATACAGAAGCAGGCAGGGAGTTCCAGAGTTTACCAGAGAAAGGGATGAATGATTGAGAATACTGGTTAACTCTTGCGTTAGAGAGGTGGACAGAATAGGGGTGAGAGAAAGAAGAAAGTCTTGTGCAGCGAGGCCGCGGAAGGAGGGGAGGCATGCAGTTAGCAAGATCAGAAGAGCAGTTAGCATGAAAATAGTGGTAGAAGACAGCTAGAGATGCAACATTGTGGCGGTGAGAGAGAGGCTGAAGACAGTCAGTTAGAGGAGAGGAATTGATGAGACGAAAAGCTTTTGATTCCACCATGTCTAGAAGAGCAGTATGAATGGAACCCCCCAGACATGTGAAGCATACTCCATACATGGACAGATATGGCCCTTGTACAGAGTTAGCAGCTGGGGGGATGAGAAAAACTGGCGGAGACATCTCAGAACCCCTAACTTCATAGAAGCTGTTTTAGCTAGAGATGAGATGTGAAGTTTCCAGTTCAGATTATAAGTAAAGGACAGACTGAGGATGTTCAGTGTAGAAGAGGGGGACAGTTGAGTGTCATTGAAGAAGAGGGGATAGTTGTCTGGAAGGTTGTGTCGACTTGATAGATGGAGGAATTGAGTTTTTGAGGCATTGAACAATACCAAGTTTGCTCTGCCCCAATCAGAAATTTTAGAAAGATCAGAAGTCAGGCGTTCTGTGGCTTCCCTGCGTGAAATGTTTACCTCCTGAAGGGTTGGACATCTATGAAAAGACATGGAAAAGTGCAGGGTGGTATCATCAGCGTAGGAGTGGATAGGACAAGAAGTTTGGTTTAGAAGATCATTAATGAATAATAAGAAGAGAGTGGGTGACAGGAGAGAACCCTGAGGAACACCACTGTTAATAGATTTAGGAGAAGAACAGTGACCGTCTACCACAGCAGCAATAGAATGGTCAGAAAGGAAACTTGAGATGAAGTTGCAGAGAGAAGGATAGAAGCCGTAGGAGGGTAGTTTGGAAATCAAAGCTTTGTGCCAGACTCTATCAAAAGCTTTTGATATGTCCAAGGCAACAGCAAACGTTTCACCAAAATCTCTAAAAGAGGACGACCAAGACTCAGTAAGGAAAGCCAGAAGATCACTAGAAGAGCGGTCTTGACAGAACCCATACTGGCGATCAGATAGAAGGTTGTGAAGTGATAGATGTTTAAGAATCTTCCTGTTGAGGATAGATTCAAAAACTTTAGATAGGCCGGAAATTAAAGCAATAGGACAGTAGTTTGAGGGATTAGAACAGTCACCCTTTTTAGGAACAGGTTGAATGTAGGCAAACTTCAGCAAGAAGGAAAGGTAGATGTTGACAGACAGAGCTGAAAGAGTTTGACTAAGCAAGGTGCAAGTCTAAAATAAAATCTTGATTTGGACCATGAAAAGATAAAAAATAAGACTGTACTATATAGTATGACATAACATACTCAGTAACATTGTGATATATGGGTGTGATTACTGTATTTCCTGCTATATAAGACACTTTTCCAAAAAAAATCTCCAAAAATCTCCCTGCATCTTATACTGCAATGGTTAGGTTTAGGTAGGCCTATGGGTTATGGTTACAGGTTTGGGTAGGTCTGTGGGTTATGGTTACTGGTACTAGAGTAACACCTAAACAACACTGTTTGACCCTAGAATTAAATATGTATGTTTATATATTATTAGATAATGATTACAAATTGAAATAGTGCTAAAAATTACTAGATGATGGTTATGAACAAAATAATGCTAAAACATAAAAACCTGTAGCATCAAGATCAAGATCAGAAACTTTAACATGCGCAAGGAGTGTTTTGTGTACCATTTCAAGTCAACAGCAGGGTAGGAGCACTGTAACTATTCAGCCAATAGTGGAACTCTTGAACACAGAGAAAGGCAGAAAGCAACATAAGTTAGTATCATAGTCATAATTGTTCAGCAACAGTTATGATCACTGATAAACTGGTATGATGTTTTCTACTTTTCTGTGTTAGTTTGAGCTGCAACTTAGACCAAAGCCTGATTGAGGGGTGGGCTATGAATGAAGTTCAGGGAAAAGTGAGGCTTTTTTTATTTTTTTCATAAATATCCCCCTTCAAATTATAGGTGCGTCTTATACTCTGGTATGTCTTATATGGTGGGAATGCAGTATTTTCGTGGGGATTTTAGCATCTCTTACACAAAATGAGTGACGCGGCAAAGTAATTGAACACAAAAACAAAAATCTCTCAGGACTGCTTTGGCATAAATGGGAGAGGAACACAGGAAGCCACAGGTTCATGGAGTAGTGGCATGGACACTGCAGCAGTAATTGTCTAGCTACGTGTCTGTAAACTTCAGCGAAGGTGGGCCTGTCAGATGTTTGTTTAGGTTAGATACACAGCATTACTCTTGCCAGAACACTTGAGTTGCCAGTTTTCAATTAAAATTGTTGTTTCCATATTCTAGGAAGTTGATGTATGTAATTTGGAGTTTTAAATGGGACAGACACATTGTTTAAATTTTTATGGTCATCTGCATTAATACACTTCTGATCAATGGTATACTTTTTTGGAAACCTTGAGATGAGCAAATAAATCTAAGTGCCATGTTCACTAGAAAATCAACTTAAATGCTTTTGCTCATGAATAGAGTTCAATTTTACCTGTGTTACTACTTCAAAGGAATTGTGTAGAAAAGTATATCATATAAGCTAATTGTATTTTCTTGTATATAGAATGATACTATAGACATTTGATATTGCTCCATTGTGTGAGGAGACATGTCTGGTGCTGATGCCTGTTGACAATCACTAGTTTACTAAACTCCCCATAGCACTCCCTGAGCAGACTGTGCTGCTGCGATGCAAGATCAGCATTTACTCACTGTACTTATTCCAGTCTTATTTTTGTTTCAAATCCATTTGGTAGACAGTAGATGCGGTTATCACTCATTCTTGCACAAACAGCATGAAGATATAAATTTTTCAGTTTTGGTTGCTTATTATAAGTATTTAATTTTCACTGTTGGGATCCTTTTCTGGCTCTTCTGATAATGAAGCTCATATGCCAAATCTTGATGAATCATGCTTTTGAGAAGTAGGAGCACAAGAGACTGATGTGGTAGAGGTGTGACATCTGGTGGGGGCGATTCAGCATGCATGATGTCATCTCACTCATTTCCTCATTTCTTCTGTCCTTTATTTCTTTTGACACATTTCTTGTAAAGAGAACTTGTCTCTTTTTGATAATTAATGCATTTGGGTGCCCTCATTATGATTGTGGTATGCAAGGAGCATGTATGGTAGTGGAGCAGGAGTGTGTGGACAAGATGCAGTGCACACTTCTACTCTATTTAGAGCAACAAGGCACATTGATGCATCTCGCCACCTACAGTGCTTTTCATTGACCAAATGGGAGTCAAAGTTGCTGAGTAGAGCTGTATTTTGAAGCATTTCACCAGAATTTATGCAGTTTTCACAAGAGAGAAATACCATCATTCAAGATGAAAAAGTTAACAGAATAGGGATTATTCAGGCCATAACTCAAGAGATATTGTGAATATAGGTATAAAACCTTGTCTTAGTATTGCCAGATGGTATAACTATGATCAGTTTTTTCTTATAAAAAAAGGACATTTTAATTTCACATCACCCTCTATCAGACAGCCCAAGTAATACCCACACCTCTGCCACAGTAACTGCATGGATATCTATCCATTTCCAGCATCACTCCTTCCTTGTTACCATCACCTGGGTAATCTTCATACCAATCATCCTTTCCTATTCATCCTAGCCTTCCATCTGGTAAACCTGTTGATTTGTTTTTTTTTATATTTATTTATTTATTTATTTTATTTTTTTAATCTAACAGGGTCTGGCCTATGGTAACAAAAAGGCTGAAATAAAAGGTTCATGAAAGGTGCCAGTCTCCTATGAGTGGTCTTAAGAATTATCCAAAATTATGAGGAAAAATGTTTTGAAACTTTCTCTTGAAAGTTCAAGTCATAGATAAGGTGAAATAAAGGAAGCAGAGAATTCTAGAGTTTACTGGTAAAAGAGATGAAAGATAGGGAATAGTGGTTGACTCTTGCATGAAGAAGGTGAAAAAAAATAGGGACGAGAGTGGAGAACTTTGTGTATTGAAGTTGCTGGAGACAGGGAAGCATGCTGTTAGCAGTCAAAAGATCAGTTAATGTGAAAATAGTTATAGAAGATAACAAGAGAGTTTGAGAACCAAGTCAGATACTTTCAGATTGACAAAAGCAAAAATTTTTCTTTTGTACATACCTATTCTGCACTTACGTCATTATAAGTAGTACATCCATTGTTAACTTTTGAAATCCAAATTGATACATCATTTGAGATCAATCTCCTCAGATTCTCTTGTAGAACATTCTCCCTAGGTTACTCCCATGCTTCAGTAGCTCACCTCATGATATTTGCTACATGATAGATGTTTCCTCTTATAGGTGGGGTTCATAGAACTATCTCATCTCAGTTGATATCTCACTTTTCTGCACTTACCTTGTCCCTCACAACAGTGGTGTTTCAAGGTGGATAATTTTACCCTCTTGTAACGTACTCCTCTGGTCCCTGCTTCATCTTCACCATTTTTATGTACATTCCTTTTACTTAAATATTTCTGGAAATATTTTTTTTTTTTTTTTATCTCATTCATGTCATGCTCTATTAGGAAGATGTGTATGTTTTCATTATTGATATGGATAGCTTCAGCAGTATTCCTTTTTTTCCCTTTTAATCTTTGCTATTCTAAATATTTTCTGGCTACCTTTTTTTACCATCAATATCTGCATCCTACTCCTGCCATGATGGCTCTTTTATAGCTGCCACTGCTCTTTTTAAAGGATGGAACACGGCAGGAGTGGGATAAAAATTTTGCTTGTGCAGAAAATAAGCAGATGTGTAAAATACATTAATTCATTTGTGTAATTGACAGAATTACCAACATTATTTGTGGTGGGGAGAGGGTTTTTAAGAATGCCTCTTAAAGGAAAAATCCTCTCTGAGAGACTGCAAAAGGTAGAAAAAAATGTTTGATAATCTTGTCAAATGGCTCTTTGAGTTTTGAGATAACTCATTTTGTGTACCTAATGATGTTTTAATTTGTTTTCAGAGATGCATCTTGAAAAACTGTGAGAAGTTAATAGAGTTAGTAGTAGTGAAGCTGCACCAAGACTGGTTTTCTTTACTTGACCTTCTTGCTATGGTGCTGAGTCCTAATTCCAAGTAAGTAAATGTTTTGAGCTAAATCTTTCAGATTTCTTGAGTATTTCTACCCTGCTGGCAAGTGAAATTTGTGGTGAAACAGTTTTGTGTGAAAAGGAATTTTAAGGATATTTCTTTATTATGAAATTATGGAAATAGTAACCTTCAGTCCTAAGATTAGACTTTCCTTTTTATTTTTTTTTTCAGATTTCATACATTCAACAGTACACGTTCCTCTGAGACGGTTCAACAGGGATCACAGATCCCAGACTATGAACTCTATGCTAGACCCCCTGATCCTAGAAATCCTCGAGGGTGGCTAGTGGACCTCATTAATCTCTTTGGTAAGCTCGGTGGCTTTCAGATCCTCCTTGAACGATTCCAGTCGGGCAAGAACCTCTCAGTCCCAGTCATCTGTGCTCTCCTTCGACCCTTCGGCCTCTGCTATGAGATGCTCACAGTGTCTACTATAGAAAAATACTTCATGCCTATTGTAGTAAGTGTATCACATGTATCTGCTAACAGTATGACTATCACGAAAGGCAGATTTTGTTTCTACATGAGATTCAGGCTAAGAACTAAGTTTTATTGCAGTCTCTCTTGATTCTTTTGTCTTACTGTTGCTCATCTCAGAACTTTTCATTTTATATTTTGTGCAGCCAAAGTCCTTTCATTAATAATAGTCCAGTAGTCAAATGTATAGAATTTTTTTCCTTATATTATGCGATTGTTCATACATTGCACCTTTATCGTTTGCCCTTTAGGAAGTAGTGCCTGCCTTCCTTGAGAACCTCACTGATGAGGAGCTGAAGAAGGAGGCCAAGAATGAAGCGAAAAACGATGCATTGTCTGCCATCATCAAAGCCATCAAGTGCCTGGTATCCCGTGTTCCCAGCCAGGAGGAAACCGCCAAAAATCTTGAGATTTTTAGGTTAAAGATGATACTCAGGTGAGTGAAGCATATCTATTTTGAGATTTGTTTTTATTATTTGTTTGTTAGATTTGTTTAAATTTTAAATACTGGTGATTTTTTATGGTTTCTGTGGAGTTAACAACAAGAAGTTGGACAGAACTTAATTAATCAGTGCCACTTAAGGGTAATATGTTGTAAAAACATAGTACTCATCTACCTATGTTTACTTTATTTCCATGTTTAAGGAACTGCCTACTGAAAGAAAAACAAAGAGCTTGATATATTAAAAATTCTCACATACATGTATAATCTAATCTTGTCGTAACTACTGTAAGAAGCCTCCAACATGTAATTTGGAAAGTGTCATACCTATAAATTTTTGCAAATTTTGTTGTAAAATTTGCAAAAATAAAAGGTTTGGCATTTTCTTAGGAAGTGTTGGAGGCTTTTTAAGACAGAAAATTTGCAAAAATAAAAGGTTTGGCATATTCTTAGCTTGTGTTGGAGGCTTTTTAAGATGGTTATAAGATGCATGGTCGTTAATTGGGGTGAACTCTCCTCAGGACTGGTGGTCTTGATTCTTAAGATAGTTTTCCTTTCATATATATATATATATATATATATATATATATATATATATATATATATATATATATATATATATATATATATATATATATATTGGATTTACATGACATGGCCTAGTTTTGTGAGACATTTTTTTTTGGGGGGGGGGGAAAATAAACATTTAGCCTCTTCAACATGTTGATGCACCTCGTGCATCATAGCTTGCCTGTAGAGTCACATGGTGCTGCACCTCATGCGTCACTCTCCTGAGTTTCTTCCCATGGTAGATCCTTATCTCATTTGGCCTAGGTGGCACCTGATGTCTCTTGCATGCCTTACTCACTCAAATCTCTCAGCTCCACCCACCTCTGCTCTCAATCAATCATGAAACAATAAATAACATCACTACCTTTATGGTAACACCACCCTTTCCTGCCAGCCTGCCATGCCATCTCAGCCCTCTGCCTTAGTGTGTTTACCTCAGTCTCACTTTGTTCTTCTTGGTTGTCAGTCACCTGTTCTATTCTTGCTTTCTCCTCTTAGTGGTCAAGTCATGGATGACATTTCTGATGACAGTAGTTGGGATGAATATATCCCAGACAGTGCTGATGACTATGACTCTATGAGTGATGATGAAATTGATGTTCCTGAGTAGAGATGAGAGGGGTTGAGGAAGGTTGGCGGGTGATAGTAGACATGTTTTCTGACAAGTGTCCTGATGCTTTATCCCCACTTTGTTTCTTAGTTTTCTTGACTGAATCCTGCACTAGGGGATTTCTCTGTCATATCTTTGGTTATTTTTATTGAGGAACCAAAGCTGAAGAGGTCCATCCCTCTTATTTTTTCCCCTTGTGGGTTATTTTATTTATACAAGGAATCTGCAATAAAGGAGACACTTCATAAATGTTTTTAGTTGTGAGGTATCATGAATAAATGAAGTCCATCCTGTGACATAAAATGGAGAGAGAGAGAGAGAGAGAGAGAGAGAGAGAGAGAGAGAGAGAGAGAGAGAGAGAGAGAGAGAGAGAGAGAGAGAGAGAGAGAGAGAGAGAGAGAGAGAGAGAGAGAGAGAGAGAGATGGGTGATGTGCTTTGCATCCCGGTAATACATTTTGAGTGTGTGTGTGTGTGTGTGTGTGTGTGTGTTGTGTGTGTGTGTGTGTGTGTGTGAACATGATGGCCTTTCTTAATTCTGTTCCTGTGTATGCATGCATAGGCTACATTAGTAATTTGCATACTGATATTATAATTCTCTCTCTCTCTCTCTCTCTCTCTCTCTCTCTCTCTCTCTCTCTCTCTCTCTCTCTCTCTCTCTCTCTCTCTCTCTCTCTCTCTCTCTCTCTCTCTCTCTCTCTCTCTCTCTCTCTCTCTCTCTCTATATATATATATATATATATATATATATATATATATATATATATATATATATATATATACATACATACATACACACACAAACACACACACACACACACACACACACACACACACACACACACACACACACACACACACACACACACAAGGTTATGATTTGATGCAAAAATTTTATATATATATATATATATATATATATATATATATATATATATATATATATATATATATATATATATATATATATATATATATATATATGCATTTCCTTAGATAACAAACACACACACACACACACACCTATGGAAGGGAAAAGAATGCAAGAGAAATACAAAACATTCCTGAAGAAGTACAATGAGGGTGTGCAGAAGCATGTACTTGTATATAAATTAAGAAGGAGCAAATAATGTATAATGCCAGATGTGCAGAAGCTAAGAAGAGGAAGGATATAGCTTGGAAGAAACTGAAGAAACAAGAATTGAAAATAATAGTGAGCAGTATAAGGAGACAAGGAATGATTAAGTTACAATAAGAAGAGAGGAAGAGAGACAATTTGAAAAGGATGTGGGAAAGAAATGTGAAGAATAGCCCAAGCTTTTTTTACAGGTATATCAACGGAAAGATGACAAGCAGAGAGACCATTGAAAACATAGTAAAGGGAGAAAGGATATATCAAACAGCAGAAGAGATGGGTGAAATTATGAATGAGTGTTTCAGGTCTGTGTTCAGAGTGGAAACAGAGTTTACAGAACCAAATGAGGAAGTGTGGTAGGAGAGCTATGGGAAGTCTTGGTGCAAACACATGAAATTGACAAATTGATAGAGAAGTTGGATGTCAGGAAAGCATTGGGGCCTGATGGAGTGTCAGGTTGGACACTAAAGGAATGTAGAGAACAAGGGACCAGTTTGGGATGTGATTAGCAGCTCACTGATAGAGGGAAGAGTACCAAAGGAGTGGAAGAGAACAAATATAATGCCAGGAGGACTGAGCCACTGAATTATAGACCGGTATCGCTTAACTAGTGTTGTCAGCAAGATCTGTGAAATTGTGATCAAGGAAAAGTGGGTGAAATATTTGGAAGAGAATGAGGTTACAATAAATAGCCAATTTGGTTTCAGAAAAGGAATGTCATGTGTGAGAAATTTACTAAGTTTCTATACAAGAGCAATAGATGAAATACAAACAGAGATGGGTGGGTAGATGCAGTGTACTTAGGCATCAAAAAAACTTTTGATAAAGTTCTGCATAAAAGACTATTGTGGAAGTTGGAACACATAGGAGGACTGAGAGGGACAATGCTAAAATGGATGAGAGACTACTTAAAGGATAGAGAAATGAGAACTGTGATCAGGGACACCTACTCAATTTGGATTAAGGTAACAAGCGGAGTACCATGGGTCACTGTTAGCACCCATTATGTTCAAAATATACATCAATGATATGCAGGAGGGTTTGACCAGTTATATTAATCTGTTTGCTGATGATGAAAAATTGTTAAGAGTAATAAAGAGCCATGTTGATTGTTTAGAGTTGCAAAGAGATATTGACAAGATTTATGGGTGGAGCAAGAAGTGGAAATTGGAATTCAATGCTAAGAAATGCCATGTGATGGAATTGTGAAAGAGTAAAAGAAGACCTGCATGGGACTATAAAATGGGGGAGGAAGTAATAATGAAGAACAAGGAGGAGAAAGACCTAAGAGTGGTTTTTCAAGATAAACTGATCCCAGAATGGCATATAAGTGAGATATTTGGCACGACATACAGGATGTTTAACAAATATTAGGGTGGCATTTCATTAAATGGATAAGACTATGATGAAAAAATTATAGCCACTATGCTACATCCTAGGCTGGAATATGCAGCAGTGGTGTGATCTCTGCATATGAAAAAAGATATAAAGAATTTGGAAAGAATTCAGAGGGCATCTACAAGGATGGTACTGGAGCTGAAAGACTTAACATACGAAGAGATGTTGAAGGAAATGGGACTGCCAACTTTGCAGGTTAGAAGGGATAGAGGAGATCTAATAACTATGTATAAAATAGTTAACCACATTGAGAACATAGACAAGTAGGACCTGGTGTTGCTGGAAGAAGATGAAGCTGGACAAATGAGAGGGCACTCAAAGAAGATCAGGAAGTCAGTGTTTGAGGGACATCAAGAAGTACAGTTTTCCACATAAAACTGTGGATATCTGGAATGGTCCAATTGAAGAGGTTGTTACAGCACCTAACGTGCAGAAATTTAAGGAAATGTTGATAAATATAGATATGGAGACAGGACACTATGATCCATGCTCGAATCCTGCATTATACAACTAGGTAAATACAACTAGGTAAATACACACACCTGGAAGAGGACAACATCACCAGGAATACCTAGAGATGTGATATGTAGGGTTTGAGTGAGTGAGTGTGGTCATGTAGGTGAGGAAACACTGTTGTAGTTTTCTGGGCTCCACCTGACTAGGACTTATCTGATTCTGACAGAAGTGAAATGAACTTTGATGGATTTAATGAAAATGATCAATATGAAAGTGAGATAGCATTTCTGAAAATGAGACTAAAGAAACTGGAAAGTGATGCAGAACAGCAGAAAAAGATGGAAGTAATGTTGTGAGTGATGAAAAAACCTTTCAGGACAAACTGGAGGAGAACCTTGGAAAAAAATGATGAAATATTCAAACTGAAAACTGAACTGGAGGAAATGAGAGTGAGAGAACAGCACATTATTAGGAAAATAAGGAATTGTAAAACAACAAAGTGACAAAAGAAAATGAAGATTTGAAGGCAGAACTAGTGATGTGTGAGAAGAGGGTGAGAGAGTCTTGGATAAAATGAAAGGCTGGAAAATAAAAAAAAATGGTAAAACAAATGTTGACTTTAAGGAAATAATTGAAGAACAACTGAAAGAAAAAATGAAATTGTAGAAAAGGAAGTTCAGTGAAAGCACTGAAAAATAATGAAAATCTGATAAGAGATGCAGCAGATAAGAAGAAAAGTGTTATAGTTTGTTGAATAAAGGAGAAAAATATAACATACAAACTGAAAAGAGATAAAGAAGAAACAAAAAGCATAAATTGGGAAACGTCTGAGGGAATGAGACTGCATGGGGGAAAGATTTCTGAAGCTGACTATGGAAAACACAATGATGCAATGGATGACTGAAAATACAAGATATAGGGGAGATAATGAACCAACAAAACAACCAAATACTAACAAAAGGAATTGACCTAACTAAAAATTAAGATATGTGTGCCCTATAGAAAAAAAGTAACCATGTAATGTTAGAAATAGAGACTGATAATGATATCAGTGAAGAGGATGAATCATACAAAGAAAACAGGAGAAACTATGAGAAAACAAATATAGATGATGTTAAAAGATTCTATGAAGAAATGGACTGGGGAAAGCTGAAAACAGTATATGATGTGCAAGTATGATATTTTTATGGAACTGTATGAGACAGGAGTGAATAAATGTCCCACTATACAAGCCTGTAGAAAGAAGAAAACAGGTGTGGTTCAACATAAGATGTGCAAGAGCAAAGAAAAAAAGAGATGAAACGTGGATAAAAATTAAAAGAAATTGAAGCCCTCCCCCCAAAAAAAAGACTAAGATAGCAAGAAATGAATGTGAAAATAAGGAGAGAGGAAGAGAAAGGATATAGTTGAAAAGTGCAAGGATGAACCTAAACTGTTCTACAGATTCATTAATGGAAAAATTAAACTAGAAGGAAAAACTGGAAAGGTTGAAGGATGGAAATTAAACATATGAAGACCCAAAGACATGATTGAATTGCTAAACAAAAAGTTTCACCATGTTTTCACAGAAGAATCATAATTTAAAGAACCACAAGATAAGACAAAAAAGCAAATGTAGGAAATTACAGTAATCAAAGAAGTTTATAAAATGATGGAGGAACTAAAAGAAGAAAAACCAACAGGACCAGTTGGAGTATCAGGTTTCATTTTAAAAGAGTGCAGGAAAATATTAATTGAACCAGTATATGACAATAAAGTGCTCAGTATCAACTGGAAGAGTGCCCAAGGAATGGAAGAGAGCAGTCATAGTGCCAATTTATAAAAGTGGAAAGAAAGAAGAATCACTAAATTATAGACCAGTATCAATGACAAGCATAGTTTGTAAGATCTGTGAAAAAGTGATAAAGAAGCAGTGAACAGAATTTCTAGAAAAAAAACATGATATAATAACAGAAAAATGGTATGGCTTTAGACAAAAATGATTATGTGTAACAAATTTGATGAGCTTCTGTTCGAGTGACTGATATAACACTGGAGAGGGATGGATGGGTAGACTGTGTTTATTTAGATCTAAAAAAAAATTTTTTTGACAGTTACCCACAACAGGCTACTATGGAAGCTAGAAAATATAGGATAATTAAATGGAAAAAAAAATGGATGGAAAGTTACTTAAAGGGAAGAGAAATGAGAATGGTAGTAAAAGATGTAAAATCAAAAAGAAGAAAAGTAGATATTAGAGTATTACAAGGATCAGTGCTGGCACTAATACTTTTCCTGATCTACACAAATGATATGCCTGAAGAAGTAAAGAGTTACATGAGTTTATTTGCAGACAATGCAAAATTACAAAGACGTATAAGAAACAACAAAGACTGTGAAATTCTACAAGAGGATTTGAGTAAAAACTGGGACTAGAGTAAGAAATGGGAGATGGAATTTAATGTGAAAAAAATGTCATGTAATGGAAATGGGAAAAGTGAAAAGACCAAAATGGACATATAAAATGGAAAATGAAGAAATAATAAAAGTACAAGAAGAGAAAGATCTGGGAGTGATAATACAAGATAGTCAACAGTTGGAGAAATGTGTAGAAAAGATATTCAGAGATACATATAAAATGGTGAGAAACATTGGAACAGCATTCCACTACATGGATAAAGATATGATGAGAAAGATAATTACCACTGTGATTAGACCTAAGATGGAATATGCTGAATCAGTGTGGTCTCCCCACAAGAAAAAACATCAAAAAAATAGAAAGGATACAAAGGATGGCAATGAAGATAGTTCCAGAACTGGAAGAATTAACATATGAAGACAGGTTAAAGGAAATGAACTTGCCAACATTGGAACAAAGAAAAGAAAGGGGAGACTTAATAAATTGTGGATTTATAAATTGTGGAATAGAGTGTAAAAAATTGATAATGAGAAACTACAGGTAAGAGAAGTAGAATGTACCAGATACACACGAAGCCACAGTAAAAAAACTAAGAGAAGGAAGATGCTTGAATAACATGAAGAAATATAGTTTCCCATAGAGAAATATAGAAGTTTGGAAGAAGCCAAGTGAGGTGGTAGTATTGGCAACAAGTGTGTACAACATTAAGGAAAAACTGGACAAGTGTAGATATGGAGATGGGACCACAGAAGCATAGCTCAGGCCCTGTAAATTACAACTAGGTAAATATAACTAGGTAAACACACACATTCACACACATTCCATTCTTGGAGACTTCAATGTTCACCACCAGCTTTGGCTTTCCTCTCCCTTCACTGACCATCCTGGTGAACTAGCTTACAACTTTGCTATCCTCCATGACCTAGAGCAATTGGTGCAACACCCTACTCGTATTCCTGACCATCTTGGAGATCCGCCCAACATTCTTGACCTTTTCCTGACCTCTAATCCTTCTGCTTATGCTGTTACCCTTTCTTCTCCGTTGGGCTCCTCCGATCACAATCTCATATCTTTATCTTGTCCTATCACTCCAATCCTTCCTCAGGATCCCCCTAAGCGAAGGTGCCTCTGGCATTTTGCCTCTGCTAGTTGGGGGGACCTGAGGAGGTATTTTGCTGATTTTCCTTGGAATGACTACTGCTTCCGTGTCAGGGACCCATCTTTGTATGCTGAGCGCATAACAGAGGTGATAGTGTCTGGCATGGAGGCATACATTCCTCACTCTTTTTCATGTCCTAAACCTTCTAAACCTTGGTTTAACACAGCTTGTTCTCATGCTATACATGATAGAGAGGTGGCCCACAAAAGGTACTTAAGCCTTCCATCACCAGAATCTCATGCACTTTATATTTCTGCCCAGAACCATGCCAAGTCTGTTCTCCAACTAGCCAAAAACTCCTTCATTAACAGAAAATGTCAAAACCTTTCAAGATCTAACTCCCATCGTGATTTCTGGCATCTAGCCAAAAATATCTCCAATAACTTTGCTTCTTCTTCTTTCCCTCCTCTACTTCAACCAGATGGCACCACTGCTATCACTTCTATTTCTAAAGCTGAACTCTTTGCTCAAACCTTTGCTAAAAACTTTACCTTGGACGATTCTGGGCTTGTTCCTCCCTCTCCTCCACCCTCGGACTACTTCATGCCACGTATTAAAATTCTTCGCAATGATGTTTTCCATGCCCTCACTGGCCTAAACCCTCGGAAGGCTTATGGACCTGATGGGGTCCCTCCCATTGTTCTCCGAAACTGTGCCTCCATGCTTGCACCTTGCCTAGTCAAACTCTTTCAGCTCTGTCTGTCAACATCTACCTTTCCTTCTTGCTGGAAGGTTGCCTACATTCAACCTGTTCCTAAAAAGGGTGACCGCTCTAATCCCTCAAACAACCGTCCTATTGTTTTAATTTCCTGCTTATCTAAAGTTTTTTTAATCTATCCTCAACAGGAAGATTCTTAAACATCTATCACTTCACAACCTTCTATCTGATCGCCAGTATGGGTTCCGTCAAGGCCGCTCTACTGGTGATCTTCTGGCTTTCCTTACTGAGTCTTGGTCATCCTCTTTTAGAGACTGGTGAAACTTTTGCTGTTGTCTTGGACATATCAAAAGCCTTTGATAGAGTCTGGCACAAAGCTTTGATTTCCAAACTACCCTCCTACAGTTTCTATCTTTCTCTCTGTAACTTCATCTCAAGTTTCCTTTCTGACCGTTCTATTGCTGCTGTGGTAGACGGTTACTGTTCTTCTCCTAATATTAACAATGGTGTTCCTCAGGGTTCTGTCTTGTCACCCACTCTCTTCTTATTATTCATTAATGATCTTCAAAACCAAACTTCTTGTCCTATCCACTCCTATGCTGATGATACCACCCTGCACTTTTCCACGTCTTTTCATAGACGTCCAACCCTTCAGGAGGTAAACATATCATGCAGGGAAGCCACAGAACGCCTGACTTCTGATCTTTCTAAAATTTCTGATTGGGGCAGAGCAAACTTGGTATTGTTCAATGCCTCAAAAACTCAATTCCTCCATCTATCAACTCGACATAACCTTCCAGACAACTATCCCCTCTTCTTCAATGACACTCAACTGTCCTCCTCTTCTACACTGAACATCCTCAGTCTGTCCTTTACTTATAATCTGAACTGGAAACTTCACATCTCATCTCTAGCTAAAACAGCTTCTATGAAGTTAGGTGTTCTGAGACATCTCCGCCAGTTTTTCTCACCCCCCCAGCTGCTAACTCTGTACAAGGGCCTTATCCGTCCATGTATGGAGTATGCTTCACATGTCTGGGGGGGTTCCACTCATACTGCTCCTCTAGACAGGGTGGAATCAAAAGCTTTTCGTCTCAACTCCTCTTCTCTAACTGACTGTCTTCAGCCCCTCTCTCACCGCCACAATGTTGCATATCTAGCTGTCTTCTACCGCTATTTTCATGCCAACTGCTCTTCTGATCTTGCTAACTGCATGCCTCCCCTCCTTCCGCAGCCTCGCTGCACAAGACTTTCTTCTTTATCTTACCCCTATTCTGTCCACTTCTCTAATGCAAGAGTTAACCAGTATTCTCAATCATTCATCCCTTTCTCTGGTAAACTCTGGAACTCCCTACCTGCTTCTGTATTTCCACCTTCCTATGACTTGAATTCCTTCAATTCCTTCAAG